>NW_016107720.1:619367-685653 GCF_001604975.1 Cebus imitator
CAGAAAATTAACAAGGATATCCACGACTTGAACTCAGACCTGGACCAAGCAAACCTAATAGACATTTACAGAACTCTCCACCCCAAATCCACAGAATATACATTCTTCTCAGCACCACATCACAACTACTCTAAAACTGACCACATAATTGGAAGTAAATCACTCCTCAGCAAATGCAAAAGAACAGAAATCATAACAAACAGTCTCTCAGACCACAGTGCAATCAAGTTAGAACTCAGAATTGACAAACTAACTCAGAACTGCATAGCCTCATGGAAACTGAACAACCAGCTCTTGCATATTGACTGGATAAACAATGAAATGAAGGCAGAAATAAAGATGTTCTTGGAAATCAACGAGAAGGAAGACATAACATATCAGAATCTCTGGAACACATTTAAATCAGTGTCTAGAGGAAAATATATAACAATAAATGCACACATGAGAAGCAAGGAACGATCTGAAATTGACACCTTATTGTCAAAATTGAAAGAGCCAGAGGAGCAAGATCAAAAAAACTCAAAACCTAGCAGAAGACAAGAAATAACTAAGATCAGAGCAGAACTGAAGGAGATAGGGACACGAAAAACCCTTCAACAAATCAATAAATGCAGGAGCTTGTTTTTCAAAAAGATCAACAAAGTAGACCACTAGCCAGATTAACAAAAAAGAAAAGAGAGAATAATCAAATAGATGCAATAAAAAATGATAAAGGGGATATCACCACAGATTCCAGAGAAATTCAATCCATCATCAGAGATTATTACAAATAATTCTATGCACATAAACTAGTAAACCTGGAAGAAATGGATAAATTCCTGGACACTTGCGTCCTCCCAAGCCTAAACCAGGAAGAAGTCGAAACCCTGAATAGACCAATAACAAGGTCTGAAGTTGAGGCAGCAATCAAGAGACTGCCACCCAAAAAAAGCCCAGGTCCAGATGGCTTCACAGCCAAATCCTACAAGACATACAAAGAGGAGCCAGTACCATTCCTTATGAAACTATTCCAAACAATCCAAAAAGAGGGAATCCTTCACAAATCATTTCATGAGAGCAACATCATCCTGATACCAAAACCCGGCAGAGACTCAACAAGAAAAG
Source organism: Cebus imitator (assembly GCF_001604975.1). Classification (NCBI taxonomy): domain Eukaryota; kingdom Metazoa; phylum Chordata; class Mammalia; order Primates; family Cebidae; genus Cebus; species Cebus imitator. The sequence continues at coordinate 620,472 of NW_016107720.1, forward strand.
AAAACTTCAGGCCAATATCCATGATGAACTTAGATGCAAAAATCTTCAGTAAAATACTGGCAAACCAATTGCAACAGCACATCAAAAAGCTTACCCACCATGATCAAGTAGGCTTCATCCTGGGGATGCAAGGCTGGTTCAACGTACATAAGTCTATAAACATAATTCACCACATAACAGAACCAAAGACAAAAGCCACATGATTATCTCAATTGATGCAGAGAAGGCCCAAAATTCAACAGCCCTTTAACCTAAAAACCCTCAATAAACTAGGTATTGACAGAACATATCTCAAAATAATAAAAGCTATTTATGACAAACCAACAGCCAATATCATACTGAATGGGCAAAAACTGGAAGCATTACCTTTGAAATCTGACACTAGACAATGATGCCCTCTCACACCACTCTTATTCAATATAGTACTGGAAGTCCTAGCCAGAGCAATCAGACAAGAAAAAGAAATACAGGGTATTCAAATAGGAAAGGAGGAAGTCAAATTGTCTCTATTTGCAGACGACATGATTGTATATCTAAAAGACCCCATTGTCTCAGCCCAAAATCTCCTGAAACTGATAAGCAACTTCAGCAAAGTCTCAGGATACAAAATCAATGTGCAAAAATCACAAACATTCCTATACACCAATAACAGACTTAAAGAGAGCCAAATCAAGAACAAACTGCCATTCACAATTGCTACAAAGAGAATAAAATACCTAGGAATACAACTAACGAGGAACGTAAAGGAGCTCTTCAAGGAGAACTACAAACCAGTGCTCAACGAAATAAGAGAGGACACAAACAGATGGAGAAACATTCCATGTTCATGGTTAGGAGGAATCAATATCATGAAAATGACCATACTGCCCAAAGTAATTTACAGATTCAACGCTATCCCCATCAAGCTACCAATGACCTTCTTCACAGAACTGGAAAAAAACACCTTAAACTTCATATGGAACCAAAAGAGAGCCCGCATAGCCAAGTCAATTCTAAGCAAAAAGAACAAAGCAGAAGGCATCGCAATAGTGGACTTCAAACTATACTACAAGCCTACAGTAATCAAAACAGCATGGTACTGGTACCAAAACAGAGATATAGACCAATGGAACAGAACAGATGACTCGGAGGCAACACAACACATCTACAACCAGCCAATCTTTGACAAACCAGACAAAAACAAGCAATGGGGAAAGGAGTCCCTATTTAATAAATGGTGTTGGGAAAACTGACTAGCCGTGTGCAGAAAGCAGAAACTGGACCCCTTCCTGACACCTTACACTAAAATTAACTCCAGATGGATTAAAGACTTAAACATAAGACCTAACACCATAAAAACCCTAGAAGAAAATCTAGGCAAAACCATTCAGGACATAGGTGTAGGCAAGGACTTCATGACCAAAACACCAAAAGCATTGACAACAAAAGCCAAAATAGACAAATGGGACCTAATCAAACTCCACAGCTTCTGCACAGCAAAAGAAACAGTCATTAGAGTGAATCGGCAACCAACAGAATAGGAAAAAATGTTTGCAATCTAGGCATCTGACGAAGGGCTGATATCCAGAATCTACAAAGAACTAAAACAGATTTACAAGAAAAAAATAAACAAGCCCATTCAAAAGTGGGCGAAGGATATGAACAGACACCTTACAAAAGAAGACATACATGAGGCCAACAAACACATGAAAAAATGCTCATTATCACTGGTCATTAGAGAAATGCAAGTCAAAACTACATTGAAATACCATCTCACCCCAGTTAGAATGGCCATCATTAAAAAATCTGGAGCCAACAGATGCTGGAGAGGATGTGGAGAAATAGGAACACTTTTACACTGTTGGTGGGAGTGTAAATTAGTTCAACCGTTGTGGAAGACAGTGTGGCAATTCCTCAAGGACCTAGAAACAGAAATTCCATTTGACCCAGCAATCCCATTACTGGGTATATATCCAAAGGACTACAAATCGTTCTACTATAAGGACACATGCACATGAATGTTCATTGCAGCACTGTTTACAATAGCAAAGACCTGGAACCAACCCAAATGCCCATCGACGATAGACTGGATAGGGAAAATGTGGCACATATACACCATGGAATATTATGCAGCCATCAAAAACGATGAGTTTGTGTCCTTCGTAGGGACATGAATGAACCTGGAAACCATCATTCTCAGCAAACTGACACAAGAACAGGAAATCAAACACCACATGTTCTCACTCATAGGCGGGTGTTGAACAATGAGAACACATGGACACAGGGAGGGGAGCATCACACACTGGGGTCTGTTGGGGGGAAATAGGGGAGGGACAGCAGGGAGTGCGGAGTTGGAGAGAGATAGCATGGGGAGAAATGCCAGATACAGGTGATGGGGAGGAAGGCAGCAAATCACACTGCCATGTATGTACCTATGCAACAATCTTGCATGTTCTTCACATGTACCCCAAAACCTAAAATGCAATTTTAAAAATTAAATAAATAAATAAGGCCAAAAAATAAATAACCAAATAAAATAAAAAATAGCATGTTATATCAAAATGGAAAAAAAAAGAAAAAGATTTCATTTCTTGCTAAAAGGTACTTGAAATTGGATGTTGAAGTTCATGTAGAAACCTAGAATATATATGTGTGTGTATATATATGTATAAAAATATAAATATACATGCATGCACACACATACATATGTAAAGGAAACATATTTGTTTGTGTGTATACAGATGTGCATAGGTTGTATATTTTTTCCTTTCTGTTCTTTTTTTTCAAAGGTTTGGTAAGCCTTCCAATTTCTAAGTACGAGCTTCCACAGAATGAAATGTCATCATGAGTCAGATATTATACACTCTTGAGATTTCCTGCAGGCTTGTCCTTCTAGGTATTTCAAAGTAAAGCATTTCTCCAGCAATGAAAAAAATAAAAACCTCCCTCAAGGGCCGGGGGTCACCTGTGACCCAATACGGGCACCGAGGCACTGCATCGGAGGAAAACTGCAGGCTTCTCACTCAAAGGTCTCAGGTCAGCCAGAACGGCTGGTAGAGTGAGCCCCAGGGAGGGGACCCAAGCAGTTGGTGTCAGCAAAACTGGCAAGGAGGCAAGGGTGCCCACGTGTGAGTTGAGGATCAGGAAGATTTGAAGGTCAGCACAGAGGATCGGAGGGCAGGGAGCTTCAGGGTCTGGGGCACAGGAGACCATGGAGGGAGGGGCCCTCTCACCTGCACCTGGGCACTGGGCAACTGTGGGTTCAGCACCCTGAGACATAGATCCAGTGGGACCCTGTCCCCACTCCAGGTCAGACACTAGAGCCTGTTCCTCCACAGAAGGCAGGGGAAAGGGCCGTTGTTTCCATCATTTCCCGAATCCCTTCTTCTCTAGGTGACTGTGTTTCACTGGGTGGAGCTTCACCAGCTGCTCAGGGCTCCCGCACTCACCTCACCCCTTGTCCCTCCTCCGTGGCTGTGGCCTCATCTCACCTCCCTCTCCCAGCAGCCCTTCTCTCCTGTGAGAGAGCCCCACCCCACTCTCCCTCTTTTCCCTCGGGCCCTTCTTCTCTGCTTGCTGGAGTCTCCCCGGGGCCTGCTCTGCTCTCCCTGTTCCTGGGAGTCTTCCTGGGTCCTTGGTCTGCAGTGCTCTCTGCCTCTGGCCCTGCTCACCTGCCCCCGAGGTGGCAATTGGTGTCTGTCAGCATCTTCTCCCTCCCATACTCTTCACCAGGCACCAGGCACATGCCCACCTGTAGGATTTTCTGATCTCTTCCCTCCACAAACCTGCATCGAGTGTCTCCCACGTGCTGGGCACCGTGCTAGGCAGGAGGACTTCCAGTATGAAACCACTCAGACCCCGTCCGATGGACAGCCAAAAGATGCATCAGCCAAAGAAGCAGTCCTGAGCTCACGTGCCTTCTCTGTCCCTTCACGGTCAGTAAGGAAAGGCCCAGGAGCAGCGTGCCCAGGCAGGCACTCAGCTCAGGCCTCTAGGACAGGGTGGTGGAGCCAGAGCTGCCACCAGCGAGGCTCTCTGGCCTCCTTCCGAGGCTTCAGGCCTGTCCTTGACTTAGTGACAGATTTGGCTGCTCCTCACCCACCGTCTGGCTGTGTCCCTGCCAGCCCTGGGCTTCTGACCTCAGCTGCCACTGCCAGCAGGCTTCATCGGCCACAGCGGTCTCCGCGCCTAAGTGACAGCCCTGCTTGTCACTGTGGCCGGGCGGCAGCACACTGTGTCCTTGGCTCTCTCCTGCCTGCCATGCACACCATGTTGCCCCTCGCCAGCTGCAGCTCTGCCCACACTCTGCAGCCATACTGTTCTTCCCACCGAAGCTCCCCAGCACCTGGGGATGCTGACTGTGTCCAACTACGCGTGTGACCTTGGCAAACCTCTTACCCCTTTCACGCCTGCCTTCTCCTCTGTAGAATGGCAGTAACAAGGCACAGGACTACTGAGAAGGAAAACCAGGTCATGGGTGTAGAAGTGCTTTGCAAATCCCAAAGCACCGTAAGGCTCCAAGATGGAGTTCTTATTCCGATTCCTATATTACGAGCCACCCCAAAGCTGATCACCTTACAGCTAGGCTGTGCAAATGCTTCCTGCCTAGGGACACCACCTCTATCCCCAGTTGGATCCTTCAGGAGTCACTCATAGCTCAGCCCAGCAAACTGAGGCCACAGGAAGCACATGAAGACTCCTCACAGCTGTGATGGGTAATTTTACCTGTCAACTTGTGTGGGCCACACGTGCCCAGCTATTTGGTCAAACACTGTTCTGGGTGTGCCTGTACGGGGTCTCTAGATGTGATAAGCAACTGAATCTGCAGACTGAGGAAAGCAGATGGCCCTTCCCGGTGTGGTGGGCCTCATCCAGCCCACTGAAGACCTAACTAGAACAGGAAGCTTGACCCTCCCTCCAGGAAGACAGAATTCCTCCTGCCTGACCACCTTCAAACTGGGGCGGCAGCTTGTCCCTGCCTTCAGACTTGAACAGAAACATCGGCTGTCCTGGGTCTCGGGCCTGCGGCTTTGGATGGGAACTATATCATCGGCTCTCCTGGGTCTGCAGCTTGCTGACTGCAGATCTGGGGACTTGTCAGCCTCTATAATTGCACGAGCCAATAACACACACACACACACACACACACACACACACACACACACACACACACATGCTGTTGCTTCCGTTTCTCTGGAAAACCCAATACAGCCATCTTCCAGTGAGCTTCATCAGGCCATGTGTCAAATGGAAATGTGTTGGGGAATTTGGGGGTTGCCAGATGATTTAGGAGAGCAGACACTACTAACATTTGGGGTGCAGGGTACGACACACCAAAGGTCACCTAAAACCCCTGCTTGTCCTTTTGGGCATTCTGGATCGAGGCCCTGCCAACCTTCCCAAGTCCCCCTCCTCTACTCTGGCCACCACCGGAGCCACACAAGCAGCCCTGGCTTCCTTTCCTGTTTCTCAAACATACCAAGCTGGTTGCTGCCTAAAAATTTCATGCCGGCAGCCTTCTCTCCTGGAGCAATCTTCCCTGCCCACTCCCAAGAGTTAAAGGGCTGGTTCTTTCTTATCCACCCGGTCTCAGCTGTGACAGCACCACCTGAAAGAGGCCTTTCTTGACCACTCGACCCAAAGTGGTCCCCCCACCCAGAGTCACTCTTTACTCCACCTGTCTTTCCACCCGCGGAGCACGCATTCCCCTGTGGAAGGGCAGTGAGCTCTGCTTCCACTTCCCTGTTGTCTCTCTACCCCCACTAGCGCGTGCGCCCCACAAGGACAGGAGCTCTGTGCTGCTCACCCCCATATTCCCAGAGCACGGTAGGAGCTTAGTCTGTGTTTATTAGACCTACATTTGGAGCCTGTATCGTGCCAGATGCTATGCTAGGTGCTGAGAGATGCAAGGTGGAATAAGCTCTTCCCACTACGGGGAGCGGTGTCTCTGGAATTTGTTTGGCAAAAGCCCCGTTGGCCTCTGGCATTCCTAGGGGAAAGCACTGGGTACTATACCATTGGTCCCATTGGTATAGTACCCAGACATTGCTCCTATGATCAGGCTGCAGTCTCGGCCTGCGGGGGTGCTGGGCCCCTCTCAACCTCCAGCCTGCTTCATCAGAGACACCCCCCACAGCCCTTGTCCTGCCAGGTCTCATGCCTCCTCCCACTCCACCCTGCCCCCCACGTCTTGTCTCGGGAATTTGTAAGTCTGACAGTGTGCAGTGCCTCAGCAGAGCTCAGCGGCTACCCCCTGCTGGGCCCATCTGCCCTCCCCCTGCCACCTTGAGCACATCATCAGGTGTGGCTGTCAGCACAGGGAGCAGTGGCTGGATGTGGGAACGTTCCCCACATCTCCCTCCCTCTCCCGATTGCCTGTGATTGCAGCTTCCAGAATCCCAGCTTGTCTCATGCACAAACCCACTCAGGTGCAGAAGGATGGACCCACCCTGACCAGGATGTGGTCTTAACAAGAGTGTTTCCAAAACTACCTGACCTTCAACTTGATCCCAAATATCCCCTTGCTGGCTCCGTGGGACTTCAGGTGGGTCAAGCCTCTGGGGCTTCTTGGCAAATCTCGCCTTTGATGGGGCACCTGGAAGCCAGCTTTGGCTGTCTGCAGCAGGCAGTGGTCTTGAGCAAGGCAACCAATGCTGTAGGAAGGGAATGAACTCAGGGAACGCATGGACTCATAGGGGGCAGCACACACGGGGGCCTGTCGGAGGACAGTGGGGTTGGGGGAGGGAGCGTTTCAGGAAGAATAGCCAATGCATGCGGGGCTTTATCCCTGGGTGCTGCAAACCTCCGTGGCACACCTCTACCTGTATAACAAACCTGCTCATCCTGCACATGTACCCCTGAACTTCAGAGTTACAAATTTAAAAAAAGAAAGAAAAGGAAATGCATTCCGAAATGGCAGTGAGCTGGCCTGGCTGGCCCACAGGTAAACACCCACTTGCTGTGACTTGAGATAGCTGCTCCTGCCTTTCATTCTGGCACTGTCTCCGGAAGCTTTTTGTTAAAAATGTAACTGTTATTTTTCATATGCAACCTGGGAGGAGTAAAACATGAGTATTTCCACACTACCATTTTATCACCCTAGTAGATCAAACACCTCAGGAGAAAAAGCCAGAACAGTGTATCTAGGAAGAAGGAGGGGAAGGAAGTCCTGGAGACAAAGATTTCTGTTTCACAATTTTGCCTGAGGCCACACCTTCGCGATGCTCTCTGGAAGGGAACACCCCAGGCAAGAAGGGATCACCAAGCGTCAATTCCAGCCGGTGATGGGCATCGCTGTCTGCCGCAGCCCTGCCCTGGCTCATTCGGAGCCGGAAGAACCACTGTCCCCCGCCTCCCCTTTAGAGATGCTAATCTGATCACTAAACTATCTCCACAAAGAGTCAACCTTTTTTTTTCCTTAGATCAGTTGATACGAGGTTGAAATTATTCAAAGGGAATTGTTAAAATATAAGGCAGAAAATATAAGAAAACAGAAAATGCCAACAACTATTTTCTCCGAGCACAGGGCCTCTCTTTCTGTGGGTGCAAATGGCCCTGCTAGCTGCTAGAATTTGCAAGTGTCCTCAGAGCTTAAGATTTCTGTTCAATAAAATTATATCAAATCCATACGTGTTTTATTTTTTCTTCAAGTTAATCAAGCTTTATTATGTTATAACTTATTTGCACAGAAGCAATACACCAAAATAATAGAAATTGCAGCATAGATTATAGTCAGACTTTCTAATAGCATGTGTTTTTATTTGATCTACACGTTTTAATCAAGCATATCTAATATATGTGCTGAAACCTCTTGGAAGCTGGGATCAGAGGCTCACCTGGACCTCAGACTGAGATGGTAGCTTCAGAATGGTCTAGCCACTGCGCCTGGGCGGGGGCTCCAAGGGTGTGCGGGCGCAGCCCAACTCCTGCCTGCGGCCCAGGCTGCCAGAGCCATGGCCTGGGCGGCACCTGCCAGCCAAGGGAGGGGCTACTCTCTCTGGCCCCCAAGTGTTGCAGACAATCACTATCAGCCGAGAGGATCCCTCCGTTGTCCTGGAAGGGTCTGTGGCTCTCAGCCTCCTCTCACCTCGGCCTTCTCTGCCGTAGTCTCAGCCTTCTTCTCTGTCAGAGCCTCAGCCTTCTCTGTCACAGTCCTCTCTCTGTCACTAACCAGCTGGTACCAAGGGCTTTGGGATTTCCCCTTGGGTGTCTCTTTCAGTGCTTTCTGGTTGGACTTTCTGCAAGGATGGAGACGTTCAATACAGCAGCCACTAGCTGAGCAGAGGTGGCTTCTACGCGATTACAATATGGCTAATGTGCCTGAGGAAATGAGGTTGGAATTCTATTTCATTGTCATTAATTTAAATGTAAAAGTCTGGACGGGGTGGCTCATGCCTGGAATCCCAACACTTTAGGGGGCTGAAGCAGGTGAATCACCTGAGGTCAGGAGTTCGAGACTAGCCTGGCCAACATGGTGAAACCCCGTCTCTACTAAAAATACAAAAATCAGCCAGGCGTGGTGGCACGTGCTGTAATCTCAGCTACTCAGGAGGCTAAGGCAGGAGAATTGCTTAAACGCACGAGGTGGAATTTGCAGCCAAGATCACACCACTGCACTTTAGCCTGGACAACAGAGTGAGACTCCATCTTAAAAAAGAAATGTAAAAGACAAGGTACGCTAGTGGCTACCATACCAGACAGTGCGGCCCTGATGAGAGGTCTCATGGGCACTGCCATCACCAGAGTCACCTGGCACCTGCCAGGGACCTACGCACCAGTCCCTCCAAGCTGCAGGAACATGCACATTGGAGCTTACATTTAAAGCCCTACCTAGTCTAAGAGATGCCTTATTTTCATCATACCTGCACAGCAGATTTATACCTCTAACCTTTAATTATGGCTTTAGCCTACAGAATGATCTTTCTCCAGGTTGGATAATGGAATCTGCCACCCCCAGGAGTTGTTTACTTCTCCCTTGTGGGTGCCTGGGGGCGCTGAGGAGAAACCTGCACGGAGAGGAGGGAGTGCAGCCATACTGTGGAGCACCTGAATACCAAGGAAAGGAGTTCACAGTGAAAAAGCCTCGAAGATTATACAGCAGAGGAATAGCAAACATAGCAGACAGTGAAAGGAAGCCTGAAAGGCTGAAAGTCTAGAAGTATTGGATTTGGTTCTCTTAACTAGCTATGAATAAGATACTTTTCTGAGCCTCAATTTCTTTGTCTGTAAAATGGGGATAATATCCACCTGTATTAGTCAGGATTCTGCATACAAACAGAACCAATAAAATACAAATAGATAGAATGATTGATTGATTGATTGATAGATACAGATTATATAGATAGATGTTAGACAGATGATAGACAGATAGATGATAGATAGATGATAGATAGATGATAGATAGATAGATAGATAGATAGATAGATAGATAGATAGATCAGGATTTAAGGAATTGGCTTACATAATTATGGAGGCTGACAAGTCCAAAATTTGTAGAGTGGGCCAGCAGGCTGGAGACCCAGGGAAGAGCCCATGTCAGGGTCAAGTCCAAAGGCTGGCAGAATTCCTTCTCGCTCAGGGGAGGTCGGCCTCTTACTGCATTTAGGCCTTCAGCCGATTGGATGAAGCCCACCCATATTCTAGAGGACAATCTCATTTACTCAAAGTTCACCAACTTAAATGTTAATCTCATCCAATACATCCTCACGCAAACGCCCAGAGTATTGTTTGACCAAACAGCTGGGCACCCTGAGGCCCAGCCAAGTTGACACATATAATTAACCATCTGAACATTCTGTAATGAGGGCCACGTTCATTCACATGTTTGAGAGAATGTATATGACCATGTTTTGAAACTGTCAAGTGTGATGAGAACACAAAGACCAACAGGCACATGAAAACATGCTCCACCACTAATCATCAGGGAAACACAAATCAAAACCACAAGGAGACAGCACATGCACCTGTCAGAATGGCTGTTATCAAAGAGGAAAGGTAGGTGCTGGCAAGGATGTGGCGGAGAGGCAGCCCCTGCACACTGCTGGCGGGAATGTGGATTAGTACAGTCGTTATGAAAAACTGTTCGGACATTCTCAAAAACTTAAAAATAGAACTACCATACAATCCAGCAATCCTACTGCTGGGTGTCTACCCAAAGGAAATGAAATCAGTGTGCCAAAGACACATCTGCACCCCCCACATGCATTGCAGGATGGCAGCACTGTTCATAATAGCTACGACACGGAAACAACCCAAGTGTCCATCAGTGGGTAAGTAGATAAGAAAACGTGGCATATAACGTAATAAAATTGCATTTGGGGCTGGGTGCAGTGGTTCGTGCCTGTAATCTCAGCACTTTGGGAGGCCTAGGCAGGCAGATCACAAGGTCAGGATATAGAGACCATCCTGGCTAACACGTTGAAACCCCATCTCTACCAAAAATACAAAAAATTAGTGGGGCATGATGGCATGCACCTATAATCCCAGCTCTTTGGGAGGTCAAGGTGGGCAGATAACAAGGTCAGGTGTTCAAGACCAGCCTGGCCAAGATGGTGAAACCCCATCTCTACTAAAATTACAAAAAATTAGCTGGGTGTGGTGGTGGGTGCCTGTAATCCCAGCTCCTCAGGAGGCTGAGGCAGAGAATTTCCATTGAGCCACTGCACTCCAGCCTGGGCTACAGAGTGAGACTCCGTCTTAAAAATAAAGAATACTATTCAGACTTCAAAAGAATAAAATCCTTCATTTGCATGACATGGATGAATCTGGAGGACATTACGCTAAGTGAAATAAGACAGGCACAGGGAGAAAATCCCACAGGATCTCACTCCTATGTGGAATCTAAGAGTTGAACTGGCTGGGTGTGGTGGCTCACATCTGTAATCCTAGCACTTTGGGAGGCCGAGACAGGACAATTACTTGAGCTCAGGGCAGCACAGTGAGACACCGTCTCTACAGAAATTAACTGGGCATGGTGGCACGCACCTGTAGTCTCAGGTATTCAGGAGGCTGAGGTGGGAGGATCAAAGATTGCAATGAGCTGAGATTGCACCACTGCACTCCAGCCTGCGTGACAGAGTGAGACCGTGTCTGAAAAAAAAAAAAAAAAGATGCTTTGGAAAAGAGGAGTCCTTGCCTCTGCTCCCAAATGTGCCAAAACATGAGACCCATGGGCAATCAACACCCCATGCCAGCCTGGGTCTTTAAGAAGATGAAACAACTGGGGATTCAGAGTTGGGGGCCCTCAGCAGATGCCTGAATATGGGAATGGGTGCATATTCCTTAGAGATGTTATCAGCCAGGATACTAGCAGAAAAATATGAATTCACCTTGGCTGGACCAAATGAAGAGCCTGTAATGGAGGGGCCAGCCCATCCCCTCGTTGGTTATTAACCAACCTGGCATGCAGCACCTCACATCATCAAAGCGATTTCACCCCCATCATCCGACCTGACCCCCACAACACGCTTGTCGTCGGGTACATAACAATCCCTATTTTACAAATTGGGTGACTGGATTAAAAAATGTGGAGCAGCTTGCCCAGGCTCACAGGACTGTTCTCCTGTCTTCACACGCCATCGTCTTTCCACCACACCACACAGCTGTCCCCAGAGGGGGGACATGATAACGCACGTTGGAAAGCATTTGAGAATTTAAGAAGGATGTTCCCAGGCATTATCTCGTAGCGGTGCTCACCCTGGAACAGCTGCTCCCATGGGAGGAGTCACACGTGGCAGCTAGGTGATTCCCATAGTTGCACAGCGGATCACGCCACACGCTGGTCCCCATCCCTCCAATGGCTCGCCATCACCCGGCCAAGGGAGTGAAGAGTCCTAGCTTTGGTATAGAAGTCCCTCTGTCATCTGGCCCTGGCAGGTGATCGCTTGGACCTAACTTTCTTTGCCCAGGCTGATATGGAGCTCCTGGACTCAAGCAATCTTTCCACCTCAGCCTCCCAAAGTACTGGAATTGCAGATGTGAGCCAGCCAGTACACCTGGCTCAGACCTAACTTTCCTGCTCTCCTCTTTCCTTAGGACACCCAAGTTAACCAGCCTCTCTGCTCCCCCTTAAACGTGTCAAGCACAGGCCCATCTCAGCTCCCACCCCCACCGGCTGTTCATTTCACTTGGAATTCTCTTCCCCCAGGTTCCATATGGTGTGCTTCCTCCCTTTATCCAGGTCTCTGCTAAAATATATGTATATATATATAAAATCTTCCCCAAGGAAGCCTTCCCTAGTTAACCTGCATGTAATCACTCAGACACACACACACAATTTCCCTTATCATTACTTGGCATTTTATCTATCTGTTTATCACTTGTGGTCCCCACTGGCAAATAAGCTCTACAAAGGTAGGAAGTTCCTTCTCCTCACTGTCTCCAGTGCCTAAAGCATGCATAAAGGGCACAGAATTACTGCTGAATGAATGAAAGGGCAAATGCCGTGTGAAGAGGTGAGAGGGCCAGAGGGTGCAGAGGGTAGCATGCTGGGCACTGCAACCCGACCTCTCCCTCTTCTGCGTGCCCCTCCCAGGCAGGCTGCAGTTGTGATCTTCCAAATGTTGACTCAAGTGCTTCCTTGCAACACTTGGGTCCGTTAAATATTGCCGAGCCTCCTGGGCTGAGCAGATGCTGAATGTCAGGAGAAGGTTTGTCTCCAGAAACAAAAGCAGGGAGCACTCTCCTCACTCCCAGCCTCCAGGTGTTGGAGTCCCTAAGGCAGACGGCGGGAGAGCCGCAGGAACAACACGCTGCACTTCTGCGTGGAGATGGATGCCCACTTCATCCCATTTCCTGGTTCCTTCTGGGCTTCCTTCAGGGAAAGTCACTGTCCCTTCTGCCCCCAGTGCCTTCTCCTCACTTGCCTTCCTCTTTAGCCCCGTAGAAGCAGGACACTGGGGTGGGAAGGGGAGGAGGACTTGACCCCATTTCTCCCATCTGTGTAAAGGGAGGAAGATCGGGTAATGCTCTGTCTGTGTACTCAAGTATGGGTTGCTGGACATGTTTGGAATATCAAGAAAGGACCCCAGAAATCTATTATCCAAAGAAAAGTGGCTACCTAGGAAGCATGATTTACAAAAAAAAAAAAGCATCTGCAGCTTTCTGAGTAACATTTCCAGACAAGAATCACCTGGCCCACAGCAGGGGCTGCTATGCCTCTGAAAGGGGCGCCCTTCAAGACTGCCATCGTGAGTCTGCCTGGGTGTGAGGGGACCACCTCTGGAAGGCAGGACACTGGTGCACAGAAGGAGCCAGCTCTGTCTTCTGCACTGGGACCACTGTCTGGTGTCCCCAGCCTGGCCTCTGATGACGCACCACGTTCTCCCCCTCCACATCTACCCTCCGGCCTGCATCCAAGGACACTTAATATGAACCTTGACACAGGGAACCTTAAACTGTGAAGGAGGTAAAGCTGCCCGTGGAGTTCTGAAAGGTATAATTACAGATTTTTCACACCATTCACCACTGACAGTAATCTTGAAACCCTGCAGAAAAGACTTTTTTTTTTTGAGATGGAAATGGAGTTTTTTTCTTGTTGTCCAGGCTGGAGTGCAGCAGCATGATCTCAGCTCACTGCAACCTCTGCCTCCCAGGTTCAAGTGATTCTCCTGTGTCAGCCTCCCAAGTAGCTGGGATTACAGGCGCCCACCACCACACTCAGCTAAGTTTTGTATTTTTACTAAAGACAGGTTTCACCATGTTGGCCAGGCTGATCTCGAACTGCTGACCTCAGGTGATCTGCCTGCCTCAACCTCCCAAAGTGCTGGGATTACAGATGTAAGCCACCCTTCAGCCTGAGCCACCACACCTGGCCAACTCTCTTTCAAAATAGAGGGCCCACCACAGTGCCACGTGGATGGGTGGGAAGGGACCACATCCACTGGGCAGGGAAGGGACAGTGAAGGACAGCAGTGGCAGGCCAGGGACACAGAGCCACCTCCTGCACGCCAGCAGTCCTGAGAACCCAGGGTGGGAAGAGAGGAGACAGGGCCCGGGCAACAAGGATGGGGTGACCAGGCAAGCCACTCCAGTCTCTCTGACAAAACACTGGCCGACCGTGGTCCACCTCTAGGCTCTGCGACAGTGGAGATGTAGCGGAAGGATGAAAGTGCATTGCAGTCTACGGGTAGAGGGAATTCCCAGAGGCCCACAGGAAAACAGAGGTGACGGCTGGGCGCTGGAAGACCTGCTTGTAGTTTCAGTTCTGCCACTCGCTTGCTGTGTGTCGAGAGCAAACCACCTAATGCCTACAGACCCCATTTTTCATCTGTGAAGAGGAATAACGCATCCTGGAAGACTTTTGAGGACCACCTGAGATGCTGTGCACACAGGCTGAGCTTCTTCCTGGGGGCCACCTCCAGCCCTGACAACAATGACCTCTGCTTACCACGCCCACCCCGCCAAGCAGAGCTGTGCCTCCAGTGATGTGATGGGGGGTTGTTCAGCCTCCATGGCCAGGACGGTGATGAATGCCCCCCTCCCCCGACTCTGTCCCTGCATCCGGGCTGTGGTTTCCATCAGGAACACGTGATCTGGCCTTGCAGGCAGAGAGGAAGAGCCCAGGGGACCGAACTCCCAGGAGTCGGAGAGGGAGCCACAGTCCCTCAGGCAGTGCGTGGCCGCTGCGTGGCTTCCTGAGCCACCTGCCCAGAGCCAGGCAGTGGCAGCAGCTGTTCATGCCTGGGACCACCCCTTGTGAAACTAGGGGGCCTTTGGCAGGGGTCTTCAAGGCTAGAGGCCCCTGGATTTATTTTCAGGTTCGTGTATGTGTGTGTTTGCTTGGTGAGAAGCGGCATGGAGGGTAAATTGCAGAGGGGTTGAGGCACTGCAAGGAACACAGGCGAGGTCCCACAACACCCCACCGTGCACTTCTGCTCCTCCTGTTCCAAAGCCCCAGAGAGCCTAGAGGGCTATCCTACATCTACCAGAAAAGGCTTTGCAACAAGGCCGATCTGCTGGTGGGAGACCTGCAGCAGGCATCACCAGGATCCTCCTAAGGTGACCACCCTTCCTGGCGTCCCAGGACAAAGGGCTTCCCAGGGTGTAGGACTTCCAGTGCTAAAACTGGGACAGTCCTGAGGACACCAGGATGAGCTGGTCTTCAGACTCCTGCCAGCAGGCACACAGCACCAGGATGGCGGCCTTGTTGTCCTAAACCAGCCTCCTCTCTCAAATCTGCCACCCTCCATGAAGGCCCCCAGCCCTCCTCTGGCAGTGCCTGCACCAGCCCTGAAAGAATGGAAAACGCTACCTTGAGGGCAACCTGGAGAATAGGTTCCTGGAACTCAGCTCTCATTTGCCAAGCCCCATCATTCCCCCTCTTCCCGCGTAGGCGGCCTTGGCGCGAAAATGCCTGCCTCAGCTGTCTGCATCTGTAAAGTGGGAACCCTAATGGCACCTGTTTGTCGTAATGGAATCATCCTGAGGAATAGATGAGTGAAAATGGGTCAACGTCTTAACAGAGTGCTGGCTCACAGCACGTGTCACATCCGTCTTGGCTATTGTGATTACTGTGCACAGGGAACATGAGAGAGGTTCTCACAGGGACTCACATGTGTCACCTTGTCTAATTAAAAATAAATTTTTTAAAGCCTTGAGACAGATGGTATTAATCCCTGTTTGACAGATCAGGAAATAGGCTTAGAGAAGTAATGGGGAGATCGGGGGTCAGGGCAGGGCATGGCCAGAGAGGCAAAGATGGAGATTCAGAGCCACGCTGAAGGCTTGTAAGGTTACCGGTCCTGTGTGCAGCCTTCCCCAGCTGTTCAATGAGCCACAACTCAAGTTCCAGTGTCCAGTGGCCTACAAGCCCTGCTCCAAGCCATCCTATGCCTGCCTTCCCTGGCCTCTTCCAGTCTCTTCACATGTTCTGGATCTCTCCTTTCTCAGTGCCTTCACGCATCCCCGCCTCCACCCCGAGAGCCTGTCACCCTGCCATGCAGCTGGCTGGCCCCTTCTCAAGGGCCAACCGCCCATCGGGCAACCATGCAGACTAAGCTAGCCCTTAGTGCAGGCCCAGTCTAACCACAGTGCCCAGCAGGGCCAGGCCCAGGTGTCCCCGAGAGGCTCCTCCGCTCACTGGGACTCCCCATGGCTCCCACTCTGTCTCGCCTCGAACCGGCTGCAGTTGTGACTGAATGTTTACATGTTTGTGTGTCAGTATCTTCCACCCCCTCTTGACTCCATGAGGGCAGGAACGGTACCTGATTTATCACCATCTCTGGCACTTACTGGGTGCTAAATAAATAAGAATCGCATGACTATTGAATGGATGGTAAATGAGAAATAGGCATAAGTGTGCCTGGTTTACCTAGGTCACCTGTTTGGATTGTCAGAGCACCACTGAATAGGGGTAAAAGAATATTTCTGATGATACCTACATGAGAGCCCCAGTCAAAGGACCTGGATCTGCTTAGAGGGCTCCACATCGCATTCCGGGTTTCCAGCATAGCTTCACCCACCACAGTGTCAAGGACAGAGACCTGCTCTGTGGCCCACTATGACATCCTCAGGGATGGCCACAGTCCCAGCACACACCAGGGACTCCATGCGCTTTTGTTAAGTGAATAAATGCCTCCAGCAGGTGTGGCTTCCGCACAGTCACATTTCTGTATCTAAGCGGGAATCCTATTTCATTGATCGAACACTAACCGGAAAACCACATTCTCTGGAAATTATCCAGAAGCTCCCTGAAAAATGTAATACTTACCTAGGTCAAAGCCTGAGCATTCAAACATCAGGATATTGAGGTGGCAGAGCTCACTGCCATTGTCCTTCTACAAATAACAGTGACATAATCCACACGACAAACACAGTCTCCACTCAAGTCCAGTATCCACACTTCAGTCTCAGGTCTTCAGAAAGTGTCTTTCCTGAGCCTCAGTCTATTCATCTATAAATGTAGATGATAAAAATACCAACCTCACAGGGGAACTGAAGAATTAAACTGGATGTTATCTGGCACACGATAAGCAGGTATCATGATGATTGTTTAAACAGAAGGTATCATTTCAAAAGGAAGCTGTTTAAAGCTCTGAAGATATTTTGTAGGAGAACTTCCTGACGTCATTCTACAGACAGAAAAAAAGTCAGGAAATTCCTTGAAAAGCGCTGTCTTAATAAGAGCATTCCTTCCAAACCCCACTTCCACCACAATCAACTATCCAGTTTGAGGTGGATTCTGATTGAAATTATAAAAAAAAAAAAAAATTGGCAAGATGACTGTATATTGCAAAACAAAATGTGTTGCTTTTAAAGTGATTTTGGAGCTTCAGTAATTAGTCTAGCAAGTTCCAAAGACACATTCTGCAGTCATCATTCGGTTTTTGTTTCCTTTGGTAATCTGCCTTTCTTCAAAAAAAATCAACTGGGGAAAAACATCTGTTTGGAAGCTGCCTGGGACTGAAGCCCCCACCAGGCTTTGCTGGGCTCTGTATTATAAGGAAACCCCCTTGGATCCCACGTTCTTTCTTCCTGCCAGGCTGCTCCTGGGTCACTTCTCAGCTCTGGTGGCTGCTGAAACGAGACAGCTGCTGCTACACAAAATAACTCAAGAACATACCAAAGCCTGTTGCTTCCAGCACTTGGAAAATCTGACATTCAAATATGCAAATATTTTATGGCACGAAGAGAGAAAAAAAGAGAGAAGGAGCTGCAAAGTCACATTTGAAATGAAACATACTAGAGATGAAGGCAAACTGGAATTTACACTTCTGGATTATAATTAAACTGGTGCTATTATCAGAGAAAAGCACAGAATTCGCCACGATTTGCCGAAAGGGTCTCTCGCTACTGCCGAAGTCACCGGACACGTCACCCA
Source organism: Cebus imitator (assembly GCF_001604975.1). NCBI lineage: Eukaryota > Metazoa > Chordata > Mammalia > Primates > Cebidae > Cebus > Cebus imitator. The sequence continues at coordinate 638,269 of NW_016107720.1, forward strand.
GTCACCAGCACCTGCACAGTGACAGAGCGGGATTTGCAGCCTGGGTGTGAGCCTTGTCAGACTCACAGAAATGCCCTTGGCACAAAGGACAGGGAGGGGAGCGCAGCAGGAAAATCACAGCACTGTCTTTACCCCATTTGCCACAGCATGGTATTTATGTTCCTCTAAATATCTGGATTAAAATTCTGTAAAACAATCACCAGCCTTCACACAAACTTTGAGTGCATTTTCTTGGAGGTGTGAGGAAATGAGCAAAGTCAGCCTTACCATCCTGGATGGTGGAGAAAAGCAAACCAGAAGGCCTAGGTCAATCGGGGTCAAACCATTAATAGAGGAGTTATTCTGATCAGTGACGTAAGCTCTTAGAGACACTCTCTCTCCATATGCGTGAGGGGAGTTAGTCCACAGGATTCCAAAGCCATCTTCCAGATCTCGGAGTCTGTGAAAGATTGTAGCAGAAAAGGAAGAATCCGATGAACCTGCGTTTAAATCATAGTTTTGTTATTGACTCACTTTCTGAACTTGGGCAGCTTGCTTGAAATCATGCAGCTGGGGTTTCTTGTGTGTAGAACAAGGACAGTGGCACCTGGCTCACAAGGTTTCTGGAAAGTTTAACTGAAATTATGTCGGTAAAGCATTTGACATAGGGTGAATTCTGCTTTTACTCCCCGTTTCTTTGTTTGTTTGTTTGTTTTGAGATGGAGTCTCGCTCTGTTGCCCAGGCTGCAGTGCAGTGCAGCAATCCCAGCTCACTGCAACATCCACCTCCCCAGTTCAAGCGATTCTTCTGCCTCAGCCTCCAGAGTAGCTGGGATTACAGGTGCGTGCCACCACACCCGGCTAATTTTTGTATTTTTAGTTGAGATGGGGTTTTGCCCCATTGGCCAGGCTGGTCTCAAACTACTGAGTGCCAGCGATCTGCCTGCCTCAGCCTCCCAAAGTGCTGGGGTTGCAGGTGTGAGCCACTGTGCCTGGCCTGCTCCCTGTTTCTTATACCTCTCCTTTGTGATGGAAGCCAAAGAACATAACCAAACGAATCATGATGAGAACCAGAGATTGTGACTGGGAGGAGGTTAACCTCATCAATCCCATTTTCCAGCACGCTGCAATAAACTCTGAAGGTCTGCATTCAGGATCAGTCAGACATGGGACTAGTCACTTAATTGAAAGACTATTCATGGCACTTTGTAATTTCTAATTGGCCATTCACTGATGCCAAATATACTTCTGAACATGTCCTGCCATCATCAACTAGCATGTATTTAGTAAATACAAATTTATTTTTAATACAAATCTGGCATTAAAGGGCAAACTTTACCATCTGACTCCCCCTGCCCCCATAAGTCACAGAAAGACACAGAAATTAGTTTCTTGCTGAATGGCCGGGTGCATGCAGTGGTTCAATCATAGGTCACTGTGGCCTCAAATTCTGACCTCAGGCATCCCAAGTAGCCAGGACTACAAGTATGAGCCATGATAGCGAGCTAATTATTTTTAAATGTTTTGTAGAGATGGAGTCTTGTTGTGTTTCCTGGGCTGGTCTCAAATTCCTGAGCTCAAGCGATCCTTCTGCCTCGGTCACATAAAGTGTTGGAATTACAGGCATAAGCCAGTGTGCCAGGCCTGGAAATGAATTTTGTTTGTTCTTAGTTTATCTGTAACACTATTCCCCCTTACTTGACAGAGACCCTGAAATTTATTAATCTGCTTAATTCAGTCAGTTGATTCCACTGGCATTTGTACCATATTTGTTAATACTGAGACCTACTATGTGCCAGGTACTATGCTAAGCACAGAGTAAACAAAAGAAATATTTCTCTGTTTTTGTTTTGTTTTGTTTGAGACGGGGTCTCGACATACACTCAGGCTGGAATGTAGTGGTGCCATCTCAGTTCACTGCACCCGCTGCCTCCCAGGTTCAAGCAGTTCTTCAAACTCAGCCTCCCTGTTCTGTACTGTGACCCTTGGCCATAATATAGCCAGCATTACAGGCATGTGCTATCACACCTGGCTAATTTTTGTGGTTTTAATTTTTGTGTTTTTGTGTTTTGTGTTTTTAATAGAGACCACGTTGGCCAGGCTGGTCTCAAACTCCTGACCTCAAGTGATCAGCCCACCTCGGCCTCCCAAAGTGCTGGGATTACAGGTGGGAACAACTGCTCCCTGCCCATTTATTTGGTTTTGATGAAGGAGGGAATTCTCCTTTATCAGCAGGTTTGGCTGCATTAAAAGACGTATTGGAGAGGAAATAATGAAAGAAGGCTGCCTCCTAGAGAAACAGAAGAGCACATCATATTAGTTATCTACTGCTATTCAACAAGTCACTCCAAAACTTAGCAACTTAAAACAATAAACATGTATTATTTCACAAGGTCTCTAGACTCCAGGAGGAATCAGGAGTAGCTCAGCTCCATGGTTCTGGCTCAGGGAGGCTCTTGAGGCTGTAGCTGAGATGGAAGTCATCTGAAGGTTTGACTGGGGCTGGAGGAACTACATCCAAGGTGTCCATGCACACACCTGGAAGGGCAGCTCCGGCTGCTGGCAAGAGGCATCATTCCTCCCCCAGTTGCGTTCTCTCATAGGGATGCTAGAGTAGCCTCATGACATGGTAGGTGGCTTCCTCTAGAGAGGGTGATCGAGGAGAAAGCCAGCATGAGCCACAATGGCTTTTACGATCTAATCTTGGAATTCACATTTTGCTACTTCTGCAATTTTCTATCAGTCACACAGGCCAAGTCCACTCAATATGGGAGGAGCTTATAAAGAATGTGGATGCCAGGAGGCAAGGGTTGTCAGGGGCCATACAGGGGACTGGCCACCACACATAATTGGACAGAAAGGCCAGGCATGGTGGTTCATGCCTATAATCCTAGAACTTTGGGAAGCTGAGGCAGGCAGATCGCTGGTGCTCAGGAGTTCAAGAACAGCCTGGTCGACATGGCAAAATCCCATCTCTACAAAAAATATAAAAATTAGCAGTGCATGGTGGCACATGCCTGTGGTCCCAGCTACTCTGGGAGGCTGAGGTGGAAGGATCACTTGAGCTCAGGGATTCCAGGTTGCAGTGAGCTATGATTGCACCACTGCACTCCAGCCTGGGCGACAGAGCAAGACTCTGTCTCTTAAAAAAATTAGGTTAATTAATATAACAGAGAATGAGCCTCAGTTACATTGGCAAGTGTTGTTTCATAAGGCACCATTGCAAGGCTCCTGGTTTTGCACTAGGCAGATAACTGGCTTCCTAGGGCTCTGTTGCACTGCCCGAGGCATGTCCTTGAGGGAGTGCCTCCTGGGTATTTGCTAGTGCTGAGTACCCATAGCCTCTGCCCCCAAGTAAATTTGGCTCCATTCAGCTTCTTGAATAGATATGATCTGTCCCTGCTGCCCTTTGAGAAGCTGACTCATGATGAAGCCAAAACCCACCTCCTCTCTCCCTGCTCTGTCAGGCCCTGAAGACCCCAAGTGGAAGGAAGGTGAGGAAGGCATCAAAAATCTGCCAATCGGTGAGTCACTCTGCTTCAAGGCTGCATTGACAGCACAGGGCTGGTGTGACTCCTGGGCCCCCAGCGCTTTAGGGAAGCGAGCCTGATCTTAGAGGTTTGTGGGTTCTGCTGACACTGTTTAGCCTGGTGAATAACAAAATTAGGGCTGATCTGCTCAGAACCACCCAGCTGGGACTCTCTAGGGAGAATACAGGGCAGAGACATGCTGGCCTGAGCTGGAAGGGCAGCTGGGACCTTAATGCCCATGAGAATGAGAATGACATCATCTGACAAGAGAAACCTGCAGAGTGAGGGAGAGCTACTCCACCAGCCTCCACATGCTGCAGGACTCTTGAGGGAGGTGTCAGGACCTCTGCAAGGAGGAGGCAGTTCTGTCCCAAGGCATATTATGCAAACAGCAGACCTGCCAAGGGTGAGTTGAGATGCAAATACTGAAGGCAGAGATAACACCATTTCCCTGAGCCCTTGGCTCAGCAGAAAAAGAGTTCACCTTCCAAGGCAGTCAGGAGCTCCTGAGCTGCCTGGAGAAGCCACCCAACCTCTTTGCAACCTCCCTGCCTCTGATTACTACCCTACAGCTAGAAAGAATGCCATGGCACGGCCCGCGACCTCTGAACGCTTCTTCTTCCACAGTGGCCTCCACACCCAAGACAGACCCAAAGGCAGGCCCAGAACCATCTTACTCTTCCCAGGAGCTGCAAGAGTGTGCCCAGCTCTAGTCTAGTTTTGCATAAATTGTTTCAAATCTGGGTTCATAGTGTTCCCTGTTTTAGAGCCTTCTTGTCCCAAATAAACATTCTTTGCTTTTTTCAGCACATGCTCAGAAAGAGAGGCCTCTGTATATTTTCCCTTTTAATTAGAAAGGAAGATCTGAGTCCCTAATCCCTATCCACATGGCCACGTCACGGCATCCTTACCCGACAAAGGGCTTTAGTACACATACACACACACACACACACACACACACACACATGCATATACACGGATACTCTAATAAAACAAATGTTAGAGAATGTATATGTAAATAATATTATAGATTTCTTAGACTATTTAGAAAAAAGCAAATACCCTAGAAGAAAAATTGACAAGAAACCTGAAAAACCAGTTCATAGCAGAACCATCCAAATGGTCATTCAATACATGAGAATTTCTCAGTGGTCAATAAAATGCAAGTTAAAACTGTAATGAGTTAGCACTACACACCAATCAGAGTGGTTAAAATTAAAAGGGCTGATAATACTGCTGGGCGCAGTGGCTCATGCCTGTAATCCTAGCACTTTGGGAGGCTGAGGTGGCCAGATCACTTCAGGCCAGGAGTTCAAGACCAGCCTGGCCACCATGGTGAAATCCCATCTCTAGTAAAAATGCAAAAATTAGCTGGGTGTGGTGGCAGGTGCCTGTAATCTCAGCTACTTGGGAGGCTAAGGAAGGAGAATCACTTGAACCAGGGAGGCGAAGGTTGCAGTGAGTTGAAATGGTGTCATTTCACTCCAGTCTGGGTGACAGAGTGAGACTCTGTCTCAAAAAAAAAAAAGGACTGATAACACAAAATGTTCACAAGGCTGAGGAATAACAGGAGCCCGCTTGTGTTCCTGGCAGCAGCTGGAAATGGTGTAATTACTATGGAAGACTGTTTGTCAATACCCACTACAGTTGATAAATGTACCCCCATGACTTAGCAACCTCACTGCTAGACACATACCCTACAGAAATGCATGCACGTGTCCCCCAAATGACACATGTTAGAATGTCATAGCGGCAGCATGATTTGTATAATGAAAAGAATTGAAAACAAGCCAAATGTCCATCACCAATGAAACAAATAAATTGCGGTATATTCATATAGTGGAATAACCAATAAAAATTAAGGAACTACAGTTATACAAAACAACATGGCTAAATCTCAGAACACAACCTTTCAACATAATCTCTAATCAGAGAAAGAAAACACAAGAAATACATACCATGTGATTCCACTTACATGCAATTTACAAATGGGCAAACCTACTAGTTATTAGGAATGAAAGTTTAGGTAGTAAAACTGTGTTGGTTTTTGTAAGAGAAATGACCATGACCACCTCCAGAGGGGTGGTGATTGGGACCAGCTGTGAAGAGAAGAGCTACTCGGGTATTGGCAATGTTCTATTTTCTTGCCCCTCAGTGGTAGATATACAGGAATTTGACCTATAATAATTCAATGACCTGTACACTTTTGTTGCACATTTTTTTGTTTGAGCATATATTCAACAATGAAAACAGTAACTGGCTGGGCACGGTGGCTCACGCCTGTAATTCCACACTTTGGGAGACCCAGATGGGAGGATTACTTGAGGCCAGGAGTTTGTGACCAGCCTGGGCAAAATAGTGAGACCCTATCTCTACGGAAAAAAATTTTAAGTAGCCAGGCATGGTAGTGTGCACCAGCAGTCTCCACTTCTTGGGAGTCTGAGGTGGGAGGATTGCTTGAGCCTGGGAGTTAAAGTCTGCAGTGAGCCATGATTCGCACCGCTGCACTCCAGCCTGAACAGTAGAGTGAGACTCTGTCTCAGAAAAAAACAAAAAGGTAAGTGAGGTTAGTCAGAGTGGTAGCAATTGTGCTCCTTGCTTTGCCTTAGTTACCTTGATCAGTTCAGCCCAAACTTTGAGATGGTGGAAAGTACTATGAAACTGAAATTACATCAAGAAAGTCATTTGCCTTCTTTGAGATTCAGTGATTATATCTTTAAAATGTGATAAGATCTATTGTAAATGGTTCTTATGAGGATTAACTCAACGAACCCGGGGACGTGTTTGGCACACACTAGATATCCAAAGTGTTGGTGGTGGTGGTGGTGGTGGTGGTGGTGGCGGTGGTGGTGGTGGTGGTGTTATTGTTATTTAACTTAGGACATCAAAGTGAGGACCTACATGGTAAGGAATGGAGACTGGACCAGAAGCCTGTGGCTGCTGTTCTGATTATGTATTGCTACATAGCATTCATATTATCCTACAACCTAGTGATTCAAAACTACAATTTTCTTGTGCTTGCAACTCTGTGGGTCAGAGAAAGGAGGGAAGGCTGGGTTCGGCTGAGCAGTTCTTACTGAGGGTGTCTCATGAGGTTACATTCAGGCATTGGCTGAAGCTGCAGTCAGTGAAGGCTCAGCTCAGCTGGGTCTCCAAGTGGCTGGCTCAGGTGCTTGGTGGTTGCCGCTGGCTTCTGGTTGAAAGCTCACTTGGACCTACTGACTCTGCCTTTGGTCTGGGCTTCCTCACAACAGGTGGTCCCAAGTCTCAGAAAGTGAGTATTCCAGCAGGCAAGGCAGAAGCTGCATTGCTTTTTATGACCTAGCTTTGGAAGTCATCTAGTGTCACTCTTCCATAATTCGTTGGTTAAAGCAGTCACAGACCTGCCCAGATTCAGGGATAGGGCATAGAATTTGCCCATCTGAACACTAAAGTGTTCAGTTTACCATGAACATTAAGATTGTGTGTGAATTCTGGAAACCGTTCCTCCAACATTATAAGCAGCCTTGCGTAATGGTTAAGAGTTCTGTCTGGGTTCAAATTCCCACTCTGCTATTATCCTTTGGAAGTTACTTAAAGTCCCGTGTCTTGGATTCCTCGTTGGTAAGCTGAAGATGATATAGTACTACCTTCACGGGCTCTGTTGGAAGGAGCCTGTGGTCCCTGGTGAGTAAGCTCAATGAATGTCATCTTTTAGTATTGTTTCTGCCTAGAATGACAACCAACTTCATGTCACTCCTAATATCATTGTTAGGCCCCACACAGGCTTCCTATGGAGATAGCCTCCTTCCTGGAATCGAGGCCATATGGCTGCCTCTGGAAAGGATAGACCAGGCACTTGCAGTGGGAAGAGCCCTCCAGTTTCAATCAGGCAGGCCTGAATCCAAATCCTGCTTCTGCCTCCTATTTGAGGCATGTGGGATAACACGACCTGTTCTCTGAGAGGTGATCTCCTCACCTGTAAAGAGGAGGAAAATGAGACCTCCTTGACAAAGGGGCTGAGGACGTTCAGTGAGAAAGTGTTGATGGGATCACTTAGTACAGTGTCCAGCGTTTCATGGGTATTTGGATTTTTTGTTTATTTTTAGTTTTCAGAAGGAAAAACACACAAATCTCAAAGATCGCCAAAGCAGCATATCTCAGCAGCTGAAATAAACACCTCAATTAAACCATCCGTCTTCTTTGGCCAATTCAGGGAAGCATAAAATCTTTGCCAAGGCATTTCTGTTACAGTGGGAAGAGCCCATTTGCTCATTCATTGATGCAAGAGATATTTATTAAATACCTACTGTGCACAAAACAAGCAAAAACAAACAAATGAAGGGTCTTCACTGCCTCCTAAAGGGGTCTCCTCCAGCTCCAAGAGAAGATATTGCCCACACCAACAGCCCAGAGGGGCATTGCGGTGGACAAAGTCTTGCTCTGGTAAATGTCCAGTGAGGGACCATGGTTCCTGACATGGTTAGGGTGCAAGGGTAGCACAGTTGAGTGGGAGATGAGGTTAGGGGTGCCACTGCGGGAAGTCGAGGCGCAGACCTTTTCTGAATTTATAGAAAGTGTCAAGGCTAGAGCTGGATGGGACCCAGTGGTGACAGGGGAACTGCACCAGGTCTGACCAGCAACCCTAGGAAAGAGAGCCGAGGGAATGTGGGATCCAGAGACAATTATTTCCCTCTCTCGGGGATCTGGAACTCACAGCGATGAGGCACTGGAGATGGGGATTGAGCGCCACGGTCCCACTGGGGCTTTACAAACTGCCCAGCCCGTCCGATGGCTCCTTCAAATCAGGAGGCAGCTCTGCTCTGCAAAGGCAAGGTGATGACGGAACTCAGAGCCCCTGGAGCGGGGGCTCTCTACTGCCATGAGAATGGGATGCTGGGGGCCACAGGGGAGTCCTGGCTCCGGGAAAAATAGTCCTGCTTCTGCTTCCTTGGATTCCAGCCACCAATGAATTTACCATTTCTCCGCTCAGAGAATGTGAAGCACCCCAGAGTTTCTAGATAAAGCAAAGCTTATGCACCCTCCAGTAAACTTGTGTTTCAGCTTTTTTATAATGAAAACATTTGCTCTCCACAGGAGCTATTTCCATAGATCCCTCAAAATGAAAACTATACAGATGGGCCAAAGCCGAACAAAATGAGAGTAGATAGCTCACATTTTTTACAAACTGCCCGAAAGCTTATCAATAGCACTCGGTTCTCTGAAGTCACCTCGTGACATCTAGCTCCATCCGTCTCTCAGAAGTCACAGTAGGCCACAAGGCTCTGCAATCGGAAGGTCACACAGGTCTGCACTTCTGACCTCTAAAAGAAATAGACTTAGGAAAATAACTGAGGTTCGGGGAAGAAGAGTTTCCTGAGGGACAACCAGGGACAGATTAACCGAATTACATCAGGCGACAAACACACTTACCTTGATCTATGCATTATATAAATACTGAATGTCTCATTTTACTTTTCTTAACTTTGTTTTCTGTGTGCTATGGATGGTTGCCCATATCATGCTGTCCATCTTTAGACTTCATTCCTCAAAGACAGGTCTTTGTCTCAAATAATCATTTTTATTTAAAAACAATAAACAAGGCCAGGCATGGTGGCTCAGGCCTGTAACCCCTGCACTTTGGGAGGCCAAGGCAGGAGGATCGCTTGAGCCCGAAAGTTTGAGAGCAGCCTGGGCAACACAGTGAGTTCCTGTCTCTACAAAAAACACAAGGACTAGCCAGGTATGATGGCACACATCTAGTTCCAACTACTCAGGAGGCCGAGGTGGGAGAATCACTTGATCCCAGGGGTTCAAGGCTGCGGTGAGCTATGATCATGCCACTGCACCCCAGCCTGGGTGACACAGCAAGGTGCTATCTCAAAAAGAAATTTGGAAACGCCCAAGCAAGTGAATCCCCTGCCTGAGAGCAAGAGCCCAAGCATGACAGACCTGCTGCTGGCAGCCCTGGGAGAGAGGCAGGAGTGTTCTGATGGCAAAATGTTCCCAAGAACTAAGAGCAAAAAACTGGGAAAAACAGACTAGAGACAAAGGGGCACATGATCAGGATTAAGTGTCAGAAGCAGGGAGGGGAATATCACACGCCAGGGCCTGTTGGGGGATGGGAGGCCGGAGGAGAGATAGCAGGGGGTGGGAGGCTAGGGGAGGGAGAGCACTAGGAGAAATACCTAATGTAGATGACGGGTTGATGGGTGCAGCAAACCTCCATGGCACATGTATACCTATGTAACAAACCTGCACGATCTGCACATGTACCCGAGAACTTAAAAGTATAATAATTTTAAAAAGACACAATCGAACAAAACTCATGCAAAACAGACAATTTGAAAAAATAAAAACAAAAAAAACTTCCTGAATCAAAAAAATCAGTTATTAAATGAATTCTTTATTTAAAAAAAAAATCCTCCCCAAACAAACAAACAAAAAAAAGGATTAAATGTTGGAAGAAGGATTATAAAAAATGGGGTAGACAGAGAACCATAAGCAGATAAAGCCAAGTTACAGCCATGGTAAAGGAGACTGGGGGCCCCTGCAAAGCCCAGAATGCCTGACATGGGGGCACTGGAGAGATGCTGACCAAAGAGTCCAAGAGCTCATGAGGCAGGAGGAACAAGCGCAGGGCCTGGGACACAACACGGTGACTGCAGTTAATAACCAGGAGGTTGCTAAGAGATTTTAAGTGTCCAACACAAGATGATAAATATATGAAGTAACGTGTATCTGAGTTCAGTTCAGCCATTCCATAATGTATCAAAACATCACGAGTCACGTGTGATGGCTCACACCTGAAATCCTAGCACTTTGGGAGGCCAAGGCAGGTGAACTTGAGTTCAGAAGTTTGAGACCAGCCTGGCCAACATGGCAAAACCCCATTTCTACTAAACACACACACACACACACACACACACACACACACACACACAAATTACCCAGGCATGGTAATGTGCACCGATAGTCCCAGCTACTCAGGAAGCAGAGGTTGCAGTGAGTCGAGATTGCACCACTTCAGTCCAGCCTGGGTGACAGAGTGAAACTCTATCTCAAAAACAAAACAGAACAAAAAGCTCATCATGTTGCACACCAAGAACACATGCTATTTTTGCCAATTAAAAATAAATCAATAATTTTAAAAATAAAGTTAAAAAGGAAAGGACGTGGAATATTTAAGGAAGAAGGATTCATTCTTAATGGCTAATATAATTTTTAATAATGCAATAAATGGCACCCCATTACGGTGCCAGACCCTAGACATGAAAAACTCTAGTTCATCTTTCAAACATGACTTTCTCCATTTTAGATGTATCAAAAAAATTTCATAAAGAATGCAGTTTTTCCAGCCGGGAGCGGTGGCTCACTTCTGTAATCCCAGCACTTTGGGAGGCTGAGGCGGGCGGATTACGAGATCAAGAGATCGAGACCATCTTGGCCAACATGATGAAACCCCGTCTCTATTAAAAAAAATACAAAAATTAGCCTGGCGTGGTGGCACGCACCTGTAGTCCCAGCTACTCAGGAGGCTGAGGCAGGAGAATTGCTTGAATCCAGGAGGCGGAGATTGCAGTGAGCTGAGATCGCGCCACTGCACTCCAGCCTGGTGCCTGGCGTTAGAGCAAGATTCTGTCTCAAAAAAAAAAAGGAATGCAATTTTTCCAAGAAGTGGGTAAGTTCTTGGACTTGGAACTGTAAGGGCACATGATAGGTGCCTTTAGTGTGTCATTAGACATGCTTGCTGCACTGTTAGACTGGACTCATTCAAAAATAAAACAAAAGATCTGAACCCAGATGCATCCATTCCTCCCCAGTGACATCCAGTGCATCATGGCTCCCTCACCCGGAACAGGAGCCTGAGGTGGGCGCTGCAGTCTGGCTCCGGCGCTGAGTCTCACACCTTCCAAGGAGCCCTCACGCCCAACTCTGCATTTCTCCTTGATCCAGATTGTTCTGTGGGTATTTTTAGTCTGGCTTCTTGGCAGTTTCACAAATGCTTTTCAAGATGCATATGGGCATGTACTGAGAACTACATGGTAGAAAATCGGGAGCTTCCCTGAAATCTGCCCACTATACCCTTGTCCTACAGCCCCCCTCAAGAGGGTCCCTGTCTTCCTCTCTGTCCCAGTTTTGCTTTCTGACAGGCCTGGTGCCAGAAATCCAGGCGGGATCTAGCCTAATAACTTTGGCATGAAATGAATGGGAAGGCTATAAAAGAAATTTTTTTTGGTCATTAAGCAAAGAGTCAGTTCTCCAATGGACTAACCTCTGTTTGACTTTAGGACGCTAAGCATATGGCTTATGAGCTTAGAAGTTATGATTCTTTAACTTCCAGAAGAGAATGCTACACCAGAGGAGGGAACAGGCCCTCAGGGAGGGCAAATTTCCCCATTTGACACCTATGGAAATATACGTAAGCATGGAGATCCCTTTCCTCGCTCTTCACTGAAAAAGTTTAGGAAGTATGGCAGCAAGGCAAATTTAGATGGAAAGAAAACTTTGCTGATGTTGGGTGCCATGTTCTGTCTTAAGGGCTTGAGAGATGCTAGTCGTCTCCTACGTGCCAGGCTTAAAAGCACTTTCCTTTATAAAATGTTTAAGAGGAAGAGAGATGGCTCAAACACAAGTATACCATACCCAGCAGTGGGGTGGGATGAGCTAAAGATGAGTTGGAATAATGGGAAAAGCACAGAGGAAGGAGTAACTCTAAGTAGCAAGCCACTCAGCCCTCCTAGCGCCTAGTTCCCTCTTCTACTGAATAAGAAGGAGAAGTGAACATCCTTAGCTTTCAAGCTCTGATGCTGTATGATTCTCGAGGTCTTGTCCAGTTTGAGAAGAATGTAATTCCAAATGGTGAATCCCAGGATTTGTAAGGTTACATCACTAGTCACTGGCAGGTCAATTTTCTCAATTACTTGTGGTAGAATCTTGGACTCCTCTGATGCCACACGGAAGAACAGATTATGTCCCTGGCATAATGCAGGCTCACAGAAAATCCCTTGCTTGAATTAAATGGAAACCTTTTCACTTGATGAGCATGGAGAGGGTGTGGCTGTGGGGGGAGACAGAGAGAAGAAAATATAGCAGGAGAACCAAGACTCTTGAGAAAGCTTCGCTGTTGGAGGAGACCTCCCTGTCCAAAGAAGAGAGGAGATTAGGTCATAGAAATACATAGCTGTCCCTGCATATTTATGCACCTAGACAACCCAAGGTGAGCAGGGAGATGCCGACCCTATTACAGTCCTCATGCCCAGATCTTCTGTGTCCTTTTCAAATAGAAGGCAGGTGACGGGGCGGCAGACTTGCCTGCTCCCTCACAGTGATGGATGTTGAGTGGCACTGGAGCGTGGCAGGACCTTGTCACAGCTGTTCCCGTTTCAAATACCTGTGCCAACTACCTGTCAGCATTGCCCTCCAATATCGGGAAAACCCGCTGCATCTTCTTCTATCAAATACAGCGCATTGGTAGAGTGGCACAGGCGAGCCAGAAAGCACTGTGGTTGGGTACCATCCGCGTATCTGCCCTCACGTGTGAAAACTCTGCTTTTTCTCACATATGAAATGATGCTAATATCTGCCCCTTCTCATACGAAGGTAAAGTGTCAGAAGAAGCGGATGTTAATGAGAGGTCTCGAATGCAGGCTATTATGATCACTGCCCTCTGTCAAGTGCACGGCTGGCATCCTAGACTTCTGTGGCACACACAAGACATCTCTGCCTCTTGCCACCTGGACCAGACATCTTGCTTCTGTCTGTTTCATTGGTGGCTGCCTCATTCCCTTTCTTGCTTAAAAAATCTTTTTCCCTTGCTGATGCCTCTTACTTCTCTCTCTCGACTGTTATTTCGGCAGCTCTGCTATTTAGCTCCATGGTGTCATAGCAAACAGTTGGTGGGAAGGAACTATGCTAAGTGACATCGCATCAAAATTCAGGACCGGCTTCTTAGTGGGTAGAAGCCCTCTTCAAAGCTCATCGCAATTTTATTGCTTTGCAGGGATTTCCCTTTGGCAAGAGAAAAGAAGGCAGCCTTTAACCCCTCTTCTTTCCCACCCCTAGCTACGCAATGGCCGCTCCCAAGAGGGAGTCCAGTGGACCGTCATTGCCAACATGGCATGGCTGTGACCATCCTGCCTCCCGGGGGAAGGAGATATGTCAGCAACAGGAGCTCAGGGGAGTCAGTCCCTGCTCTCGAACCCACACAAGCCCAACAGCCCTCTTGCTAGAATGTCTGCTTCATGTTTGCAGAGCTGTGTATATTCTTCTCCACACATTTGAACTCAGCAAAAAGAGAACACAACACTCTTTTCAGAAGCTGGCAGGTATGCGGGCTGCTTGACCTGCATGAGGGACCAGCCTGGCGATCAGAGCCAGGGGCCCCATGCCCGGCTCAGCCTCTTCCTGGCCGCCTCACTGTGAGCAGTCCCCGTCTCAACCTGCTGATCCACAACAGATTCACAAGCTGTCGGGAAATTGTCACCATTGTCTATTCACGAAGCATTATGATGTGGTAGACTGAACATGAGCCTTAAAACCAGGCAGCATGCTGGTCGGGCACGGTGCCTCACACCTGTAATCCCAGCACTTTGGGAGGCAGGCAGATCACCTGAGGTCAGGAGTTCAAGACCAGTCTGACCAACATGGAGAAACCCCATCTCTACTAAAAATACAAAAATTAGCTGGGCATGGTGGCACATGCTTGTAATCCCAGCTACTTGGGAGCCTGAAGCAGGAGAATCGCTTGAACCTGAGAGGTGGAGATTGCGGTGAGTCGAGATCGCTCCCTTGCACTCCAACCTGCGAAACTCCAGCTCAAAACAAAACAAACAAAAAAAAAACAGGCAGCATGCTAACCCTGGCTCTGTCCCTCCAACTGTGTGACTACCGGCAAGCTGCTTAACTTCCCCCAACCTCAGTTTCCCCATCTTAGAACGAAGACCAAATGGTAAAAGATATAAGTTGCCTACTTACATATACATACTTCTTTTGGGATGGGAAAGGAGATTTGAAAGAGAAAATATAACATGTTCCTTGTGCGTCTGTGAGGAGGCTGACCTGGGACTTTCAGACCCCTCTGTTCCAACAGTCTCCGTTGCGGACTCTTCTGTGGACTCACAGGTCCTGCAGCCAGGGTTACAATCAGCAGCAATTACAAAACCAGTCATTTGCCGAAAACTACTTTGTATCGTTCTACTCTTTCCCTTTAAAGCCTGAAAATATAGATGGGCTATATATTTTTTAATCACTAAAATATAAGATAGCATATGCTAAGTGGCAAATGATTGAATTGCAAAAGCAACACGCACCCCTGGAGTCCAGGAGGAAGTGACTATCCCAGACGCCATGAGAGCCTACTGTGTCCCACCATCCCCCACCTAACTCCACTTGACTCTAACCGATTTCCATTTCAGGCAGAAGGGGACAAGCACAATGGGTTTTTAGGAGGATTTTTTTTTAAAACAACACTTGAATATTGCAGTTTTTTTTTTTTTTTTTTTTTTTTTTTTTNCCAGGCACCAGGCTGGAGTGCAGTGGCGCCATCTCGGCTCACTGCAACCTCCATCTCCTGGGTTCAAGCAATTCTCCTGCCTCAGCCTCCCGAATAGCTGGGACTACAGGCACCCACCACCACACCCAGCTAATTTTTGTACTTTAGTAGAGATAGGGTTTCACCATGTTGGCCAGAATGATCTCGATCTCTTCACCTCGTGATCTGCCCACCTCAGCCTCCCAGAGTGCTGAGATTACAGGTGTGAGCCACCATGCCCAGCTGAATATTTCAGTTTTCAAAGGACTCATCGTGTCACCCTCAAGACTTCCATGAATGAACTGCTCTTCCCTGGCCCAATTTAGGAAGCAACATCAACAAGAGAGCCTCACGGTGGCCCTACAGAGGAACGGGCCGGGCTCAGAGCCGTGTTCAGATGAGAATGCCAGCGAACCAAGGAAGAGGAAGCGCTTTTTTTTTCTGTTTTTCCTTTTTTTTTTTTTTAGAGACAGGGTCCAGCTTTTTTGCCTAGGCTGGAGTGCAGTGGTGCAATCACAGCTCACAGTAACCTGAAACTCCTGGGCTCAAGTGATCCTCCTGCCTCAGCCTCCCAAGTAGCTGGGACCATCGGCGTGTGCCACCATGCCCAGCTGGCATAGCTTTGATCTAATAAGCATCTGGCCAGAATCCAAGTCTTAGCACCTCCCTGGGCTTATAAGGAGAAACTGTCAAGAATTTTTCTGCCCATTTCCAAGATGAGAATATTAAAGCACGAAGTAGAAAAAGATGTTTACCCAGGTTTCAAAGAAATTTTGAGTAGAAACTCGTAGTGAATACTGCTGGTGAAGGCCAAGTAGCCTGGGCAGACCCAGAGAAGAGCTAGGAGGTGCTGTCTTCCTCCCAGTCTGCAACCCTTCCCATTAAGAGCAGGCTAAGCCAGACAAGAGGCAGGCACTTGGAGCTGGTCAACAGCTTGCAGGGCAGGAGGAAGAGGAAGAGACCTCTCCCTGGGGAGCCGGTTACTCTTTTGCTGCTGGATTTATGTTTTTGGAATAAATCACTTGGTATAATAATAGAAATGGAGGCGCTAGAGTGAAACATCGTGACAAGAAGAGTTCCCACTGGCATTGCAATCGATTTTTTTTTTGGCCCTGATGTCCTGTTGCTCATAGGCAGGGAGAATCCTGACCCGATCAAGGGGAAGGGGAATGGGCTTTCTTCACTCCCCAGCTCACTCCACCTACCAGGATAGGGCAGGTTCTCTTACTACCATGTTGACCAATCCTGAATCTGACTGTCTAGGAGCAGGTCTTAGAGTCCATGAACCCTATTTAATTTTGTTTGGTTTTCCTGTGTGTTTGGGAGGGAGAGGATAGTTTTGAAGCTGGAAGGGACGTCAGAGGCTCTCTTGTCCAATTCTCTCTTTTTCCATGAGGTTAGGGTCGGTGACTTGCCAAGGTCGTTGTGCAGGTTCATGGCGGACCCAGGGCCACACCTGCCTTCTGATTGTCCTTGCTGGAGCACACTTTCCACCACAGTATGCCTACCCTGGAGAGAGGATGGCTTTCTCGGAGCCAACCCATCCAACCCGGGGAGGTTTCTAACAGATCCAAGGCAGCCCAGCACCTGCCTGGTGCTGTCCCCTTGCTATCCCAGGTGGGAACCGGGTGGCCTCCTTCCTCCCTTTCCTTCAACCTCAGCTGCCCACTTCACCCCTTGCCACCCTCCAACACCCACTCAGGCACCACTGTTGAGGGTTTCCTGCTCCCCGGCTTGACTTGACCATCACTCCATTTCCTGCATAAAGCTCCTGTGCCCAGGGTCATTGCAGCTGACTTGGACCCGTCAGACTGTAGTGAAGCCAATGTGCCCGCTTGCACATGCGTTCCTCTGAGGGCAGAACCCCTGCTTTAGCTGACAAGGCCATGGCATCTGGCATAGTGCCTGGCAGGCAGGTACACAGCGATGTTGGTTGGGTGGATACAGGACTGCTTACATCACAGCAGGTGTCTGGTCTGCTGAGGGATGTCAGGCACTAGCAAGGCTTCCAGTTTCTTCCGAGCCTTCCCGTGATCTCCGGCGCGGGGTTAGGAGCGCGCCTCCGATGGGGGCGAGACCAGCTGTGCAGCACATGAGAAGGAGTCACAGGTGGAGTGGAGGAGGCCTTGTGGAGGCGGGGACAGTGGGGGAGGGAGGCCACACATTCCAGATCAGTGGTGGGAGTAGTGACAATGATGAGTCCAAGTGCAAGGAAACGCTAAGTCACCAGGAAAATCAGGAGCCACCCTGGATGCAGGAGAAATCAAGGAGACAGAGAAAATGACTAGTTTGTCTTCTGCAACTTCCTTCAGAGCTTTGCGACTATCACAAAAGCGGTGGCAGGAAGCAAGGTGGCACTTCCCCAGGCTTCATGCCCCGTGGCCCGACAGGCCTGACAGCCCTCTGTGTGTTCCCCAGGCTGTGAAGCTGCAGCGGGCCCAGAATGCATATGACCTGGGAGCCATGCAGGGGGCGCCTAACAAAGGGTTGGGGCAGGATTGGATTCAGTTGCAGAGCTGTTCAGCCTGCGGTCAGCAGAGCTCCCTCCCTGGAGAAGGCTCCAGCGGCAACAGGAAGAGCTGGGAGTTAGACAGCTGGAGTCTTATTCCTGCTCTTCTACCAACAACCATTGGTAGATGGTTGATGAACCATTCCATCTCAAGCGGTGTTTGTTCGCTATTCGGGAATCCTAAAGGTATACCCTAAATCTGTGCTTCCATAGTCACTTGTCCCTCAAGCCCCTGCCTGAGTGCAGTTCTGCACCCCCAAATCCAGGGACGGGCACTGCATCGTAAATACATTGTACTAACAAGACTCGGCAAAGATCTGCTTGTGCTAGGAATTCAAAGTAGGTAGATTCTGCAAGGAGAATTCCTTGAGGACCAAGATCCAAAATTGCAAATGGAGGACATACAGGGGAATCCCTGTGTCCAGGAGCACAGATCTCCTCAGGCTCAGCATGTGCTGACCAGTGGGTCCAGGGAGGAAGCAGAACAAGGCCAGAAGCCGAGGCCCCCTGGGTCCTTCCTTCCCCTTTCCTTTATGCCCCTGCGTGTGTGGTTGAGGATGGTGGGGAAGGGGGGCTTTGTGATCAAATCTACTAGTAAGACTCCTCCCTCCCCTTCACTAAGTGGCATAGATGGCTGGTCAGCCTCCTCCTCTGAGAAGCAACCTTCTCCCTAAGAGAAGCCGACTGGACTCTAAAACACTGTATTTAGAGTGTTTTAATACTCTAAATTAAATACCGCTGTGGTGGCTCACACCTGTAATCCCAGCACTCTGCACTCTGGGAGGCCGAGGCGGGTAGATCACCTGAGGTTGGGAGTTTGAGACCAGCCTGACCAACATGGAGAAACCTGGTTTCTACTAAAAATACATAATTAGCCAGGCATGGTGGCGCATGCCTGTAATCCCAGCTACTCTGAGGCTGAGGCAGGAAAATCGCTTGAACCCTGGAGGTGGAGGTTGCAGTGAGCCGAGATCACACCTTTGCACCACAGCCTGGGCAACAAGAGTAAAACTCCATCTCAAAAAAAATAAAACACTGCCTTCTCCTTTTCTGTTTTGCCCCCCATGAAGTGGAAGCTCAATCTATATGCTGATTTTTGTTGTCCACGCATCAATGGCAAGAGGCTGCAGCCCACGAATGCTAAGTGCACAGGAAGCTTCACAGGACAGAGTTTGTTTGTTGTTCTGCAGCTGGTCGAGGCTGAAGGACGTTGGAAGAACTGGGCTCCTTTGGGCTGAGATGGGTGCTGATAGGCCCTCAGGCCCTCCCACCAACCAGGAGGTAACATGCCTCCAGGGAGATATGAAAATTGGGGTTTTATTTCTAAAGATCTCCATGGTAAAGGTCTTGGTTACCTGACTCTCCAATCTGGCAGAATTCTGATTGTCAGAGTCCTGCTGCTAATACAATGTTCCAGATGTATCTGCAGGGGAGAATTCTGACAGGCCTGAATCCCAGACCTGCTGCAGGATGCTCCTGAGAAAAATAACCTTTGCTTTGCCCAATTTCATCGCAAACACTGGGGGATGGATAGGAAGCGCTACATAAATTGTTTGCACCTGGCGAACAGGCCGGCTCGTGGCAAGAGTCCCCGAAACGGTCAGGTGGTCAGGCAAGATATCCAGGCAGGAGAGAACAAACAAGAACAAGGAAATGGAGAGGGAGCATTTCTGGGTGAGCCTGGCAGAATCCCAATCTCTGCGTGGGCCACCCTCAGCTGTGGGTCCTCACAGGAGCTGGGGAACCTGGGAAGGAGCTGTGCCCTGTCTGGGAGCACACTGCCACCTCTGGCCCAGTGTCCTTAAGGGTAAAGAAAGAAGGTGCCTAACTTTGCCCATTTGCATCTCATATCCATCATCTCGATTTTGCATTCTGGCAACCGAGCAAAATCTAATCCTCCCTCTTCTTACTGGTCAAGTGTTCTTACCTCTCCTTTGAGCAAAGAAAAGTTGAAAAAGAATTAGAACTTCTTTTAGGGCACACGCATGGTGTTGAGTTGCATGCACCCATCCAAGGTCTAGCTGCAGCCCCGTGATGCAGTCCACTCTCCCTCCCTCAGAGTGACCACGCAAAAGCAGCTGGGCTGGAGCGTTTCTACTATTCCAGACTCAGCCCTCCCAAAAGCCCACTGAGTCCTGACTTCTGGTTTCTAAGACCCTGCGCTCAAAACAAAGTAGTGCCACCAAGGACTCCTCAAAAGCCACCGGGTGTTTTTAAGGTATGTGTACTTGGGCACCTTCCCCCAAGGTGTAAGGTCAGTTGCCAATAGGTAAAAAGCCTCTTTAATTAAATATTTACTGTGTATATTGTGTACAGATATTTGCTGCGTGTATGTATGTGTGTGTATATATATAAAAAATAATATTTGGCCATTTGCATCTTCATGTCACCCACCTTACTGTCCCTTGTGACATCCATACATGACCCACGCTGGCTCTTCTGACCCTCAGGTCTTCTTGCTTCTCTGGAATATAGAAGACAGGTGGAACACGTTAATGCGCCCTCTTTTGAAACACATATTCTGTGTGGCCTCTCCTGGGATGAGGTGTTGGTTGCTCCTATCCCAGATCTAGTCCCAGTTCTGCTAACATTTTACAAACACCATCTCTTTAAGTCCCCATGGAGTAGGTTGTTTCGTTCTCATTGTGCAGACTTGGAGAGGTTCAGCCACTTGCCAGAGCTGGGGAGTGCCTGCTTGGGGCTGAAATCTGGGTTCCCCTCACTAGAAAGCTTTGCCTTAGCATCCTGTTGTGGAGGAGTTCCTGACCCCCACTTCTGACGGGGAACATCAGAAGTGCTTTGCGTGTGGTCAGGCACAGTAACTCACACCTGTAATCCTAACACTTTGGGAGGCCAAGGCGGGTGGATCACCTGAGGTCGGGAGTTCGAGACCAGCCTGGCAAATGTGGCAAAACCCCATCTCTACTAAAAGCACAAAAATTAGCTGGGCATAGTGGTGCACGCCTGTAGTCCCAGCTACTCAGGAGGCTGAGGCAGAATTGCTTGAACCTGGGAGGCAGAGGTTGCAGTGAGCCGAGATTGTGCTACTGCACTCCAGCCTGGACTACAGAGTAAGACTTCATCTCAAAAAAATAAATAAATAAAATAAAATAAGTGCTTCACATGTTCAGGGCCCCGACTCTCTGAGAAGACCCTCAAACTCCTCACATTACCACTGGACCATTAAGGGGTTAAAACGTCTGATCCGGAGGCTCATCTGCTCATCCTGCTGTTTTAAGGGCTTCTGAATCATTAGCCTTTCCAAGCAGCCTCCCTCCGCCTCTTGAGGCTGGTGAAGTGGGAGAGGGGAGCAGCCCGCCTGGGTCCTGAGTCAACGCTGACTCCCCGCACCGTCCTCCACAGATTAATCACCTCCAATTATGACTTCTGACTGGGCACGAGTCACTCCCAGCGGCGCCTCCTCGGGCCGACCCTCGCCCCCCTGCACACAGGCTGCCTATCTGTCCAAGATGCTTGCTGTACCTCCCAGAGTCCCAAAAAGGTACCTCGGCAGCAAGTGACTCAAGGATGAGGACCCACCCTCTTCCCCCTCACCATCTGCTCTCAGCAACATGAGTCTTCTGGGGGCAAAAAGAAAAGAGGACATGAAACTCCTCCCTTCCAGCAGCCTACAGAGGCCTGTGCACCCCTCCATTAGCGGGCTGGATAACTCCTCGTGGTGTTTCTCCTTGGCAGTGACTAATGAAGCTTGTTCTCATTTCCACTAATCACACATTCTCGTAGAGAAGGGTGACACACACCCGGAGAGGCTCTGTGACACCCCTTGGACAGTGTTCCGTGGCCCACCCAGCCTCTTTCCCTCGTGACCCTCTCCGGCCTCCCTCACACCTGCCTCCCTTCTGCCCCTGCCAATGAAGCTGGGACCCAGCTGCCTCGGTAGAATTCCTAAGCAGCCTCCTCTTGGCTGCTGACCCAGGCACATGGGCACCCAAAGGCACTATGCCATCTCCCTCCTCACCGGGCATCACACTGGGCTCCCTGCCCTGAGCTACCAGCCAAGGGAAGGGCACACAGCCCTGTGGGGCACGAGCCGGGCCTCAGTGCCAGGGTACTGAGTGCACTGCTGTAGCACATGGCACAGTTCACCAAGAACTTTCCCAATGTTTTTTCACTTGATCTTTATGTCCACAGTGCTCACTATACAACCCTCTGCAGAGCATGCCGTTCCCTGGAGATATGAAACTGAGGCCTGAAACACCTGCATAACCCACCCACACTCAATTAGTAAGTGGCAAAGCATGACTTTTGTGTCATAACTCAGCTCTGGCATTAGGGTCAGAACCCCTCCCCCACAAAAGTCCTCTCTGTGTGAGCTTTAGAATTAGGCGGACTCACGGCTGAATGTTGTTCTAATTCCACCTTTATTTAGTGGTAGATGCAGTCCTACACACTGCTCAAGTCGTTTCCACTCCTTTAACTCCCACCACTGGCCTCTGGGGCAGGAATTATCAGGATCCTTCATTTGCAGCTTTGAGAGTGGAGGCGGGGTCCCCTGGCTGATAAGCGCTGCAGCGGGAGTCTGACGCTGGCCCAGGGCTGGACTCCACCGCTCCACTAAGCTGCCCGGGCTTCTCCAGCTTCTGACTACACGAACTTGGACAAGTCACGGAAGTTTCCTTATTGTTCCAATATTCTCATCTTTTCAACGGCAGTGGTGAGAGCACCCTCCCGGTAGTGCTGTGTGGGGCTGAGATGGGATCGTGAGAACAGAGAACGTACAACACTGAGCTCAGGGGCGGGCACATGGCCAGCACAAGATAAGAGCACACTTAGCCCCCAAGACAAAGCCGCAAAGGATGGGGGCTGCAAAGGACGGATTGTGTTAGGAGGAAGATTCCCGTCCCCTGGTCCTAGAAGAGGCAGATACTAGATATTGGGGACTGTGGCAGGCACAGGGAAGCATGCCACCCACCCTGCTCCCCACCCTGTGTGGTACTCATTTCTCTTTTTAAGCATATCTCTCAAGCCCGCCTGGCCAACCAGTCCCTGAGATCATTCTGATTGTAAAATGCAAAATGTTCTGTAATGAAGGTTCTTATTTACTGAGGACCTTAGTCATCTTTGAAAAATCTGATAAAAACTATAAACCATTGTTTCAGAAAAATTCACATATATCTAGGTACACAGGCATGCCCTTAGAAGTTCAGGTGATCACCAGATCACTAAGGGGTCTGTTGGAGCCTAAGTTAATGAGCCTCTTTTCTGTATAATTAGGAAGCCTCTGCATAATATTATCACTAGTATCATGGGGAAAATTGCCAGTCTTTCCTTTTCCTCTCCAACTTCATGCCTAAGCTCTGCCCTCCCACACACTCCTACGCCATCGCCCCCCCAACCCCCACCCCCACTTCCCTGCACACTGCCCAGGGCCAGGGCAGAAGCTGCAGCGCTGGTGGTGACAGCAACAGCTGTTGCTAAGGGAGCTGAGAAGCCAGGGTGGGGGCAGGAGAGTGGGCAGCAACCCATCAGGGCAGCACCCCCTTTGCATGTCTCAACGCCTTGGGCCCTGGAAACGGTGTTCCCAGCTGGCTGCCATGGCAACGGCAGGGTTCAGAGCCATTCATCTCGGTCTGGACAGCTTCCCCTGCCCGCACTAGCGCTTTGTCTCCCTAAGTGGCTAACTGAGGTGTGAAAGGGTCTGTGGTGAGTGGGCAAAGGAGCACAAAGGGCAAAGGGTGTGTCCTGCACCCCGCACTGAGCAGGCACCCCGGGGCGCTGAGAGGCCAGGGAGGGGGTCTGAGCCAGCTCCCGAACAGAGGGCCTGGCTGCTGGAGAAGCAGCCCCAGAACACAGAGATGGCCATGCCTCTCCCGAAGACCGCGAACTGTGAGCCTCAGCTGCTTGCCCAAGAGCCATTCTAGAAAGGAGAGGTACTGAGTATGTCCCAGGTAAGCCAGCAGCCAGGTGACACCTGGTCACTTCTAGAT
Organism: Cebus imitator; assembly: GCF_001604975.1. Taxonomy (NCBI): domain Eukaryota; kingdom Metazoa; phylum Chordata; class Mammalia; order Primates; family Cebidae; genus Cebus; species Cebus imitator. Next base: position 661,747 of record NW_016107720.1, read on the forward strand.
GTGGCAACTGCAGATTTTTCCTCGGGCTGACAGGGAGGTTTCTAAGGGTGAGAGACTGTGAGTGAATGAATGGGACAGTTCCTAAGGATAAGATATTGGGAGTGAATGACCCCTGGGTCTAATATAAACAAAGCTTAAAGATAGATGAAATCAGAGGTGAACAAAGCAGGTTGAGGTCTCGCCTTCATGTCAAGACCACCCATCTGATTGCAGGTACTGTTTAACATTATTGCCATCTAAAAGCGCTGTCCTTGGAAGCGCCATTCTTGGGACCATTTAGTGAGTGGAGATTAAACGTTGCACCCATCTCAACACAATCTTCAAAGTAAGATTAAGTACATGAGTGAAATATTGCCTTCTTTGCACAGAAGAGGAAAACTGAGGCTTCAAGGTCAAACCCCTTGCCTAGTGACACGCAGCAGAAAGCAGTGAAGCTGAGATTTGAACTCGTGCCTGCCTGCTTGCAGATCCCATCTGTTCCTGAGGTGGCAGCAGACAGCAGAAGGGCCCAAGGCCGTGCGGATGTGGCCTGTTCGCCTCTCAGGTCTAGAGCAAGCCCCTCAGTGTGGGGCGCCTCCCTAGCCGCACTTCCTGCCACACCTACCCCTCAAGCAGGTGATCACGCTGCATAGCTGCTTAACAAACATGACGAAAACAGAAGGATCGCATCTGTGACCTGGAGCTCTCTGTGCCTGGTGGTGACTCCCAAGAAGCTCCTGTAAGGAAAAGTCCCCTCGAACACACCGGAGCCTCTGCTGCCAAAACAGACAGGGAAGCATCTCCCGGAGGCTGCTTGTTCAGCTCTGCTCTCGGAAGGTTGGAGGGCAAAGCGGGGTGGTCGGGTCCAGCAGGAATAATGGAAAGGAGGGAAACTAGCACTTAGAAGCACCTCCTGTGTTCCAGAAATTCTGGTGAATAGGCTTCAAAATAGCTCTATTAGATCGATAGTATTTTTGCCCCATGTTATAGTATGAGAAACTGAGTTCAGAGAGGTGAGGCAACCTGAATCAGGCCAGAAAGCGCTTAAGCCCAAACTTAACTGGCTCCAGCGTCTCTATCATTTCTCTTCCGTCCTCTGATCTCCCCGACACTGTCTGCTCCTCATGGTCTGTTAAAGTCAGGAATCCCCAAATCAGCCTCTTAGCTGGACATCCAAGTAGTCCGCCGCCCTCCTCAGGGCTCCCTCGCCCACATGGCAGATGGGCATCTTTCATCCTGTAGCTATTTTTGCTTCCCTTTTCCCGTTCTTCTCACCCTCCTGGCTCAGTCCAAGCAGGGGAGCAGGAGTCAGAGCCAGAAGCCAGAACAAGGCTCTCAGCCCATCTCTTCCTCCAGAAGAGACAGTGGGGTTTCCACCGATGCTGAGTGCCAAGGAGGGGTCATCAGGAAAGCCAGCAGATGGGGGGTCTTGGTCCCTGGCCTGGCCCCAGCGCACGGTGAGCCCTCTCCAAACTTTCCTCTCTGATCTCCAATTCCCCAGGGGAAGTGCTGGCATCCACAGCCTTTGTCAGGATTATGGGGAAGGCGGGGTTGGGGAAGCACACACCCTTAGAGGTTATTCCCATTCTGTAGAATGGGTGCTCCGTCTCCGTGTGGCTTTTTCTCTCCAGGCCAGAAGTAGACATCAGGCTCAGCCTGATTTGGGCACTATGTCCCTCTTTGAGATCAGTTCTTGGGAGGTAGTTTGCAGTCATTGGAAGGGCTCAGGATTAGGAGTCAGAAGACTTACCTGTTCCCAGTTCTGCCACCAACAAGCAAGGTGGGTTGAAAAAAGACACTTTGCCTTTCTGGGCTTCAATTTCCTCTTCTGCAGTAACTGGACCAACTAGTCCACTCAAATTCTCTAAATTCCTTCTCTGAGCTCTTAAATCTACTCCACACCTCCCTGCCCTTGCTGACGATATCTTCCAACCCTGCCAGCCAGATGTTTTTATCCCCTCCAGACCCTGCCAAAATAGAAAGAGTACAAAGCAGTTGGCTTGTTGGTGTTATAACTTCTTTTCTTTTCAGGCAAGAAGTCGAATTTAAATTGTGCCCCAATCGGCACCAAAGCTGAGATGTTCAGGTCTCCTATACAATGGCCTGCATAAAAACAGCTCACCTCTCATTTCTCTCTCTTTGTTCTGCTCTTTACCAATCACTCAGTCAAGTAATATCTATTAAGTGGATGTGTCTGCAAGGCACTGTGCAGAAATGTAATCCAGAATGACAAGGTCCTTGTCCAAGAGGAACTTACAATTCCACCAGCATCCAGCAGGGATGGGAGCATTAAAGGCAGCTCACTGCCTTCATGCAGGGGGGAAAGATAAAGGACTTTTTAATGCCTTCTAATGTTTCAATGTTTCTTTTACCCACTTCAGTTGTTAATTTTACAGTGACATCATGTTTTTGGTGTCTGTCTTCGAGTGGTGAGCCTGTCTTCTGTCTGTCTTCTCATCCAGGGAGGAAGTAAAGCTGCTCCAGACATCCGCACTCCGCTTCACAGACTCACCACCCATGCTCTCTCCTGCAGGGACCCCAGCTTTGCACCTGGTTGGCTCCTGCATCTCTGCAACCCGATGCAAGAGTCTGAATGCACGGGCTATACCACACCAGCAGTGTCTATGCAAGCCATCGATGGTACTCGTTGCAGATGGAAGGCATGGGGCAGTGAAGCTCTGTCTTCCTCCTCTCCTGAGGCCCCTGGGCTTCGAGGGGTCTTCATGCTCCGGAGTTCTTTCTCGGAACTCCCTCCTAAGTCTCTTAAGGGCTAAATGCTGCTTGCCATATCCTCTTTCCCATTAGTCTCGATGCCTAAACACTCCACGTCTGCTCCATAAATAATAACTTCTCTAGAGCTCTTTATAATTTACGAAGGGCTTGCACTTATAGTTTCTCATTTAATCTTCTCAACAATCCTATGGATAGGGCTATTATTGTTCCTTCTTTACAGATAAGAACCTGAAGCTCAGGGAGATTTAGTGAGGGACCCAAAGCCTCACAGCTGGACCCAGCTGAACTAAGCTGGGACTTAACCAAGCTCTTTAGGCTTCTACATGAAATTAGAGGGAGAAATTGCTTCTCCCCACTGAGTTCTCTGCTCCCCTAACATGTCACATCCCCTGCACCTGGTGTTCTGGGAGGCTCATATCTCAAGCTCTCCCCTGGACTCCTTATACTGCACAGGGTCCAGAGCTGCATACACAACAAGACGGGATTCCACAAAAGAAGGGAGAGGACCTGGGGGCCAGGCAAAATGGTTCAGCCCAACACTGGAGTCCTCTGTGGTGGGATCGAGAGTTTAAAACACATAGTGTGGTTTCCAGGGTTCCTTAGGGTTGATTATTTTTCCTGGGCAAATACAAAAGAAAAATTAGGACGATGTCCCAGGAGCTTCAAATAAGAACTAGGAAGCAGCTGGCAGCAGAGGAAAAGCCACAGCAGGGAGACAGAAGCGAAGTCTCCAGGCTGGCTGTGCTGTGTGGCTAGCGGAGGCTGGCTGCGCAGGTAGGGGACAGAAGCTTCGGGAGCCCTCCCTGCAGAAGAGGAGGTGTGTCGGCCCCACAGCTGCCAAAGGGTCCCAGAACGAGGCCCCTCGTGAGTCTGCAACGGCTGGAGAGCAAGCCTGCCGCAGGTATGTGTGGGGTGGGGGCTGAGCCTTCACCCCCACAGTGTTCATAAGGGAGAGGTGCTTGGGAGCTCCCTGGGGGCTCAGACTAGGGTCAGGAGCTGTGGAGGAGACCTGTGGCCACCCTGCTTCTGGCTACCTCAAGCCTACACTGGCTCCTTTGGCAGTGAGAAGACAAATTAGGAGGAGGCAGGTGGGGAGCATAGAGAGGTGAGTGAGTGGGAAAGACAGGAGGGGACTGGGGCAGAGGAAAGCCCTGGACCCCAGGGGTGAGGGAAAAGGCAGGCAGGTGACCTGCAGGTGGGAAAGAGAAAGAAGATGAAAGCAGAGAAGAAATGATAAGGCCAGATAACTGGGCAGAGAAAGGAGATGGAGAAGCCACAGGGGCTCGGGGAGCAACATGACATGTGAGTCCACCTGTGAGGGCAAGCACCCCAGTCCTCTCTTCCTGCCATTGGTGGTTGGCATGGAGCTAACGGCTAGTGGAAGCAGGTGGCAGAAGGTGCCGCACAGCTGCCATTCAGGCCCTCTCCTACCTTCCCCGTCTCCACCATCTCTGAACCCCACCCTGCGGGCTGAGCCCAGGTTCTGCTCCGCTTCTAAAGCCTTCTCGTCCTTCAGTTGCCACTTTCTGCATTTTCCCAGACTCTTTCTGCTCATTCACCTGCCACAGACAAGGGTTGAAAATTCAGAAGCCAAGTTTCTGATGCCAGCTCTGTTCCTCAAACGCTGGGCCACACTGGTGGAGTGACTTCTAGTCCGAGCACCACCTCTGCTTCATTGATACGCCTCCCATGAGAGCTGTAAGGGGACAGTAGGGCAAATGTAAAAGGACTGTAAAGGCACCAAAGGAGGAGACACTGCAGATCCTAAGTTTATTTCCATGGCTGAAGCCCTGGGGTTCCTTTAAGGGGAGATGTCCTGGTCCTTGTCCTTGTCCTTGGGGCTGCCTTGTTTCGAGTCAGAAGAGGAGGCCTTGCAGAATGAGCCGTGCTTGGCTGGAAGGTAAGTGGGTTTACCAATATTCTCTACACAATTAGTACAGAATGTGGTCTGAGGCAGCGTCCTGGATCTAGAGGCTAAGAAGTCTCACGCCTGAAGCAGATCTAAGCATTTAACACGCAGAATAAGCTAGGTGGGTTTTCAAGGAGCTACTGAATATGCATGAGCGGAAGCAAGAGAGAGAGCAGGAGAATGAACATGGGGGAGACGCACAGAAGCACACAGAGGCCTGACTGATAAGGGCAGAGGAGGAAAGAAGGCCTCAGAGACGTGGCATGAATGTGGTTGGACAGAGACTGGGAGAAGGATGGGGAGAATTGAGAAGCAGGAAGAAGATTCCGAGAGAAATAAAGAGGCCGAGAGGAGCTGAGCCAGGCAGCCGGTGGAGCAGGCAGATGGAACAACAGAGACAGAGAACAGAGCCACAGAGTGGGCACACAGCAAGTCCTGGCAGCCAAGCCCTGTGGGTTTGGTGGGAGCAGATGCTTCTATGGGAGCAGCAGCTGATGGCCCCCAGCACGTGCATCCTTGTTGACTCCAGGCCCAGCACAGCCTCCTCGGCAGCCAGCCTTAGCCTGGAGGAGCAACCCCGGTCCAGAGAGGCAGACGAATGGCAGCCCTGCCCCGTGGAGGCTCCATTCTTCTCCTCCATCCTCCTCCAGGCTCCACCCACCTGCTCCGTCTGCATCCCAGGGCCTCGTGAATCCCAGGGAAGCCATGAGCTGCCACATCACTCCCGGAAGGAAGCAGGCTGCGTTGGAGGGGTGAGTGTGAACCGCTGCAGTGTACTTAGCTCTTCCTCTGGTGGGAGCATGTGCAGGGGTGTGCACGCTGAGGGAGGGGCGGGAGGGGGAGAAACGTCTGGGCTGCGTGGGAACCAGCGCCAAGAGGCTAGGACGAGGCGGGGTGGGGACCGACCCTCCGCAGCACCGCTGGCACAGCTGCCGTGCCCAGGCCCCTCTTCTCCCCTCGCTGCCTGGCTCTGGGCATCCGCAGCCCCTCGCCACCACCCAAGCCACCAGACTGCCATAGCCTCCTCTGAGTGGAAAGGATCTGAGTGGACCCTGGTTTGGGGGTCAGAGGCGCCTTGGGGTTTCCTTGACCTCATTCTCTCCAACTGCTACCCACAGGCCATTTCCCATCACTTTACAAGACTCTGGTGTGAGTGGTGCCCCCATCCCAAGAAGCTCAGAAGGGGCCTGGGTAGAGGGAGGTTTCCGCCAGGACCTATCCTTCACCCCAGGCCAAAGGCAGCTGCCACACTGTCCTCCACATCCCCTCAAGCTCCTCCCCAAAGGGCATCCTCAGAACACTTACAGGGAGACCCTGACATCAGGCTCCCTAACTGTGCCGGGAACAGTCCTCCCTGGTCCCCCACCCAAGGTCAGGGGTGCCTACCAGTGCTCCCAAAGTGGACAAGAGCCAAGCCCTGGTAGGAGAGAGGGTAGAGGGGAAGCGGGTGGGGAATACAGTGTCGATTGCAGGCGCAATCCAAGCAAAAGACAGGCACCACAGGAGCCAGATGGGCCAAGAAGAAACAGAAGTTCAGTAGGAAGAGACGGATAAACAGCAGACACCAAGCAAGCAGCCAAGCATATGCTTTGCAAGCAGGCAACACAAGCACCCAGTAGGGTTTGGGGGGTGGGGAGGGTACATGAGCCCACAGGGAGGGGGACATTAGGTTTGCTGTGGGCTGACTCTGCCTGGTTAGAATCGGTGATCTAATCCTTCTCCATGTAGCCTCCGAACAATGGAGCTGCAGCTAGTGCTGGCAAGGAAAAGCAGCATTTGGCAGGGTGGAAGGAAAGAGTTCTTATGCCGGTGCCCAGGAGATTGGTCTCTGGTAGAAGAAACATTGCCCCAGACTTGGAAGTCTGAATAGCCAGGTACTGTCTCCAAGACTCAGAGTAGAGACCCCTAAAGCTGAACGGATTCAGACGAGGAGCAGAGGACTGCCTCCTGCAAACCCGGGGAGTCCTTGAGCCCTGCAGGTGCTGGCTTTCCCTGCTAATGAAGCCCATCTAGGCTGGAGCCCTCAGTCTGGGTGATGTCATCCTTTCTAGCTTCCGGAAGGGAAGGGGTGGAGCCAGGCTAGAGCTTTGCAGAGTTTGCAGGCTCCAACCCCCACTGGTCTGACTTCTGGGCCCTGTCTACCCAGCTCCCTCTTGGCCACGGCTTCCTGGCCAGCCCTGTTGGAAGCCGGGAGTTGCTGCAGAGCTGGAGGAGGGAGGGGGTCACCCAGAGTCACCTCTGCAGAGAGCAGGGCCTGGCAGGGGATAGGCTTCACGGAGGCCCTCTTCCATTCATCCATGCTTGTTCCCACGTTCACTTCAGGGAGCCCTGAGGTTTCCCGGGAACCCAGGGTCCTGGTACCCCAGCCTCAGCCTCTCCCCTACAACCACCATGTCCAGAAATGCTCATCTTCAGTGCCAAGTACCAGTACCAGGCGTCCCAGTGGAATTTTTTCTCTGAATACCCCTCTGGGGAGGAGTAAAACTGAGGGAGACAAGCACCACTCTGGGTTTGTCCTTGCTGAGCTAAAAGGATAAAGACTCTGCATTGAATTGGAGCCTGTTCTAAGCCACAAGCCCAGAGCCAGCCCTCCTGCAGGATGGTGCCTTCACCTCTCACATGCTCGTGCTGGACATAAGCCAGCACTGTGCCAACTGCTGGCCTCCCTCCGACGTTGGCATTGGCCCCAGCTTCCTGCTTCCTCTCCTCCAAGGCTACCCTAACCAGTACCAGCCACCATGGCTTGGAGCATTGAGGTCTCTGGACTAGGCAAAAATGTGGTCTTCCTGTGTCCATTGTAGATGTGAAGTTGCTATTGGGGGTTTCCTGGGTTTCCTCTGACAGCCCCATGCCTACCCAGGGTAACACAGGTGCAGGAACCAGCCCGGCCCATCTGTGAAATTCACCACACCACAGGGCCTCTTGTTTGGACTCAGCTGCTTGGCACAGCCCCAGTGCCCAGGAGCAGAGAGGAGCTTTCCCAGGTGCAAGCCCTCAGAAGCCTGGGAGCCCAGCCTATGTGTGCCCACGTGCCCAGGGCAGATGCTCCACTCAGTGCTAAGGCCCTCTTAGCCCTCCCCAAGCTGCTGGCTCTGTAGCCATGATACGCCTGGGATAGACAAAAGTGAGGATGAGGGTGACACTGGGAGAAGAAAGGAGCAGGTGAGATTTCTACTGCGATTCATGAAGCCCTGGCGTAGGGCCTCAGCAAGACCAGCACTAGGCCTGATTCACAGCAGGAAAACACTGCCCCCACCTCTCCGGCTCCTCACTCGCCCTAATAGCCTCTAGCCTCCTGCATATGACGCTTTTCAGCCTGCTTTCTTAGATGTTGAATTTTATTCCCATAACATTGCCATAATGGAGATGAGGCAGATCGTATTTTAATCCATTTTATGAATGAGGAAACTGAGGTAGGATTTCAATATCTGTTTCTGGAAGGCCTCACAAGGAATGTGAAGGTATACAAAAATAAAAGAGCAAAATAGCATATTATGAAGCCAGCTAAGCTGGCAGCCCAGCTCCCAGAGAGCCTCGCGTCACACCATCCTTCCCTACATCACACGGTTTCCCGTGCTCACCTCCGAATGAAGAGACACAGTGGTGGCTAAAGGCAGACGTTCTTCCCCAAGGACAGCTGCTGGAGGAAGCAATGAGGAAAGGAGAGTGGGCAATTGTGTGGAGGGGACTGTGGCCCGGCCTGTGTGCCTGGTACCGGGGCATGGCCTGCATGTGCAGACCATGTGAAGGCTGTGGTTTCTGTGTGCACATGGCGTGTGTGCATGTCATGTAGAATCATGTAGAATGTGTGTTCTGTTTTTAGGCCTGTAGACACATACATCCATTGTGTGTGTTTATATGGATGTGCTAGGAGAGGGCCTAAGTTCCAACTGTGTCTGGTAACATGTAGAGATGGCAAATCTGCAGGCCTGAAGGATAGAAAAAGAAAATGAGGCTGGGTGTGGTGGCTCACACCTGTAATCTCAGCAATTTGGGAGCCCAAGGCGGGTGGATCACGAGGTCAGGAGTTCAACACCAGCCTGGCCAAGATGGTGAAACCTTGTCTCTACTAAAAATACAAAAATTGCCCGGGCGTGGTGGTGGGTGCCTGCAATCCCAGCTACTTCAGAGGCGGAGGCAGAGAATTGCTTGAACCCAGGAGGCGGAGGTTGCAGTGAGCCCAGATGGCGCCACTGCACTCCAGCCTGGGTGACAGAGCAAGACTCCGTCAAAGAAAGAGAAAGAGAGAAAGAGAAGACAAAAGAAAGAAGAGAAGAGAAAAAAGAAAAGAAAAGGAAGACCAGGGTGGTTATTTGAAAATGTGAGCAGGGTCTGTACATGTTTGCGGGATGACTGTAGGAGAAGCATTATAGCCACGGATTCAAGAATGTGCATGTGAGCATAAGCTTGTGCGTGCGGGTGCAGAAGCGTAGACTGTGTATAGCGATGGGTAAGTGTGTAAAGAACTTGGGCACCAATGGTAGAAGGGCATTTCCTGGGGGTCCCTGCCGAGCTACCAACTCAGGTGCTTCTGCGCCCTCCTTGCAGTGGGGTTCTTACAAGGCCGTGCCATGAGCCTGCTCAGAGCCAGGCAGCCCCAGCCACGCCGGTGCCACAGTGCAGTAGCTCCTTATCCATCCATGCGCCTGCCAATTCCGCAGAGGACCCGGCAGAAACCTCAGTCCCGAGCAGATCAATTGCCGCTAATAACATTTAAATTCTGGTCTGGAGGTGCAGTGGCGGCCCTGGGAAAGAGGAAGGAAAAGGTGGCATGGATTTCAAAGGAGGGACTTGGAGTTCGCAGATCTGATCCCTCGCAGCTGCAGTGTCTAGCCCCGCACCCCACCCCCACCGCCTAGCCGCAAACCCAATCCTGGGCCCACCCCTTTGCGTGGAGGCCCCAGCTCGGCCAGAAGGCTTCAGCGTGGGAGGGGGTGGCGGTGACAACAGGGCAGCAGCCCCCGCCTCGCTGCAGACCGGCGCCTCATCTCCTCTCCTGCACCCTCCCAACCGGAGAGCCAGGGGAGGGGGCGTAGGGGAGTGAGGGCGGTGCGGGACGGGTGTCCGAGCGCGGTGGGCCTCAGCACCCCTTCCCAGACCTGGGCCTGGCACCGCCACACGCTCGCACTGAGCAGCCCCGCTCTCTTCCGCGTCTGGATGCTGGGCCGCGCTGCGCCCTCCCGGTGGAGCCGAGCCGTACAAAGCAGTCCCCGGCCAGCGCCCCGGCAGCTCTGGCCTCCGTCACGGAGGCTGGGGAGCTGCATCCCGGAGCCCCGCCGGTCCCCCCCGCCGCAGCGGGAGGGCGGTCTGCAGGAGTAGGGCGGGGCCGACGGGCCGGAGGCGGCTGGGAGCGCTTCCCCGGGAAGACCCGCGGCCGAGGCTGCACTTTCTGCCCCTTCCCCTCAGCCAAACACGCACCTGTGTAGCAACTTCGAGTTCGAGGCACCGCAGAGCCGGAAGGACCTCGGCGCTGCTGCCTCCGCCCCTCCTGTCCTAAGCCAGAAAGCTGAGACCCAAAGCCGGGAAGGGACTCGGCCAAGATCAGGCTCACCCGGGGCCACACCAGCGTGATAGCTGGTTAGGGGTTTTCCACATGGGTTTGTCTACAGCCTGGTAGAATCTGCAGATTTTTTCAGAAGGCAGTGCCCGGCTCCCCCGATCCACACCGGCAGAGCATTGTGACTGAAGTTCAGCGGCTTGGCTCTTGCCGGGAGATGCGGGGATGGGGCCGGCAGTGCGGGCGGCCGCCGCGTCCCGCACTTAAGACGCGAGCTCTAAAGCCACGGCCCCTGCCTGAGCCCCCTGGAGCTCATAGTCCCTCAAATGGCAGGCAGGTTTGTGAATGTTTCTCTGTGCTGAACGTTTTTCTGGGAAAGGGTTCACAGTTTTAATTGATTTACAAAGAGATGTACAACACGGAAGAGATTGAGAATCGTTTCCTTAAAGCAGCAAGAATCTAGGCTCTGGAGAAATCAGATTTTAGGAATCAGCTGGTAGGCAACTTAGCGGCATTCAGAGACCTGAAAGGATTGGATTGTTTCCTAGATTTAAGAGTGTGCATTTTGCAACATGAAAGCCCTTCTGTGCTCTAGAATGTAAGTTCTTCAGGACAGGGCTCTAGTCTATTTGTTCACCTAAGGAATCCTTAGATCCGGGATCAGTGCCTGGGTGTAATCACAGGTGCAAACACACATGTCATTAATTTACTGGTCTGCACAGCCCTTCTCCTCCCTCGCCCACTCCTACCTGGTCTCCAGCAGTCCTGAGAATTAATACCATTTGGGAAACCCTGATGCAAGAATTGCAAGAATTTCTTTGTAATTCAGTGTTGACATTCAGGACCTTTTTTGTCTCGTGTTAAAGACTGATCACGCTGGGGAGATCAGGCAATCCAGCCAAACCCCAAGTCCCAAACAAATGCAGTATGTGTTGAACCCCACGACTGCCCAGCACCTTTGGGAAGCCCATTGCTCTCTATGCAGACGCAGAGCTCCCAGAAAGCACAGGTGGATGTGCTCAGCTTGCCTTATGACGTGAATGCCCGAAAACAGAACAGGACTAAAAATTCACTGTTGGAGCCTGCAGCTTGGGAGAGTGAGTTCTCGGGGACAAGAAGAGTTGCTGGTGTGGCAAGGACCAAGCGGACTAGCCTTAGGCCGGGCTCTGGTTCCTCCCTTCTCTATGGATTCCCTTTGATGCTCCCCTCCTGCCCCACTTTGCAGCCTCCACAGCTCAGCTGCTAAATCACTGGGGATTAAGACGCTAGGGGCAGGAGGGGAGGGCAGCTCGTCCTGGGACAGAAGGGGCTCCTTTCCTGGGAGGGGTGGGAGGAAGCTGGGGTTCTCAGGGCCCCTGCTGGGCCAGCCTTCCAGCCCTCCCCCGCCACTCGCCCCCATTCGCTGAACCCCCCATGGACAGGCAAGCTCGGAGAGGCAGTTGTGCAAGCTGCTGCTTCTGTCTGGGACTAAAAATAGTCTCCTCTCCACCCATGTCCAGCTCAGGCTGGGCCAGAGCTCCGAAGAGGACTCATGGGCGGTGGGCGGGGGACAGAAGGTGGGGCCAGAGACAAGTGCTCCCATGGGCAAAGACCAAGTGAGACTGGGGCAGGGAAAGTAGGGCTTGGCCTGCCTCTCAGGTCTGATCTCTTTCACCCCAGAAACTCCCTTAAAAAGGAAATCGTTTCTCATCCCTGTGTTTCTGAGAGGAAAAGGAGACATAGAAAGGTTGGGCAGGCTGAAAACAGAACAGGACTGAAAATTCACGTCTGATAGCCTGCAGCTTGGGAGGCTGAGTTCTCAGGCACAAGAAGAGAAGAATTCCCGGTGTGGCAAGGACCAGGCAGACTAGCCTTAGGCCGGGCTCTAGTTAGATACTGTAACATTTATGAAGCGCTTGTCAGACTGTTTTAAGCTCTGTGGATATCAAAGGACCCCATGATATAGGTATTATTATTTCCTTTGACTGTTGAAGAGATGAAGGCCCAGAGGCATGAACTCCCAGGGCCATAGAATACGAGCTGCATTCTACCTGGAGCAGCCCGGGTGCAGAGCCCAGGCCCCCAACCATGGCCACGGCTGAGGCCCACCCAAGACAGGGCACGAAGGAGAAGTAAGATGCCAAGGTTGCCATGCCGGAGGGCAGCCCCCAGTGAGACCGGCGTCGTGGCCTAGGGCCCACCTTCTGGAAGAGCTCGTCACAGCCTTGGACACACCACAGGGGCCTAGACCCCGGGCTCCTTGAGCCCTTCCCTCGGATTGGCTTCTAATTTTAGGTGAATCCTCTCTAGCCACCACATGCACCCTTGCGGGCCTGCACTTTGTGATCTTCTGAAAAGGTGCAGGACCATGACGCACGGCTGACTCCCCGGGCGCAGGAACCCCAGAGGCCAGAGGAGTATAAGAGCAGGGCCAGAGCCACCGGAGGGCCTGTGGAGCCTGAGTTTTGAAACGCTTAGATTAAAGCAGATTTAGATTTCACAAAGAGAGGGGTGAAGGTGAGTGAAGATGGAGGGAAGGATTTAAAGAGAAACAGAAAAGGTAGGAAGGAGGGAGAAAGGGGAAAAGAGAGAGTCACTGAAGACCACTGCAGACAGGCCTATCTCTCAACTCAAGGAGCCAAGGAAGGGAAGGCCAGTCGGAGTAGCAATGGAGACAAGAGCTCAGGAGCTCAGGCGGGCAGGGACAGAGCCCTTGCTTCAGCAAGAGCGTGGGCAACAGAGGTCAAGGGGGGCCATGCAGCCCGGGATGGCAGAGTGCTCATATGCACAACCTTGGTCCTATCCCCTCTCCCATTGCCTCTTTCGAGCTCACCTTGTTTAAGGCCAAAGCACACACCATCCTCCCACAGAGCCACTAATGCAATTAACAAAACACATTCATAAATCTTGCATGGCATCCGGAGCTGTCTCCTCTCCCTGAGCACGAGGGCCAGCTCCGGAGATGCTGTGCAGAGAGCGGTCTGACCTCTCCTGTGTCAGGGCCCCTTGAAAAACGCAGCATAACCCTTAGTAGGACAGCAAGGCCATCCTCTTCCTGGCAACCCCCATTAAAAAAGTAGAGCAGGACTGGGGTTAGGGAATACAGAGAAATCAGAAGAGGCTTAAAAGGGGGGGATGAAAGCGCATATGTGTTTGCAGGGGGCTGGGGAATAGTTCGTGCCTTCCAAGCTCAAAGAGAGAGCATTCAGCAGAGACCAGAGAAGCACCTCTTTTGGTGGGTGATTTCGCCTTGTGAGGACAGAGCACAGGGTGCGTGAGCCCCAGGGCATCTTGGGCAATGCAGGCGTGGCTTGGCAGCACGTCGGTGTTTGTGTTTGCGTGTGTGCGTGCGTGCATGCATGCATGTTCAGTCTGGAAAACTGGTGACTCACTAAAACAGGGAGCTTTCTGATCTGAAGAGCTTATATTCAGCTATTTTTAGCTCATCTTGTCTCTTGGCCCTTTTTTTCCCCTTGTCTGTTTCAAATTGTAGAGGAGTCTGGAGACCATGAATGCCGTGTGTGTGTCTGCTAATTTAAAGCTTGGGCCCAGAGGTGGGTACCCCAAAAGTGCAGAGATAAAGGCACACATGAGGTGGATGTGTGTACAGCACGCTGACACGGACGGGGTACACATGCTCTTATTCCAGCATGTACACAAGCACACCATGCATACATGCAAGTGACAGTGAGGCCAGAAACATCCCTGGAAACTCCGGCCTACACTCTCTCTTCACGTGGGTTGTTGTACAGCTACCCGCTATGCACACTTCATAAGCAGAACTGCCTCCCCACCCCAGCGTGGCCTTACACAACCCAGGTGGGCACACTCCCGTGAGCACATGGCCAGGCACAGTCTGGGCCTACCTTGGGGAGTGGCCCCAGCCCCTGTGCCTTGTTTATTCTCTGTCCAGCCACTCATCCAAAAAGTATGACTTCTAGGGAAGGCCTTTCTCTGCTGATTGCCAATAGAAATAAGAAGTGCCAGCTTCTGCATTCCACTTCTCCTGGGACTCATTCAGCCAAACCCACCCATCCACCACCATTGGCCCACACTGCCTCCCCGGTCCAGCGACCATCCAGCTATGTGGGGTCTGGCAACTGCTTGGAGGGGCCAGGCAGGGTTCAAATGCTGTGTGAGCTCCATCCCTTTAGCCTGGAAAGAGGGAGAAGGGAGAGTGAGCTCAGACTGCCGTCTGCCTAAGTTGAATGTGGAGCAGGCAGGGAGCGGACTGCACTCCAAGATTCTAGAATGCCGGTGGGTTCCTGGGCCTTGACTCTGTGTAGACGGGACTGTGTATGCAACCCAGTGTCACAGAACAGAAATGCGTGAACGCTGCCTATGACCAGTGCCTCCGTGATGCTGCATGCCTGAGAAAGAGCACCCACAGCCTCCCTTTCCACACAGCACACAGGCTGTGCACTCGCCCACAGCGGCACGTGCCTGCACGCACACACTCTTAGAAGTCTGCGTGAGAGAGAACATGAGCCTTCGTTACTCCAGGCACCAAAGCAAGCTCTGAGCTGCATCGGCGCATGAGTCTGCATTTTATGCACGGCTCACAGGCCCCAGTCAAGGGGGCCAAAACGCAGCTATGTGTTGCTCCTTAAGCTGTGGGGCTACACCAGCCCAGAGGAGGGGTCCCCTGAGTCTTCCTTGCCTGCCGGGAGGCCCTGTGGTTCCTGCTGTCCAGGAGCTCAGCATCAGCTCCTGGAGGAGTCGCTAGCCGCCTACTGCCCCCTTGCATTCCACTCCACACACATTTGGGGGTCCAGTGCTCTGTGCAAAGCACTCCATCTTGTCATTATGAAGGAGGGCCAGCTGCAGTCTCCACCCCCAGACCCCTGCCCCAAGATAGGCTAGCACAGAAGATGCCTGCATGATTAGCCGTGGCAGACCGCGCCACCTAGGTGGCCTGTGGGCATGAGCCGCACAGGAGGGATAATTCTCTTCCTCCTGGGGCCTGGGGTCCTTCATAGAGAAGAGGACAGGGGGCTGTTTGCCTGGGCCCTGAATAATGAATCGATCTCCCCGGGTCAAAGAGGAACGTCTCAGGTAGGAAACTGGCCCGCATGAAGGAGTGGTATTGGGAAGCGTGGACAGGGACTCGTGGGGAGAAATCAAATCTTGCCGGAAAGGAAGCAGAGCTCAAGCCTGCCTGACTTGCCTCGGGCTCTGAGACTCTGGCCTCAGGGAGAAGCAATTTTGAATTGTCTACCTCTCTTCTTACCCCACATGGAAGGAAAAAGTATTTGCATCTTGAAAGATCTGGACCCCTTCTGCCTTCTGAGCATCGGTAAGACAGAAATACTAATAGGGCCTTCCCTATAGAGATGTTTTGAAGATTAAATGAGAGACCTCATGAAAAGCTGTTAGCACAGAGCTGAGTAAGTAGGCATTGTCGTCAGTTATTATAATCCTATCTTACAGGCCACCACACTGATTCTTAACCAATTTTGAGGTCTTCGACAATATCTGGGGACAGGTTTGGTTGTCACAACTTGCAGGAGTAGGAGGGAGGCTACTCCTGGCCCCTGGGTAGGGACAGCATGCTACTAATCACCCGCCATGCACAGGGCAGCCCCCACAGCAGAGCAGAGCCCACCCGGAATGCAGAGAGCACACAGGCTGACAAGCCCTGGGCTGGGGGTTTCACTTTCTGAAGACAGTGAGGTGACTGATTTTCTTTTTTTTTTTTTCCCATTTATTTATTTTATTGCATTTTAGGTTTTGGGGTACATGTGAAGAACATGCAAAATTGTTGCATAGGAACACACGTGGCAGTGTGATTTGCTGCCTTCCTCCCCATCACCTACATCTGGCATTTCTCCCCATGCTATCTCTACCCAACTCCCCACCCCCTGCTGTCCCTCCCCTATTTCCCCCCCCACGGACCCCAGTGTGTGATGCTTCCCTCCCTGTGTCCATGTGTTCTCACTGTTCAACGCCCATCTATGAGTGAGAGCATTCGGTGTTTCATTTTCTGTTCTCGTGTCAGTTTGCTGAGAATGATGGTTTCCAGGTTCATCCATGTCCCTACAAAGGACCCAAACTCATCGTTTTTGATGGCTGCATAATATTCCATGGTGTATAGGTGACTGATTTTTCAAGCAGGGAATGACATAAGAAAATCTAAGTTTCAGAAAGAAAAATCTGGCAAAGTTGTGACATGACTAGAAAGCTCAGCGGGCGCACTGCCGACCTTCAGATGACACTCGGGGGAGGAGGGCTGGGTCCTCGGCAAGACCGGGAGACTGCACTTCCAGGGTCTTGGCAAGAAGAGAGCCGGAGAACCTGCTGAGAGGTAGAGGAAGGAAGGGACAGGCCTGGGGTCACTGGGGTCCCTACAGTTTCCAGCTCTTGGGCCTGGGCAGGTTGTAATGCTGCCTTTAAATGGCATAGGAAGAGAAGACTCCATTTGGGAACTGTGTCCTCCAGGGCCCTCGGTGGGGGGAAGCACCTCCACCAAGCTGTATGTGAGCCATGGCCCTCCAGTCCATCTGTCCCCCTCAAGGGGGGACCACCCTTCAAGAGACCCTCACCCTGCCCATCAGTGCCCAACACATGCCTCTTCTTTCCCACACAGCTCCCTCTGAACGATGGCCAGTGAGGCCCTGCAAGACAGCCTCCCAAGGACGCCAAGCCACCGAGCTGCAGAATGAAGATGATCTTTCTGGGCTCCTCATGTCCAGGCCCTGTCTCATCTTTCAATGTGTTCAGAGTCTCTGCGGCTGCTGTGGGCAGAGAAGAGGTACTGGGGAAGTCCCGGCAGACTTATCGGCAGAGAGACTGAGCCTCCACGCCACCCCAATTCCCCCTGCCCTTTTGACTGAGCTCTGAAGACAAGTTAGAAGAGCTGGGGGAAAAGCTCCAAGCAGTGAACACATCAGCCGGCAAGCATGTGTCACGTCCTGTCTCATGCTCAGTGCTGGGGAGGACATCCCCACAAATACCCCAGCTTGAATTCTCTGGTTGGGAAGGCGAGACTCACAGGTAGAGAACAATCAAAAAACAATTAAAGAGGCCTCTGGCATCGTCTGAGGAGCCCTGGATAGAAGTTAAACTAGAGTTCTATCCCCAGGCCTCGGCCTTGAAGCAGGTCCCTGTACCTGCAAAAGCTCCAGCCCCACCAAGTTATAGCTGAAGTCTCATCGCCTGGACTGTGAATGGCAGTGGTGCTTCTGCCAGTGGGTACTGACTCCTGGAGCACTGTGCCGAGGAGGTGCTCATCGCCTGGACTGTGAATGGCAGTGGTGCTTCTGACCAGTGGGTACTGACTCCTGGAGCACCGTGCCGAGGAGGTGCTCATCTCCTGGACTGTGAATGGCAGTGGTGCTTCTGCCAGTGGGTACTGACTCCTGGAGCACCGTGCCAAGGAGGTGCTCATCGCCTGGACTGTGAATGGCAGTGATGCTTCTGCCAGTGGGTACTGACTCCTGGAGCACCGTGCCGAGGAGGTGCTCATCGCCTGGACTGTGAATGGCAGTGGTGCTTCTGCCAGTGGGTACTGACTCCTGGAGCACCGTGCTGAGGAGGTGCTCTTCGCCTGGACTGTGAATGGCAGTGGTGCTTCTGCCAGTGGGTACTGACTCCTGGAGCACTGTGCTGAGGAGGTGCTCATCGCCTGGACTGTGAATGGCAGTGGTGCTTCTGCCAGTGGGTACTGACTCCTGGAGCACTGTGCTGAGGAGGACTCTGAAGCAGCAGCACGCTTAGCAGGACTGTGGTGGCCAAATGGCGAGGCTCATGGTAGGTGCCACCAGGATGTCACGGGGAGGTACCTCCTGCTTTTTTTTTTTTTTTTTTAGACAGAGTCTCGCGCCATCGCCAGGTGCCAGGCTGGAATGCAGTGGTGTGATCTCGGCTCACTGCAAACTCCGCCCCCAGGGTTCAAGCAATTCTCCTGCCTCAGCCTCCCAAGTAACTGGGACTACAGGCACACGCCACCACGCCCAGCTAATTTTTGTATTTTTAGTAGAGACAGGGTTTCACCATGTTGGCCAGGATAGTCTCGATCTCTTGACCTTGTGATCCACCCACCTCAGCTTCCCAAAGTGCTGGGATTACAGGCGTGAGCCACTGCGCCTGGCCACCTCCTGCTTTTTAATCCTTTTGGTTAAGAGAAACCGACTGGGGCCATTTCTAAGGACTCTTCCAGCTCCCAAATGGGATAATTCTATGATGGAAATGTTACATTTCAAGGCACTGGCTGGAAGCACAATGAGGCAAAGCAGGAAGAGATCTGTGTGGGTTGG
This sequence comes from Cebus imitator, assembly GCF_001604975.1. NCBI lineage: Eukaryota > Metazoa > Chordata > Mammalia > Primates > Cebidae > Cebus > Cebus imitator. The sequence goes on from NW_016107720.1 coordinate 680,099, forward strand.
GATGATCAGGGAAGGCTTTGGGAAGGAGGCGGCACTTTGGTGCGGCCTCAAGGTGGGGGAGTGTGAGTAGCTGTACCGGAGGTGGGAGGACATTTATGTGCATAAAACTGGGGCTGAGCATGGGCTGTTCTTGGTACAGGAGGGAGGCGGCCGGCATCACTGGAATGAGCTGTCTGTGTTTGGGGCAAGTGTGATTACATATGGGAGCGCACGCTGCCTGAGAGCTTCCCAGGTGGAAAGCCACGGGGCAAAGCTGACGTTCCGTGCATGCCGGCTTCCAGCCCCCACAGCTCATCTTCCAGGTAAATACTCCTCCCAGCCTTCCCTACAGCAGTGTGAGCAGCGGCATTCTGTGACTTGCTCAGGGCCAGCTCTGGCAGGTGCGAATCCAGCGTTCAGCCTGGGCAGTGCGGTTCTGATGGCTGCAGGCATAACTTCTCTGCTCTGGTGCCTTCTCCACTCTTAGAAGCTGGCCAATGAGGAAACCCAGCAATGCCGTTGAGACACCATGGCCGGATCTGTGGATTCTAAGGTCCAGGAAGAGGCAGGAACAGCTGTAGACTGAGGAAGGAGGGCCTTGCTTGAGTCATCAGTCACATAAACAGATCCAAGGCAAGAACAGGGCAAGGTGGGCACAGATGAACGAGGTGCTGAGTGCCATGGGCTAGGGCTTGTTTTAGACTTCCCCCAAGTCCTAAATAATCTACTGGAAACAACAAAAATGTCCCAACACTATAGGAACAGGCAAGAAGGTGTGGGAAGGCATGAAATCCCAGGGACTTGGGGCTCAGCTTGTGACATGGGAACAGAGCAGCCTGCCACTGTATTACCGCAAGCCCAGAGGCAGAAGGCGACAGCCGAAATGACAAAGCTTAACCCTGCCTTAGCCCAGGGCTGCAGCCTCCAGCCATCTCCACACTGGCCCCGCCTGGCCCCTGGTGGTGCACTGAGGAACTTTTGCTCTTTCTCCCTCCTTTCCCAGCCCTCTCTCCGGTTCAGGGATGGCTCCAGCCTCCACTCAGCTTGGCCTCTATGGCACCCAGAAGGTCCTGTTGCGCACTGCACTGCCCCCAGGCCCCTAAGCAGGGAAAGAGGCTGTGTCTCCTCTTGCTTGCTTCACCTCTCCCACCACGCTTGTCCCCACCCATCCAGGAATGGATCTGAAACCAGCCTGGGTAGGAAACTCTCCAGCCTCTCTCCCAGACAGCCTCGCACCCCTCCCCCGCTTGCTGCGATCCCACTCCATCTCAAGTTCCCTCTGTGGTCCTCCCTTCCGGTTTCTCCCTCTGGCCTCCGGGAGGCCTCTAGCGCCTACACAACTTCCTGGCATTGAGGAAGGACCAGAGCTGTAGCTTGGGACTTGGAGATATCAGAACCACCGGCTAGTCCTGCTCTGCCAGCATCCCCTCCTGCTGTTCAGTCTATGCTTGATAACTAGAGGCCTGATTTTGAAACTGTTTTGGGGCCACTGGGTCAGACCAGCCCTCCTCACTGTCAGGAAATGTATCCTCATTTCTTACCTTAATTTCTTAACTGCATCCGTTCTTCCTTGTTCTGGGAAGTCACCCGGCGTGATGCTGCAATGATGCTACTCCTTAGCACTCTGCTTCCCAGCCAAAACAATGCTCCATCTCATCTTTTCCAAAGCTTCCGGCCCCAGCAGTTCTCGGACCTGCGGTACTTTCCTCCCTGTAAGTAACAAAGGCGGACAAGCCCCAGCTTCTCTAAGATGCCTTCAGCTGCCTGGAAGAGGCCTGTGGAAGGCCCTGCAACTCTCCACAGACCTCGGGGCGTTGCTGTTGCTTCCCAGTGGCCCTGGCCCCCTCAGCCAGGTGAGTCACCATGATCCTTGCTCCTCCCAGACCTGAAACCTCTCCTCTCCCATCCTCCCTTCTCTTTGTTTCTCTTTGCATCTCTCTCTGTTAGGCGCACGGGCGCATGCATGTCCACACACAAACATTATTTCAGGCCCTATCTGGAGCTGTCACTGACAGAGCTCGAATTGTGATAGGCAAATTGGCTTTGGTGTCAGAGACAGGAAGCCCAGTGATGCATCTCCTGGTGCCTGGAGAGTGAGGAGATACGAGAGCAGAGATACGCTGCCTCGGCCAGCAGCATGGGAGCAGGGACCGCGGCCGGGGAAGCAGGTCTTCTGTGGCTGGGGCTCAGGCAGCGGAGTTCTGAGGTGCTGGGGAGCCTGCTTGATTCTCACCCGCCACGTGATATTGGATACAAAAGGAGGATGGGCACGGCTGAGAGCGCACGCAGCCCTTCCTGAGGGCTTCTCTAAAACAACCCAAGTTCTTTCCCAGTGGGAATCAAACATCTACAGCAGGGACCCTTAGCCCCCAAATGCCACCTCCTATACATAGTGCTGGTCACCAGCCCTGGCAGTTAGGAGGGGAGGGGTGAGAGCCGCCGCCGAAAGAGAAGCAGCCGTTCTGATGCCATCATACCTCTGCTTGTCCCCATTACATAAAGCTCCAGCTGACTTGGCGTAATGACTAAGAAAACTTTCCAAACTTTCCGAAGACAGTTGGTGATCCTCTACCCTACCAGTGACTGGTGAGAACTACCCCCACAGAGAGCCAGCAGAGAGGAAGGCTCCCAGCTCCGGGGCCTGACTCATCGCACACACAAACACTCCCCAGCACTCTTTCCCAAAACAGTTCCCCTCCCACCTATCCACCCTCCTGCCGGGGCTGGGTGACAAAAATGAACGCCCCAGAGATCTTGCCAAGTTCTGGGCCAAGCTTAGCCCAAGGAACATGAAATTCCCCATAGAATGGGAAGAGCAGACCCCACCCCCTCCAGAAGCAATGTCCGTTGGAAGGAAAATCACCACCTGATTCTACAATGATCACTGTATTATTTTCCAAATAGTTTGGACTACTTTCCCCCAAAGAAGAATTCAAGGTTCTATAATCATAAAATATTAGCGCTTAAGGCAATCTGAAAGGTCAACTTTACCCCCTCTCCCCTTCCCTACTTCCATGCATCCACACAGCCATTTATTTCTCTATCTGTTCATCAGATAGTTACTGAGCCCCTACAATTTGCCATGTGCAATGCAGGCAGTGGAGACTTCACATACATTGTGTTTCCTCAAGGTGCTTGTCATCTAGTAGGTGGGAAAGCAAGTGACAAGGCATTGGAATAAGTGTGACAGCCAAGGTGGTGGGAAGAGCGCATGTTCTGGAGGTACTGAGGGAGCATGGCACCCCGACCTTGAGCCAGTGGGAGCATTCATGGAGACACACTGGGAGATGTCATATATACATAATAAATATAAAAATATATTATAAGTAAATATATAAAAATAAATATATATTATAAAATAGATAACTATATTCTATAAAATATATAATGTAATATATATATAATTTTTGAGGCAGAGTCATGCTAGAGTGCAGCGGTGCAATCTCGGCTCCCTGAAACCACTGCTTCCTGGGTTCAAGCGATTCTCCTGCCTCAGCCTCCTGAGTAACTGAGACTACAGGCACATGCCACCATGCCCAGCTAATTTTTGTATTTTTGGTAGAGACGGGGTTTTGCTATGTCGACCAGGCTAATCTCGAATTCCTGGCCTCAAGTGATCTGCCCACCTCGGCCTCCCAAAGTGCTGGAATGACAGACATAAGCCACTGCACCTGGCCTGGGAAAAATTATATTTAAGTTGAGCTATGAAAACTAGGGAAATTCTTTTTCATTCAACAAGAGGTCTGCTCAACACTGAATACAGCTAAAGCATAATGTTCGGCACGCTGCATGATGATGAATCTAACATGGTGTTCACACATAGAGCTGAATGCCTGGTGAGGGACACACAGTAAAGGTACACGTGACTAGAATAGTTTATGCTCCCAACAAGAAAGAAAAGATCAAAGTTGAGGGATGGCCATCTCAAGTAACCTGACTTAATCATCATACGTTATATACATAGATGAAAATATCACATGAACCCCAAAATATCTACGACATATCAAATAAACAGAATATACCTTGAAGTACCAGATAATACTCCCAAGAGAAGGATCCATGGAGTCCCAGGGAGGCTTTCAGAGAAGGTGAGGTGAAGTTCCCAGCTGGGAAGACTTGCAAAAGCCCCTGGAAGAAATTTAGGTTCACCTTGAGGATGGATAGGATTTAAAGGCACAGATGGCTGGGCACAGTGGCTCACACCTGTAATCCCAGCACTTTGGGAGGCCGAGGCAGGCAGATCACCTGAGGTCAGGAGTTCAAGACCAGCCTGACCAACATGGAGAAACCTCGTCTCTACTAAAAATACAAAATTAGCTGGGTGTGGTGGTGCATGCCTGTAATCTCAGCTACTCAGGAGGCTGAGGCAGGAGAATCGCTTAAACCCGGGAGGCGGAGGTTGTGGTGAGCCGAGATTGCACCATTGCGCTCCAAGCTGGGCAAAAAGAGCAAAACTCCTTCTCTTAAAAAAAAAAAAAAAAAAGGATTTAAAGGCACAGATGGAGCAGGAAGGGCACTCTGAGGAAAAGTCACGCTGCCCGCAAAGCATAAGAATCAGTGATGGCTGGGGGAAGAGGAATACACCAGTCTGAGCAAGGCACGAAACAGGCAGTAGGAGCAGACACAGCTTGAACATGGGCAAAGCCTTAGGACAACTCTTACATTTAAAGCCAGGTCCTGAAGTTTCTCAAGGCCACAGAGTGAGGAGAAGAGCAGGACTTCTGACGTGAACTGCAGAACTCCTGCACAGGTGACAAACATGCACTTTCCCCTTCGTCACGCTGGGCCCCTACCTGCTGCAGGAACCCTGTGGCTGACTCCTCCCTCCCCAGGGGGGTCTCTGGATGCACAGCAAGGAGACCCCAGGCTGACAATCCAGGCTGTTCCACTCTAGTAGAACAGCTTTTTAATTTTTTTTAAATAAGTACATGGCCAGGCAAGGTGGCTCGCACTTTTAATCCCAGTAACTTTCAGAGGCTGAAGCAGGAAGATGGATTGAGCCCAGGAGTTTGAGACCAGCCTGGGCAACATAGTGAAACCTCGTCCTACAAAAATTTTAAAAATTATCTGGAAATGGTGGCACACACCTGTGGTCCGTTACTTGGGAGGCTGAGGAAGACAAGGGCAGGTGCCCAGGAGTTCAGGCTGCAGTGGGCTATGGTGGTGAAACTGCACTCAGCCTGGGTGACAAAGTGAGATCCCATCTCTACAACACAATCAATCAATATTTTTTAAAACTCTCTTGAAGAGGGCAGCAAAATTCACCTCACCGACTGAGCTAGGGTCTCAGTCTGGCTCCTGATCAGCCCTGTTTGACATATTTGGAATTCTAATGGCTATTTTTTCTTCTTCCTCATCTCCACCTAAATACACTGACTTGAAGCTTTCAGTCTTAGCCCTTTATTGCTTTATGCATATGCCCAGTTGAGGGCTCAAGTCTTTCTGGGTATCTCTGCTTAAGACTGCAAGTTTTGGCCGGGTGCGGTGGCTCACGCCTGTAATCCCAGCACTTTGAGAGGCCGAGGCGGGTGGATCACGAGGTCAAGAGATCGAGACCATCCTGGTCAACATGGTGA
>NW_016107720.1:688428-691778 GCF_001604975.1 Cebus imitator
CCTATCTCATCCTGTGACTTAGAACATCTAACCTACTGGGAGTGCAGCCCAGCAGGTCTCAGCCCTTTTTTATCCAGCCCCTATTCAAGATGGAGTTGCTCTGGGTCAGAGACCTCTAACACACAGATGCGCACAGATCCATCTTCACCTTAGCCACGCCTCTCATACACAGAGCCACTGCAGCCGTGTGTGTCTGCTTCCGAGACAGAACCATGTGCATTTTTCCATTCAGAAAGGGAGGTACACGTGCACACATGCACACACAGGGGACAGGAGGACAGACAGCGTGGCACGGAGGCAGGAATAGCAACTCCATGCAGGCTGGGGCCCCCAAGACATTTGCCCCTGTGAAGAAAGTCTGTTTCCCTCCTGTGCATGCTGTTCTGGGCTCAGCGTGGAGACGAGGGGTGGAGGAGGAAGAAAGGAGAGCAGCTTCTCAGAGTCAGGCTGTGACCTCTCCTTCCCCGCTGCGAGGGCAAACAATGGTTGGGAATTCTCTGTGAGGGCAGGAGTGTGAGGAGAACACACCCTGGAGAGGCTCGGCTCTGGCTCCGCTCTGCGTGGGTGGGGCAGGAAGGATTGCCTGAGAACACTGAACTTGGCCTTTGCAGGGCAACCAAGAGTCGGAGTTTTTGTTGATGCCAGAAAGAGAAGTTAGGAGTGTGTGGGTCACCGCGTGTGAAAAAAAGGGAGGGAGAGGCAGGAAGGGGACAAGGACAGACGTTGAGGTGGAAGTAAGAAATTGAGAACGCATACAGAGTCAGAGGCCAGGAGCCAAGGGGTAGAAATAAGGAACCTCTAACTTAAAGCCAAAGAATGGGGAGACAGAAACAGTGAGAGGCAGGGGATCCGATCTGGAAAGCACGCAGGGAGAAAGGGGCCCAGAGCAGAGAAGTTGCAGATGGAAGGAAAGAGGGCAGGCGGGCAGGAAGCCCCGCCACTGCGGGAAGCAGGGAAGGACGGGAGGGCGGGTCAGCTCATCTGTTACTTACAACCACAAGCTCCCCCCAATCCCGATTAACAGGAATTACGTGGCATATGGCTAATCCTCCCTGCCACGGTTATTAATACTTTCCAGACACTGCCGAGGGAACCCGGCAGCCTCCTTAGGCCCAAGGCTTCCCTCCAGCCTGGCAGGGCCGACCACCCACACCTGCTGCAGGGGATGCTCTGGCCCAGAGGAGGAGAGGAGGGGAGTGGCTGGAAAGCTTTCTCTAAGTCCTTCAGGGGATTCTGAATCCTCTGGAAGCACATGCCATGAGCACTTCCTTTTTCCAAAATCCACGTGTATGTTGTTTGCTTTAAATAGTCACAGAAAACATGTAATAGAATGAGAATATATAATATCATTCCTATTAAAAACTGTTGGCGGCGGTGGTTCATGCCTGTAATCCCAGCACTTTGGGAAGCCGAGGCAGGCAAATCACCTGAGGTCAAGAGTTCGAGACCAGCCTGGTCCACATGGTGAAACCCCGTCTCTACTGAAAATACAAAAAATTAGCAGGGCGTGATGCGTGTACCTGTAATTCCAGCTACTCGGGAGGCTGAGGCAGAAGAATCACTTGAACCTGGAGGCAGAGGTTGCAGTGAGCCGAGATCGTGCCATTGCACTCCAGCCTGGGTAACATGAGTGAAACTCCGTCTCAAAAAAAAAAAAAAAAAAAAAAAGACTGCAAGTTCTTAAAATACTGGGATATTGCCTGTAATCCCAGCATTTTGGGAGGTCAACGTGAGAGGATCGCCTGCCGTCAGGAGTTTGAGACCACCCTGGGAAAATCAGCAAGACCCCATCTCTACAAAAAATTAAAAAATTAGCTGGACATAGTGGCACATTCCTGTGGTCCCAGGTACTCCGGAGGTTGAGGCAGGAGGATCACTTGAGTGGCGGAGGTGGAGGCTGCAGTGAGTCGTGATCTTGCCACTGCACTTACTCCATTCTGGATGACAGAGTGAGACCCTGTCCTCCCGCCAAAAAATACTGAAATACTGTACACAAAATTGCCTTGAAAACTTGAGCACAGAACACACCCAGCAACTAAGAGCGCTGGTATGGGGAGGGCGAGGGAGGCATAAGGAGCTGCAATAGTAAGAGGCGGCCACACGGTGGCGCAGTGAGGCTGGGAAACAGTGCGCCCTGGGCAGGAAGGGGACTCCCCGTCGCGGCCACCCGGGGTGGGCAGGAGGAGGCGCGGGCTGGCTGCCCCCTCCCGAGAAGGGTGCGTCTCAGGGCTTGTCAGCGGGGCCCTGGAACATGGGGAAGACGCGCAGAAGTGGTTTTCGCTCTTTGCCCTTCTGCCTCCTTATAAGACCTCTGTAACCAAGAGAGGCCCAGGGGCACCTGAAGGCCACTACAGTTGGATCCTGCTCTGGGAACCCATCCCTCGGTTGGGAGAGGGAGCAGCCCGTGCGCAGGTGGAAAGCCCAGCGGCAGGAGGAAGTGCGTGCGTGCGTGCGTGCGTGCGTGCGTGCGTGCGTGCGTGCGTGCGCACTTGTCCTTGAGGTGCAGAGACTGGTGAGCAAGGTCAAAGATGATTTTTTTCTTAGTCTAATGAGCTCTTGGAAACAAAGCTAATCTGCAGGGAAGACACACCCTGGACATTTGCTGCCGGCCCAGAATTGGATAGTTTAAGAGCCCATCCTATGAGATGGTTTGAATGCTTTTTTTTCCTTTTTTTTTTTTTTTTTTTTTTAGAGACGAGGTCTCACTATGTTACCCAGGCTGGTCTTAAACTCATGTACTTGGCCGGGTGTGATGGCTCGTGCCTGTAATCCCAGCACTTTGGGAGGCTGAGATGGGCCGATCACCTGAGGTCAGGAGTTCAAGACCAGCTTGGCCAACATGGTAAAACTCCATCTCTGCAAAAATACAAAAATTAGCTGGGCATGATGGTGGGTGCCTGTAATCCCAGCTACTTGGGAGGCTGAGGCACAAGAATCTCTTGAACCTGGGAGGCGGAGGTTGCAGTGAGCCGAGATCGCATCATTGCATTCCACCCTGGGCAACAGAGCAAGACTCTGTCTCCAAAAAACTCCTAGACTCAAGCGATCCTCCTGTCTCAACCTCCCAAAGTGCTGGCATTACAGATAATAGCCACCGCACCTGGAGGTTTGAATGCTTCTAAGAAGCACAGGAGATTGATAATTACACATTGTATCTATGTATCAAATATCACATGTATCCCACGTGATAATGTACAATTATCATGTATCATTAAAAAAAATAAGCACAGGAGAGCTTCCTTTTTGCTCTTATCCAAAACCCTTCCTAGACAGTCTGTGCACATCAAAAATGTTGCTACTGTAGTCCCTACTTGTTACTAAATATACATTCCTGGCCTGGCACAGTGGCT
>NW_016107720.1:697233-709312 GCF_001604975.1 Cebus imitator
CTCAAAAAAAAAAAAAAAAAAAAAGGCAGGAAGCTGAGCATGGTGGCGTGCATTTGTACTCCCAGCTACTTGAGAGGCTGAGAAATTTTTTTAATTAGCCAAGTGTTGTGGTCCACACCTGTAGTCTCAACTATGAAGAGGCTGAGGTGGGAGGATCACTTGAGCCCAGGAGGTTGAGGCTGCAGTGCGCTGTGATTGCACCACTGCACCCCAGCCTAGGTGACAAAGGGAGACTGTCTCAAAAAACAAAAAGCAAAACAAAACAAAAAACAGGAAAACAAATCCCAGAGAAAGGCAAGGATTTAGTCAAGGACTTCTACTCAATAGCAAAGTCTGGCCGTCCTTACTCCCAGTCGAGGTGGCGGAACTGGAGGCTGGCTCGCTCCTCCTGGTTTAGGGAGACATGAAAAAATAAGGAGGGGGAGGGGAAGAGAGCACGGAGGGGAGGTGACTTTCTGATAGCGGCTAGTATGGAGCCAGGTGTCCAGTGAGCACTTAATGAGTGTTTTGTAACTGATGAGTTGCTGGGCTTTGTCTTAGGTGAGGTGTCTTAGATGGTTTGTAGGGAACAAATTGCTCCCATGGGAAGTACAGAGGAGTGTGGGAAGCAGGTCAGGAAAGGGAAAGAAGCCAAATAAGTGTGCCATTTCAGGCCCGTCCCAGCCTTAGCCGACCTGCGGGGGAGGTCTGGGGACAATTACTGCTCAGTTTGTCTCAACTGGTAACAAGGGAGCTGTGTTTCCATAGATAATCCAAGTGCAGAAATTGCCAGGTATTAGCAGCTCCCTGAGCACAATGGAGGTGGCTTTGGTACCCCCAGGCAGTCCTCTGAAGAGAGGTGAGAAACGGGCCAGGTGTGGTGGCTCATGCCTGTAATCCCAGCACGTTTTTTTTTTTAGTAGCGAGGAGTGAAATAGGGAATATTTGCAAGGAGGGGAATCTTCTTTTTTTTTTTTTTTTTTTTTTGAGACGGAGTTTCGCTCTTGTTACCCAGGCTGGAGTGCAATGGCGTGATCTCGGCTCACTGCAACCTCCGTCTCCTGATTTCAAGCAATTCTCCTGCCTCAGCCTCCTGAGTAGCTGGGACTACAGGCACGCACCACCATGCCCAGCTAATTTTTGTATTTTTAGTAGAGACAGGGTTTCACCATGTTGACCGGGATGGTCTCGATCTCTTGACCTTGTGATCCACCCGCCTCGGCCTCCCAAAGTGCTGGGATTACAGGCTTGAGCCACCGCGCCCGGCCAATCCCAGCACTTCGAGAGGCCAAGGCAGGGGAATCACCTGAGGTCAGGAGTTGGAGACCAGCCTGGCCAACACGGTGAAACTCTTCTAAAAATACAAAAACTAGCTAGGTGTGGTGGCGGGCGCCTGTAATCCCAACTACTCGGGAGGCTGAGACAGGAGAATTGCTCGAACCCAGGAGGCAGAGGTTGCAGTGAGGCGAGATCGTGACACTGCACTCCAGCCTGGATGACAGTCTCCAAAAAAACGGGAACAGGAGAGTCAGAGCCCCAGCAGGGTCTTGACCGCCTCCACTCTACTGACAGGTCATTGACTTCCATTTGTAAAATGTTTCTCCCCTTTAGGAGTTCACAATTTAGCAGCAAGACAGTGGCATGCTCTACACCTATGTTCATATAGAATGCACACAGTGATAGGTGCTATTTCCGAGATAGAACACAGAGCAGGTCATTGAATTCTGGCCAGGGTGGGTCAGGGTAGTGCAAAGGGGGTGGGACTTGCCCTGTGCCGGGCCACTCCGCCTGTTAGAAAGCCTTCAATAACGCTCCATCTCCCACGTAAAGCCTTCAAAATAACTTAGCCTAAATATCAAGGGCTCATGCTAGATACCCATCCACCTACTACACGATGTGGAAGTCGTATATTTCATTTCTATCCTTTTAAGGCTTACCCTGAAGCATTTAAAATATAGCCTTTAATTTTGAAAGTTTAAATCTAATTAACCTTGACTGCCCTTTCAATACTCTGAAATTCTTCCAGCTCTAGCTGTTCATGTTATCATTGTCTAATATTTTAGCTTCTGTAACTCTCACAGAGAGGTTACTGCTGTTATCAGCTTCTACAGTCGATATTGACTCACTTAGGTTCACCTGCTTCCTACGTTTTTTCTCCTCGGTGCTCTTTGATCCCATTGCCTCCCCTGGGTACAGATTTGCCTTTTTTTGACTTAAGCTATTCTTTTAAATCATTTGTTAGTATTTCTTTCAACAAGAGTTGATAAACTCTCTCAAAGGTTTTTCCCTTTACTCTTGAATCATCACTTAGCTAATACAGAAACCTTGACTGACTTCTTTTTTACCTTAGCACTTTGAAGCAATTATTTCATTTTGTTCTAGCTTCTACTGTCGTTTCCTCACAAATAGCCAGTCTTTTGACCATAACTAACCTGGAGATTTTTCTCTTAGTCTTTGAGTTCTTTGTGTTATGTCTAGGAGAGACCCATGTGGCTAGGTGTGACAAAACAAAATGAGGTATCTCTTTATCCTAGGATATCCTATTTAGGATAGCTTCTTCAAGCTAAGAACTCATGTCTTTCACCAAGTCTGGCAAATTCTAAGACATTCCCTCTTCAATTACTGCCTTTATGCCCATTTTTATTTTATTTCACTACAACGTGTTTCTATAGTGCACATCTCTTAAAATCCTTTTTTTTTTTTTTTTTTTTTTAAACAAAGTCATGCTCTTTTGCCCAGGTTGGAGTACAGTAGCCTGATGTCAGCCTACTGCAACCTCCACCTCCCAAGTTCAAGCAATTCTCCTGCCTTAGCCTCCCAAGTAGCTGGAATTACAGGTGCCCTCCACCATGATGCCCGGCTAATTTTTATATTTTCGATAGAGACTGAGTTTCACTATGTTGGTTAGGCTGGTCTTGAACTCCTGACCTCAGGTAATCCACCTGCCTCCCAAAGTGCTGGGATTACAGATGTGAGCCACTGTGCCCAGCCAACATCTTTTTTATATTTCCATATGTTTACCACCCTGCGTCTCATTGTGGATAGTTTTCTAAGATCCATCTTCTACTTCACAAGTTTTCCTTCAGGCTACTATTTGATTCTTCTCTTGAGAGGTTTCAGGTTTTGGTTTGGGTTTTCCTAGTTTCTCTTTTTCTCATCTGCCTGTTCTTTCCTGGTGTCCTCTGTGTTTGCTAGTCCTTTTATCTTTCTGTACTTTGCAAACCCACTTACCTTATTGTCTCCATTGGATCATTCGTCATCTCAGGGTTTGAGAGTGCAGTGCTCCTGTCTGTTGCGTAGGTACACTGGCTTCCACGTGTCATGTAGATACGCTGGCTCCCACCTGTCACGTAGGCACGCTGGCTTTCACCTGTGGTGCGCAGTTTCCCCTGTGGTTTGTCACCTGTTAGCTCCTCTTCATCAGAGACTGTTCCATTCTGTGGGGATCACTGATGTTCTGGGACATGCTAGTAACAGTTGTAGCTTTTGCTTCCACTGGTTGGTCTAGAGGTTTCCCCAGTGTGACCACAGGTTTTACATTAATTTCTGGGCTTGGGGACTTCCACACCATGGGAGATGGTACAAGTTCACACCCAACACCAGCATGTGATGCAGGCCTGGGGACTGTCACCCAGGTTGGAGTGCAGTGGCATGATCTGGGCTCACTGCAACCTCCGCCTACTGGGTTCAAGCGATTCACCTGCCTCAGCCTTCCAAATGGCTGGGATTGCAGGCACCCGCCATCACACCCGGCTAATTTTTGTGTTTTTAATAGAGACTGGGTTTCACCACATTGGCCAGGCTGGTCTCAAACTCCTGACCTCCAGTGATCTTCTAGCCTCAGCTTCCCAATGTGCTGGGATTACAGGTGTGATCCACTGCATCCGGCTTAGACTTGAGTTCCCACAGGAAATGTTTTTTCTTCTCACCCGGAACCTAGGACAGAAACTGATGGATGGAGTTTTTTCCTGCCCCCTCCTTCTGAGGGAGCAGGATGTCAGTTCCAAAGTCCTGCTTTAAATGGGCCCTCGAGTCTCTCTGACACACTCAGTGGGTGTTATTTCTGCTCCCCTAGCTCTTTCTAGGGCCTCCTTGTCTTCGTCATACTATCATGGCTCTGACTTGCAAATTTATTTTGGCTTTGAATTCCTTCCTGTTTCTGTTACTTGGAGATGTATTTATCTGTTTCAAGCTCCATGTGCATTTTAATTTTTCTGCCCTCTTATTCAGAATTTCTCTGTATAATGTGGTAGTATGGCAGACTCCATCTTTCTGAGGTTTCCTGGACCCCCAAGAAAAATTAGTGATTTTTCTTCCTGTCTCTTCCACGGGAACATGGGCTCTTTAAGGGAAAGCAAAGAAAACCTGTCCAAGTTATATCTGGTGCGGAGTTCCTAGCTCAGTCCCAGGCACAAACACAATATAATATTTGCTAGATGAATAGTTAGTGTAAGGTGACTATCAAGGGTTACTCCAAGTATTTTTCCATCTTCAGGAAGAAAATTTTCTCAATTATTCTAAGCATGAAGATATTCTTTCATTCTTAAAATGCTTTACAGGTGGTTCTGCAATGTACGCCCTTATGACACCTGTGTGAGTGTTTTTCTTAGCATTCTAATGTGTTTCTTGGAAAACACTGTGTAGTACACACCACCGGATGCCTGAGATGAGGCTTCCTGAACTGGTGGTCCAACTGGAAGATACGATGTGGAAATCATAACTCTCACATGATGTGTGTAGTGGTAAGCCATGAGTATCTTGGCCAATGGTGAGGGGGTAAAAGAATTTACCAGACCCAGACATGGTGGCTCATGCTTGTAATCCCAGCACTTTGGAAGGTCAAGGTGGATGGATCACCTGAGGATAAGAGTTGGAATTTAGACTGGCCAACATGGTGAAGCTTCCTCTTTAACAAAAAATACAAAAATTGGCCAGGTGTGGTGGTGCACTCCTGTAGTCCCAGCTACTAGGGAGGCTGAAGTGGGAGAATCGCGTGCACGCCCAGGAGGCGGAGGTTGCAGTGAACTGAGATCGCACCATTGCACTCCTGCCTGGGTGACAGAGTGAGACTCTGTCTCAAAAAAATAAACAAATAAATAAATAAATAAATTTACCAAGAGAGTCGTAGATAAAGAAGGACAGATGTATTAGAGAAGGTAGGAAAGTATTTTGCCAGGGAGCAGTGCGCAGAAGCAGCAGGAGAGGAGCTGACCGCAGGGAGGCAAAGGCTGGCTGGGACTTTACAGGGTGCCTGTTGGGCGGATTGATAACAAGAAGGTACCAGGGAGCTAACCTGCATTCTTCTGTCCGTTGAGGTGTCTGATAAATTGAGGCTTTTGATGATGAGCAGCAAGTCTGTGAATTCTGCACCTTATCTGCTCAGGAGGGCTGCATGTCCTGCACCATCAAGAAAGGCAGACCTAGAGCTTATCTCTTTCTTCTTTTTGTCTATGTGTTCTGGACCATGAAGGAAGGCAGACCTATAGCTTATCTGCTTTCTCTGTTGCTTTGCTTTCTCCTGGTCCCGCCAGCCTGACTCCTTTTCCCTAGTTAGGACCCCATAGCGTGATAGGGAACATTGTGTTTGCCGAAGAGGCATTCAAGAGGACTGTGTTTGTTTGGAAGAAAATGTTTAATAGGCATATTTGGGAGAGGAATTAAGGCTCCAGGAAGCTTGGGAATGAAAGGAGATGCTCAGAGGCTAGAGCGGCATTTCACCATTGATCGTGAGGGAGAAGGAGAAAGGAAGAGGGTGGAGCCCTTGGGAAGAGGGAGGTTATGTGCTTCCAAATGCCTTCAGTGTGGCGTGACTTTCCCAAATTGGCATGCCGTGTGGTGAAGCATAAAGCACCTTGACAGAATGATACTGAGATACTGAAAAATCCATAATCATAGTGTGATATTTAACAAAACTTTTCCAGGAATTCATAGCTGAAGCCAAAAGAAAAAAAAGTAAGCAAAAGTAGTAAAGTTTTGAGTAGCATAATAAAGAAATTGAAATGAATAGGTATATGTTTCTAGCTCTAAGCCTGAACATTAGAGAATACACACATGGCACGTTTAAAACAATTAACCATTACTAAGCCGTAATGTCAGACTCAACAAATACAAAAGCATCGATTTTATATAGACCTTGTTCTCTGACCAAGGCAGTCTATGATGGCAACACAGGGCCAGCCTCCGATACTGAGAAGCTTATAAAGCAGACTTCTAATTGATAAGTGGTCAAGTGGAGATGACAAATGAAATTATAAAATACTCGGGACCTTGTGACAATGAAGACAGTATATAGTACAAATTGTGGGAGGTAGCTACTGCAGTACTTACAAAGAATTATAGCCTCAAACATACATGTTAGCAAAGGAGGAGATTGAACACAGCATTAAATTCTATAAGTCTGAGCTAGAATCACAGAGAAAATTCGGCGTTACAATCCAATGCAATAGAATGTGAGCTAGACGCACCCACAGTGTTACAGAAGCACACAGGAGGGCCACCTAGATCATCCTGGAGGGGTCTCTGGGGCTAGGAAGTTCTACCATGAGGACATGATGCCAGAAGGGATTCCTAGAGGACACGGTGGTGTTAAGAAACTGACTAGTGTGAAAGGAAAATAAATCTTGGGACCCCCAAATCACTAAACTGAAAAGTCAAGCTGGGAACTGTGTCAGGCAAGCCTGCCTCCCATTTTATTTCTAAACAAATAGCTATAAAGATATTAAAGCTACATACCTCCCTCACAGTCTGCCCATAAGGAAATTCTTTGTGGGCCTCAAGTTCTTTACCGTAAAAATATTTCTACTGAATTTCACCCTGGCCATGTAAATTGATAGCTTATCTTCACAGATACAGGACAGAAAGTCATCTCTCTCTGCTTACCTGAGACAAATGCATATCCGATTGCTTCCTCTGCCCTATTGTTTATGTAAATATGCAGATTCACGGAGCTGGACTAAGGCATACATGACTATTCCTCTATCCCTCTCTCACATGTAAGTTGTGTATTCAGCGAAAGGCTGATCAAACACCCCAAATAATGCAGACTTTTGTCTCTTATCTACCCATGACCTGGAATACCCTAGTAGTCCTGCCTTTCTGGACCAAACCAATGTGAATCTTATAGTTATTGATTGATGTCTCATGCCTCCCTAAAATGTCTAAACCCAAGCTGTGCCCAACCACCCTGGGCGCCTGTTCTCAGGATCTCCTGAGGTCTGTGTCACGGGCCATTGGTAACTTGTTTTTGGCTAGTGATAAATCTCTTAAAATATTTTACAGAGTTTGACTTTTTGCGGCAACACCAGGCTGAAGGGGAGGGTAATACAGGCAGCAAGGACAGCATAGGTAACTGCAATGGCTCACAAGAGCCTGGCAAGTTTTAAGAACCACAGCTAACTTAGCGTAGCTGGATTCAAGGCAATAGGTGAGGGGGTGGTATGAGATGCTGAAGCCGTGGTTCTCATGAACATAGGATGTGTTTTTTCATCCATGACTTCTTTTATATTTTTGAGACGGAATCTCGCCCTGTCGCCTAGGCTGGCGTGCAGCAGCGCGATCTCGGCTCACTGCAGCTTCTGCCTCCTGGGTTTACACGATTCTCCTGCCTCAGCCTCCCTAGTAACTGGGATTACCAGTGCCCGCCATGATTTTCCTGCCTCAGCCTCCCTAGTACCTGGGATTATCGGTGCCCGCCACAATACCCGGCTAACTTTTGTAGTTTTAGTAGAGACAGGGTTTCGCCATGTTGGTCACGCTGGCCTCGAACTCCTGACCTCAGGTGATTCACACGCCTCAGCCTACCAAAGTGATGGAATTACAGGTGTGAGCCACCATGCCTGCCCCATCCGTGATTTTTTAAGTCCTACCAAGGCAGGGATCCTGAAACCCGAGGCCTCAGACTGGTAGTAGTCAGGAACTGGGCCACAGGCAGAAGGTTAGAGGTAGGAAGAAGAGTATTACCGCCTGAGCTCTGCCTCCTGTCAGATCAGCATTAGTCTCATGGGAGCACAAGCCCTGTTGTGAATTGCACATGCAAGGGGTCTAAGTTGCCCGCTCCTTATGAGAATCTAGCTAATCAGCCTGATGATCTGAGGTGAAACTGTTGTATCCGGAAACACTGCTCCACCCAACCTTTCCGTGGAAAACTTGTCTTCCACAAAACTTGTCCCCGGTGCCAAAAAGACTGGGGACTCCTGTACTAAGGGATGTTAACTATATTCTGAAGGTGTTAAGAATTTTAAGCAGGACAACATGAGCAGATGTTGGTTCCGCAGGGCACAGGAGTCTTATATTCATTCATTCCAAAGATGTTTACTGAGTGCCCCTTATTGTTCTAGGTCCTAGTCACAATTTTGAAAAGAAACATCTAGATACAGGAAGATATACCTACAGATTATTTTAACACTCCAGATGAAAAATGACGAAGCCCATATTAGGCCAGTGGCAGTGGGGGTGCCCATTGCTTCCTTGTGGGGAGCGCACAAGGAGAATCTTGGACCTCCAAGCTCAGCAGAGCTTCCGGCTTCCTTCCTGTGTTCTTCCTGGGCAGCAGCTAGTGGTAGGCCCAGTGAACCGGGACCATGCAAACCTGGAGAACAATGCCCAGCTGGAAAACAACTTATTGCCTGCAAGAATGAATGGACTAAGGGGTGACCTCTGAGTGTAAGGGGTCCAGAAGCATAGGTGCCCTTTGGGGATGTGGGATTCGAGTTCTCTGTCCTTCATGGGCTGCGTGGCCATCCCCACTGGAGTAGGTCTCCGCTCAGTGTCTTGAGCGCTTTCAGAATCTGAGAATCACCCAAGAGGCCCAAATACATCCACTCTTCCTGATTCTAAATTTCTTGGGAATATAATTTCATGGCATTAAAGAGAAACTATTGAGTCTTATCCAGAGCTTTTATCTGCTTGCTCGAGGGGCATGGTCTTGAATAATATTGGGGGAAAAAATTTCCTGTGGAATAACCCTTCACATTAGAAACCTGGAAATCGAATTATGTCCCCCCATTTCCAGTCCTGGAACAGGATATCTGGAACCTCTGCAGTGGCCACCATTAAAAGGTATCTTCCCCATTCTAGAAAGCTCCAAGTGACATAAATTACTCTGTCAAATCCCTGGCCCCGAGCTCTTAGGAAGAGCTTTCCCTATTCCAAAGCCCTGAAACCGAGGATTGACTCTGGCTGGGACTCAGCGTAAAGTACAAGATCTCAGTGGCAGCGGAGGGAAAAGAGCAAAGGCCCCAGTCTCTCATTGGTGCTGCCAGGAAGTAAACACTTCATGGTGTAATTTGTGTGAAGAGAAAATTATCTCTAATTGGAGGGATGGAATAAAAATATCTCTCATCTGTAAACAAAGTAGTTGGAGCATCCAGGAGGCAGGGAACTGGAGCACAAGAGCGCTGCAGGTACCCTGTGGACTGGCTCACCCAGATTGTCTCAGTCCCCACCCACAAGCAGCGGGTGCTCTAGGACTGCCTCTGAAGCCATTGAAGGCAGCACACCTATCCCAGGGGCTTATCAGTGTCCTCAGCCCTGAGGCACCATCCGGAAAACAGCTTCTCACCATCTCCCCGGGCCAGGGCAAATATTCAACAAGTCAAGTGAAGAGGGTAAAAAAAAAAAAAGACTGGTCTGTTTTATGTCATCACAGGGATCCCTTCTGGAAGGTGACTGGGGACTGCTGTTTACTAGCTATCTTGGACGCCTTTTCTTTGGTATCTGCAGAGACAGGCGGCTTCTCCACATCTTCGGAGAAAGAACTGAGGCAGACACCCTCACAGAGGCAGCATGGGTGATATTCTTCACAGGACCCGATGTGAGAAATTCCCAGGAACATCAGCCCTGGGGAAGCAGTTCTGTGTCAGGGGCTTTCCTTGAGTTATTGCCCACTGTTGGCTGTCATGTTGTGTTTTAAGGTGCACCAGTAAAAAGCACTGGGCTGATGGAGATACCACCAGATACTCCTGCCCTAGTGTAAGGGTGTGACTCCCGTTTTTTTGCTTTTTTGTTTTTTAAGTCAAAGTCTTGCTCTGTTGCCTAGGCTGGAGTGCAGTGGCACGATCTTAGCTCACTGTAACCTCTGCTTCCCCGCTCAAGCGATTCTCCTGCCTCAGCCTCCTGAGTAGCTGGAATTACAGGCACGCCCCACCATGCCTGGCTAGTTTTTGTATTTTTTTTTAGTAGAGATGGGGTTTCCTCATGTTGGTCAGGCTGCTCTTGGACTCCTGACCTGGTGATCCGACCGCCTTGGCCTCCCAAAGTGCTGGGATTACAGGCATAAGCCTCCGCGCTGGACCAAGATTGTGATTCTCTTTAACCCCTGGCATGTATGATAGTTCTACTTAAAGACAAACACTCACACACACACACACACACACACACACACACACACACACACAGAGGCACATGAACACCTAGCTGCCTTTTGGTGAAATGTGAAAGGTTTATTAAACAGCTGATTATAGAAGCCTCTCTCTAGGAAGCCACTTGACCAAAATCTGGCATTGGTATAAACTTTTTGAATAAAGGAGAGAATGTGTAAATAGATCGAACTGCAGAACTTTTCTTCTTTTGCAGATCACAAGATGCTTATGTTACTGGAGGAGATGGAAGTGTCGTCTGCTGCTGTTTTCTTACAGGGAGGTGGGAGGGGGTTTTCCTGTTTAAATACAATTAAAGAAACACTTTGAAAGAAAGAGCAGAGGGTAAGAGTTGAGATAAAATGTGATAACATAGTTGAAAATACTGTGAGGAAGATGGGACTTAAAGAGAGGGGAGATGAAACAGAAACATGCCAGATCTTTGAAAAGGCCTGACGAAGAATGTTTTAAAGAAGGACTCTGGGGTCAGAGACTTCCATTAGTCAAAGACTTCCACTTCTCTCGTGCGGTGAGGGTTGACTCAGGTGATTGTTCTGGGCTACAGTAGCATAGGGAAGGAACAGAAGTCATGATCACGTTACTTTTTTTTTGAGACATGAGACATCAGTCAATACATGTAAGATGTACATTGGTTCTGTCTAGAAAAGCAGGACAACTGGAAGTGGGTGAGGTTGGGATTCCAGGTTCATAGACAGATTCAAAGATTTTTCTGATAGAAAGGTATGTCTGGCTCTGGGACAGTGGCTTGTGTCTGTAATCCCAGCACATTGGGAAGTTGAGGTGGGAAAATTACTTGAGTCCAGGAGTTCAAGACCTTGGGCAACATGGTGAGACCCCATCTCTAAAAAAAAAAAAAAAAAAAAATTAGTCAGGCCTGGTGGCGCATGCCTATGGTCCCAGCTACTCGGGAGGCTGAAGTGGGAGGTTTGCTTGATTCTGGAGGTGAAGGCTTGAGCCATGATTGCATGCCGCTGCACTCCAGCCTGAGCAACAGGTAAGACTCTGTCTGAAAGAAAGAAAGAAAAAGGAAAGAAAGAAAGAAAGAAAGAAAGAAAGAAAGAAAGAAAGAAAGAAAGAAAGAAAAGAAAAGAAAAGAAAGAATGGGTTAGAATGAGAGCTGTAGAGAGCAAGTTTCTATCATATGGATGAAGCCTCTATGTAACAGGCTTCATAGAGAGAGTCTGTTCGATCAGTCTTTTTTTTTTCTTTTTTGTTTCCTTTTGTTGAGATGGAGTCTCGCTGTGTTGCCCAGGTGGGGTGCAGTGGCATGATCTCAGCTCACTGCAACCTCCACCTCCCGGTTCAAGCAATTATCCTGACTCAGCCTCCTGAGTAGCTGAAACTACAGGGACGCACCACCATGCCTGGTTAATTTTTTGTATTTTTGGTAGAGACAGGATTTCACCATGTTGGCCAGGCTGGTCTTGAACTCCTGAGCTCAGTTGATCTGCCTGCCTTGGCCTCCCAAAGGGCTGGGATTACAGGTGTGAGCCACCGCACCTGGCCCTATAAGTCTTAAAATCTGTTTTAATGTTGATGCTAGTCAGTTGGGCCTGAATTCCAAAAAGGAGGAGGGCATAATGAGGCATGTCCAACTCCCCCATCATGGCCTGAACTAGTCTTTCTGGTTAACTTTCAAGTGCCTTTGCCTGAGAGGAGGGGCCAATTCAGATTGTTGATGGGGCTTAGTCTTTTTCTTTCTTTCTTTTTTTTTTTTTTTTTGA
>NW_016107720.1:709367-712308 GCF_001604975.1 Cebus imitator
GGTTCAAGCGATTCTCTTGCCTCAGCCTCCTGGGTATCTGGGTTTACAGGAGCGTACCACCACACCTGGCTAATTTTTGTATTTTTAGTAGAGACAGGGTTTCACCATGTTGGTCGGGCTGATCTCGAATTCCTGACCTTGTGATCTGCCCGCCTCAGCCTCCCAAAGTGCTTGATTCTGGAGGTGAAGGCTTGAGCCATGATTGCATGCCGCTGCACTCCAGCCTGAGAGACAGGTAAGACTCTGTCTCAAAAAAAAGGAAAGAAAGAAATTACAGGCATGAGCCACTTCGCCTGGCCAGGGCTTAAAATTTTATTGTTTGTTTACATTCAGTTCACTGAGCTCTTTTAAGAAATGCATCTCTCCTTGGTAATACACACCTTAGAAATAAGCATACTCAGATAGATAATGCTGTGATGGAGGCAGAGCCTCCTCTGTGCTACTCATGGAATGCTTCTGGGGCTTTGCTGCTGGCCTTATTGAGCTCGGATTCCTTTCTGCACAGGGTCAGAGCTCTCCAGGGAACAATGAAACCTTAAGGAGGAGCAGACCACTTCACAGCCATGTGTGTCCTACCCCACCCTGCTGCATTCCTAGTTAGGCTTTCATTCTAGGAACTGTCAGCTGCTGTAATGACATGCCGACCCCATCTGCAGAGGAAAATCAATGTCTTACAATGAAGCACCTGCCATCCACTCTCCTAGGAACCCCTGCCCCTTATGGAATATTCATGCAGCCTTTCTTTGTAATCTTGATCCGAGTTTCAAAAGATTGCCTAGCAGAGAAGACCATTTAACAGACACACAATTTTACAATGCAAACACTGAAAATTCCGCAGGAGAAAAGAGGCACTGGTTTCTGAAAACTGTGCTCTGTCCACGGTCAGACACCATCTCACATTTCCAAGTAACCAAAACAGATCCTTCAGTTAGGTAAATATGCCTGGCCATGTGACCAGTCGCTAAAGGAATAATAGAGAAAAGAGGGTAGAAAAAAGTGTCAGCAGGCCTAAGGCAAAGTTTCCTCTTTTTAATTTCTTATGTGTTTGTTAAAGAGAAACAGGCCACCATTATAAAACAACTTTTCACACTTTTACTTGTAATTTAGTGCAGGGTGACCTGGAACTTAAAGAAGATTTATGAAAGGAAAGATGAATAGAATCATAACAGGTGACTGAGTTACTTTTTAAATTGTATTCTGTCTTTATAAGATTTTTGAGAAGGTAATCAATTCACATGAAGATCTGAGCAGTTATAAAGATTTGCAAAGAAGATTATATAGTGATGGAAACAAGTGTATTCTTGGCAACAATCTCAATCTATTTCACGTTTGTTGGCATTTACATATATAAATTTGGTATATATGTTAATATACTTCTATTTTGCTATTTTGCCTAAAAACTAAAAATACTAAAAGAGTAGCATGAGTATATGAAAAAGGTAAACTTTTAAAAGTGTTATTTGGAAACTCCGGCTTCTTTTACTAACAATTATATTCAGAATTCTGTTGCTAGCCTATTGTTTCTGGGAACATTGGAGGTGTACTTTCTATACTTGATAAAATACAAGCTTTTCAAGTATTTTCCACAGTATTAAGTGAGACTTTAAATTCTCCTCCTTTTTTTTTTAGGTCTAATTTCTGCTTTAATTTATCCTTCTCTTCATTTTTCCTGTTTGTCCTCATCTTACCTGTTCTTACCAGTTCTTCCCTCCTAGTATTCAGAAATCAGAGCAAAGAATTAGTCTGCTTTTCTGTGGAATAAACTATTGGATATCCCATCATGCTTTTGATCTACCACAGAAACAACTTATTTTAGCAAGACATCACTTTTAAGTACTGTATAATGTTTGTCTTGGTTATGTTTTAAGTAGATTTCAGCTCTTTTCCTTCCATCACATTTGGAATTGGGGGCCAGAAAGATGTGAAGGCAATAATGCTTCCATGATAACTGGGCTGCATCCTTATTTGTAAAATAAGAAATACTTCATTTCCCAGATTTTAAAGGAGTGTACCTTCTCCGACCTGTTGTGACGGATTTGCTCCATAGCTATAGAAATATACCCCTCTTTACTCTTGGACATACTTCTTTATCCCCCTCCCGCCAAGTTCGTTGAAAGAGACCCCAAGGGCCCGGCCCAGTCCAGAGCATCGCTGCATCTATAAGGAACTAGACTTCAGCTTTCTCGGTCACCATGGTGTCGGATCAGCTGGGCCTGGCGGTCGCCATGGTAACCCGCTCGCCGGGTCCAGGCAGGCTGGGCGCATGCGCGCGGGCACTACGAGCTGCGCCGCGCCGCGCCGCGCGGGCACCTCGGCTCCCCTCGACATGGCGCTGAGGCGGCCACCGAGACTCCGGCTCTACGCCCGGCTGCCTGACTTCTTCCTGCTGCTGCTCTTCAGGGGTGAGTTTGTGCGTTTCCGCCGTTGGGAAGGGTCTGGGGGCGACGGAAGCAGAGCGGACCGAAGCGGCTGGAGCCGGTCCGGGCGAGAATAGCTGTCCTGGCTCCGAGGGAGCGCGGTGTCCCGGGCTGGAGGGGCGGCGCGCGCCCGCGTCCCTGCGGCCAGGGCTGGGACCCGGGCCTGGCTCGGGAGGGGGCCCCGGGACGCTGGGCAGCTGGACCTGGGCGGGGGTTAATAATTCTGGGCGGGGGCTAATTTGGGGTGAGGGGCCGGTCTCAGGCAGAGTCAGACCCGGACCGCCGTCGCACCCTGGAGGCGGACTCTTCCCTGGCGGGGCCCTGTGCTGGGCGGCGGGCTCATCCCCGGGGTGGGCTCCTGTGCTGGGCGGTGGGCTGATTCCCGGGGTGGGCTCTTCCCCGGGGTGGACTCTTCCCTGGCGGGGCCCTGTGCTGGGCGGTGGGCTAATCCCCGGGGTGGGCTCCTCCCGGGTGGGGTCCTGTGCTGGGCGGTGGGCTCATCCCCGGGGTGGGCTCCTCCCGGG
>NW_016107720.1:712644-745993 GCF_001604975.1 Cebus imitator
CTGGGCGGTGGGCTCATCCCCGGGGTGGGCTCCTCCCGGGTGGGGTCCTGTGCTGGGCGCTGGGCTCATCCCCGGGGTGGGCTCCTGTGCTGGGCAGTGGGCTCATCCCCGGGGTGGGCTCCTCCTGGGCGGTGGGCACGGCCCTCTGGAGGGAGCGCAGCAGCTGCGGCGTGGGTGCTGGAACTTGCTGGAAGACCCTGCGCAGCATTGGTGTGCCCTCGGGAAGGGACCGTGAGCGGGGCGGTGGGGGGGAGGGGAGGGACGTAGCCGAGGACCAGCGAGGCACAGCTCCGAGGCCTGGCGTGCTGCTTGATCACAGCCCTCTGGGGATCTGCAGTTCATTTGACTCGACACAAACAAAGGAACTGCTTTTTCTTTTGCAGAAATAAAATGTCTGGGTATCAATCCAGTACCTTTTTTTGTCTCTGGCCTGGCCCAGGAGACCACGCAGACCCTTATCCAGAAATAGCATTCAGGCCATTTGATCAAGACACCCTGAAAAACTTGAGAGTTTTGTCCATTTTCTTTCCCTCTGTTTGGAATTCTCATTAGATCCACATTTCCCTGGACAGTTGTACAGAGGACTAAAATAGCTTTCGTTTACGTAGTGAGCATGTACTATCTTCTAGGCACTTTGGAGACATTGTCTCGTTTACTCCTTTCAGCAACTCTATGAGGTAGGTTTCTTTAATCTATTTTCAGAGTCAAGTCTAGTCTGTTTTCCGAATAAGTAGTGAAGCCTCAACCTCGTACTTACCTAAAGCAGGACACCACACTCTAACCCCTGGTAGCCATCCGAAGGTAACCAAACCAGGACCTTTTAACGATCTTAGTCGTTTAGCTGATTTGCCACTGTCATCCCATGATGTTTTCCAAAATATACAAGTTAAAACACGGAGGGATTGTTCGGGAGTGAAGGTGGCCAGATTTAGGAAAACAAAGCATTCCTGTGTTTGGTGCTTTATGCTAATAGGATGCTCGTGATGGGCTCTGTGACAAAAGATGAGTTTTAGCTTATGGATGATATACAGTAAGGCAAAGTCTATATACTTTGCCTGAAAGTGTTTCCCAAAACCAAATGCAGTTGGGAGATAAGTGATCAAAGGCTAGCCAGGGGACAAGGGTGTCAGGAATGTCCAGCACCCGCTGTGTTAGTCACACTGACACTGTCCTATTCACAGCCTGGAACAACTCCCTATTGTTGAAAAGATCTGTTCACATGAAAGTTTGCAGTTTTTATTGCAGAAGCATTTGGCAGTTTAGCTCAGGAATGAGTTTC
This sequence comes from Cebus imitator, assembly GCF_001604975.1. Classification (NCBI taxonomy): domain Eukaryota; kingdom Metazoa; phylum Chordata; class Mammalia; order Primates; family Cebidae; genus Cebus; species Cebus imitator. The sequence goes on from NW_016107720.1 coordinate 713,924, forward strand.
AACTTGGTAGTTTGTTAATAAAACTGGAAAATGTGAAGAGCTTCACATACTCTTAACCTCTAATTTCCTTCTCCTAAGGGACTAGGTCTGTGGCTTTTTTGCTGGTAGGGGCCGGGATTTACATGCGGACTGTAGGAAGAAGAATCAAATTTTGCAAACTGGTACTAATGACAAAGAATAAAGGTGATAGGATGTATTAATTACTTTGAAGGTACGTAGTTATCTTTTTTTTAGTAGGGAGCTCTTTTCTCATTATTTGGTTTATGCTTTAAGCATATCCTAAAACTTTTCTTCCAGAACTCATGACATCTGTGTCTTTTTATTTTTTATTATTATTCTCAATTGCTATTACTATTTATTTCTTCTTAAAAATTTTGGTTCTTGATATAATGGCAAACATTTCTTTTGTGGTTACCTTTTCCCAAGCTCTGTTACAAGAATTTAATATGTACTAATTTATTTAATCTTGATAACTCTAAAAGTTGTTGCTATTATTATGCCCTTTTTGTGGATAAAGAAACAGAAGTATAGACAGATTCAGAAACTTGTCCAGGGTGATATCCTGTGCGTTTTAAATTTGAAATCTTTCATTATTTGTGTTAATCCAATTTTTAGTTATTTGTGTTATTCCATTTGACAGTGGAATTCTTTTTGTGGATCAGTTTAAACAAATTGTTAAGTGTTTAGCACTATGTGGTTTGTACATAAAATATTCCTTTGTTGACTCATGACAGGTGCAGTTCAGCTTTACAGATGTTATGCCACATGTCTTTTTTGAATGATTGTGTACTAATTAGTGTTAGGTTTCCAAATCTTTGACATCCTAGAGAGAAGTGTTTCATTTAGAATTAAAACAGTAACAGTTTGCATTCTTGGGATAAGACAGTTGTGTGCTGAAGCATATCAAAATCTGAAAATCAAAATTTCCAGGAAATTTTTGAAAAAATATTTAATTCTTTGCCAGATGCAGTAGCCCATGCCTGTAATCCTGGCACTTTGGGAGGCCAAGGCAGGTGGATCACGAGGTCAAGAGATCAAGACCATCCTCGCCAACATGGTGAAACCCCATCTCTACTAAAAATACAGAAATTAGCTGGGTGTGGTAGCACATGCCTGTAGTCCCAGCTACTCAGGAGGTTGAGGCAGGAGAATCACTTGAACCTGGAGGCGGAGGTTGCAGTGAGCCAAGATTGTGCCACTGTACTCCAGCCTGGTGACAGAGCGAGACTCTGTCTCAAAAAAAAAAAAAAGTTTGATTCTTTATTTTCATTTGTTTGGACTCCAGTAACGTTTTTTAGAATGGCATATTCTTTTATCCTGTTCTAATTCTTAATTCTTTGGCAGATAATTGTTGTCAGACTTGTGTGTATGGTTTAAGAAAAACAAAGAACACCTGTCTTGAAAGCATGCAGTACTATCAGCTGCCTATTCCCACATGACTTGTTGATGAGCATTTGTTCTTAAGTGCTTCAGGCTAAGGAGACTGAATGGATAAGTACTAGAAATACTTAATCATAAGTAATTGCAGTATTACATCCAGGCAGAATTATTATCCACACAGCCCCTGAGCTCTATGGAACTTGTTCGTAAGGGAACTCCATAGGCTAGGTTTAAATCAATTCCTTTGAAAGCAACCAGAATTTCATCAAGTGTAAGATGGCCACATAATGTAACAGAAACGCAGCTATGGATTTAGTACATTCAGCAATTGGCTGTTAGAGATAAGATATTAGCAAATTCCTTCTCCATAAATTCTTTGAATTTTTTAAAAGCACAAATGTAATAAAGGAAAATATGTGTGAAGGAAGTTAGGATGTATAAAGTCTGATGAACAACATCTTAGTGATAAAGTTGGATTTTTGTTTGTTTGTTTTTGGACACAGAGTCTCCAGTGCAGTGGCATGATCTCAGCTCATTGCAAAGCACCTCCCAGGTTCAAGCAATTCTTCTGCCTCAGCCTCCCAAGTAGCTGAGATTACAGACAAGTGCCACTGCACCTGGCTAATTTTCGTATTATTTTTAGTAGACACGGGGTTTCACCATGTTGGCCAGGCTGGTCTTGAACCCCTAACCTCAGGTTATCTGCCTGTCTTGGCCTCCCAAAGTGCTGGGATTACCGGCGTGAGCCACCACACCTGGCTGGATTGTCTTTTAAGATATGTTTATAGTCGGCGGGGCGCGGTGGCTCACACCTGTAATCCCAGCACTTTGGGAGGTCCAAGGCGGGTCGATCATAAGATCAGGAGATAGACAACATCTTGGCCAACATGGTGAAACCCTGTCTCTATTAAAAATACAAAAATTAGCCAAGTTTGGTGGTGTGCGCCTGTAGTCCCAGCTACACTGGAGGCTGAGGCAGGAGCCAAGATCGCGCCACTGCACTCCAGCCTGGATGACAACAGTGAAATTCCGTCTCAAACACACACACACACACACACGTACACACACAGACACACAAACGTTTATAGTCAGGTGGTATGAATGGTTACACTGTTAGAGTTGAATGCAAATTTCAGATCTTTGTATGTAACCTCAGAATTCTAGTAGTATATGCAAATAGCTTCACTGCAGTATAAAGAGATCCTCAAAGAAAGTTTTGGTAAGCACATTCTTTTACACCTAGTTTAGCAAGGACAGTATCCACTGTGGTACTTTATATGGAGAGCTAAAGCCTTGATTGACTGTCTCTTTGCTTCTTGGCATGGCACACAGAAAGCTTCCTGAGAGTTAGCCCTTGTTTATGATGTCTCAGGAATGCTGTAGTATTTTGTGTTGGTGTGTTTCTTTTGGTTTTAAGTAGTATCTGTTATGTGTTGTATTACATTTCCCATGAGTAGTTAATACAGCAGAGGTTTCAGTGCTGTTTGTATAAAAACATCAAACTCATAGAGTTAGGACTATATGAACATTTTTCCTTATGTCATCTTTCATTTGCAGAGTATCCGAAGGTTTCTATGGTTCAGTCTTCTTCCTGAAAATTATTGCCAAAATCAAATTCTGCCATTTTCGTGCTATCTGCTATGTTTGACAACCTCAGCTCACAGTGATCCTTCCTATCTCTAAATAAGCTTAGATCGTAGTCTTTAGTTCAATTTAGTACAACAGTTATTTATTGAGTATCTATGATATGCCAGGCACTGTTTCATGTGCTAGGGTTGCAAAATGAATAAAACATCCCCAGCCCTTAAAGAGCCAGGGTAACTGACTCCAATTTATATTGGGCTTTAGTTGTTGGGTGTGAGTGCATTGTATCTTCTCAATGATATAAAAAAATATTTGTTGGAGGCTGGATTGGTGGCTCATACCTGTAATCCCAGCACTTTGGGAGGCTGAGGCAGGCGGATCACAAGGTCGGGAGTTCGAGACCAGCCTGACCAACATGGTGAAATTCTGTCTCTACTAAAAGTACAAAAAAATTGGCTGGGCATGGTGACATGCACCTGTAATCCCAGCTACTCAGGAGGCTAAGGCAGGAGAATCGCATGAACCCGAGAAGCAGAAGTTGTTGTGAGCCAAGATGGTGCCATTGCACTTCAGCCTAGGCCACAGAGGGAGACTCCATCTTTAAAAAAATATTTGTTGGGAATGGAGGCTGAATTTAATTTTTCTAATGTCTTTCCAGAGGTGATTTTAGTAAATATTGAATTTGTCTCTCTTTGTCACTTGAAAGTGAGTTAACATTTCTTAAACACTCTCTGTGTCTAGGCATTTTAAAAAAATGTCTTATTTCTAGTGGCCTTAGGAACTTCTAGAAAAGTCTCAGGTTTTACTACAGTAGTTATTGTGAAAGAAAAAGAATGGTAAGAATTTACTGACTTGGTTTAATTTCATAATCTTTCTGCGATCAACTTTTGTGCAGTTACAAAGTTGAGAAGGAGAAAAAGATTGAAGAAATGCCTATATCATTTAATTGACACAAGCTGCAGGTATATTAGTATATACTATATGATTGCAGTTACACAAAACATTTATGCATGGGTGAAGAAACAGGATGAAAATGAACCAGAATGTTGATAGGGGCTGTTTCTGAATGGAAGTGTTATAGCAAATTATTTTCTACTTTTTTGTTGTTTTTTTCCTGGTTGATTCCTTTATTCCCTTGTCTGTTTTCCAAATGACCTTTAATTGAGGATATTTTTTGTGTAATGAAAAAAATTGCGTCTTGGTTTGGCGTCCAGTAGATACAATAGTGGAATTTTAAATTTGGCACTAGTAATGGGAAAATATAATTTGTTAGCTTAATGTGATAGCATGTGGATTGTGCCTTTTTCTAGCTTCTTAGTATCAGCCACATTGGATGAAGGAGGGTCTGACTGGAAGTTCAGTTGCTTGATCATGTATTCTTTGTGACATGAGAGATTTGGGAGATTAGTTGTCACTGACTTTTGGGTGTGGGAGTCAGCTGTGGCATCCTCAGCAAATGGTGAGCTGAAAAACTGAAAGAGAGCTGTTGGGATTACCCGCCTCCCCCCTTCTTTTTGAACACACAGACAAAATAATCTGAGTAATGGCCTCGGTTCACCTGCTCAGTCAGCCAGAATTTATTGAGCCCCTACTCTGTGGCAGCCCCTGGAAGATCTCTGTTTTCTTCCTCTTGGGTGATAAAAATACAGGGCAAAATTGACTTCTGTTGAAACTAGACTCTGAAAGATGTTTTCTGAAGCACACTGTCAGCTCATGTGCCCCATCACTTCTTCCTGCCCAACATGGACTTCCTTCCTTGTTGGATGTCTTTCTCTAAGGAAAATATTTAAGGCCTTTGGAATGAAGTGCAGCTGTGTGGAAGCTTAGAGACAATGCAGCATATCCTAAGACAGCTGCTTTTTTTTTTTTTTTTTGGCATGTTTTTCCTTCAAAGCATCTCTGCCAGGGTACTGAAACTTAATCATCCAATCCATATTTATTTAATAGTCCCCATTTTTATGGCAGTAAAGCCTTCCACGGGCAAAACAGGAGAACTTAAGATAATGTTTTCCATTGACTAGAGGGAACATATAGTTTAGTTAAATAACAGAGCAGCATTTGGGTAAATATCCTATGGGTTTAGAAGTAAGAGCACTTACTTTGAGCTGTCCTGGTAGAGGAGAATTTCAAGAGCCAGCTGGACTTGTACAGATAATTTACTGACTTAAGTATAGATTTGGAGGGACAGGGGTGTTGATAGAAAAGTGGAGGAAATAATGTGGCAAAGGCATGGACTTGGGAATGTATTTTGGGATGAGTGAGTTGTTATAATGATAAGTAATAACACCTGCCAATTACTGAAAACTATGTGCTGACCACTGTGGCTTATTGCTCTACCTGTGGTCTTAGTGAGCTTGGGCTTCTGTAACGGAATACCACAAACAGGGTGACATAAGTAAGATATTTATTTCTCACAGTTCTGAAGCCTGGGATATCCAAGATGAAGTGCCTACAGATTGGGTTCCTGATGAGGTTCCCATTCCTGGCTTGCAGACCTCTGTGTTCTCACATGGTGGAGAAAAAAATTGCTCTGGAGTCTCTTATAAGGGCACTAAGCCCGTGATGGAGTTTTCATCTTCATGATCTCATTTAACCCAATTACCTACCAAAGGCACTGCCTCCTAATGCCATCACATTAGGGTTACTGTTTCATCATATGAAGTTTGGGTGGACACATACATTCAGTCCATAGCATCTGAGCTATCGTAATTGGTCTCAGCAGTTTTAGAGGTTTCATTTTACAGATACTGAGTCTTAGACTTGGGCAGGCTAATTACCTGGCCCAAGGTCACAGCTAGTAAATTAAGGAGCCGGATTGTCATTGAAGAGAACATTGGCAAGTAACAACATTGTAAAGCACTTTAAATGCCCAGCCAAGAAATTTGGACTTTATTACGTAGGGTCTAGAAACCCATCTGGCAGTTTCAAGCAGAAAAGTAATATGATCAGAATGGTCTTAGGAATGTTAGAGAAGAAAATTGGAGAGGAAGGTCAGTTAGGGAGCTGTTCGAATAGTTCAAGGGAACTTCCTTCAGTGTAGGTCTCTTGATGTTGAACTAGTTTGTGTTTATATCTGAAAATATGCCTACTTTAATTTTGTTCTTGAAATACATAGATTTGCTAGATACATAATTTTAGGTTCACAGTTATTTTGTTTTAGCGCTTGGACCATATATGCTTTCCAGTTTCCATTTATTACTATTGTGAAGTTTGTGGTCAGTCATATCTTCAATCTTTTCTAGGTTGCCTGTCTTCTTTCCATCTACTTTAAAGATGCTTTCTCTGTCTTTGGCATTCTAAAACATTATAAGGGTGACTTTCTTTTCCTTTTCTTTCTTATTGTTTTTTCAGACAGGGTCTCACTCTGTTGCCCAGGCTGGAGTGCAGTGGTGCATCACGGCCAACTGCAGCCTTGACCTCCTGGGCTCAAGCCATCCTCCTGCCTCAACCTCCCAAGTAGCCAGGACTGCAGATGGATACCACCTTACCTGGCTAATTTTTTAAACATTATTAGTAGAGACAAGGTTTTACTGTGTTCCCCAGGCTGATCTAGAACTCCTGAGTACAAGGGACCCTACTGCCTTGGCCTACCAAAGTGCTGAAATTATAGGCATGCACCACCATGCTCTGCCTGAATTTCTTTTCAGTTATTCTACTTGTTATATGTTGTGCTTTGTGTACCTGTGAATTTCTTTCTTTCTTGAGAATTCTCAGTTATTATTCATTCAGATATAACCTGGCTTCTATCTGCTTAATTTTTTTTCTGTGACTGTGATCAAACATATTTTGTCATTCTGTCCTCTAGTACTGTTAACCTTTTTTGTCATTTTTAATGTTTTTGTCTGTCTGTGCTATTCTGGGTTCTTTATTCATTTTTGTCTTACAACGAACTACATCTACTTCCAACCATATCTAACTTATTTAAGCAGTGCACAGAGTTTTTTCACAATTATATTATTCATTTCTAAAATTGTACCTGGTTCTTTTTATAATCTGGTCTTTTGTTGCTTACTTAGTTTTTTTAACGCCTTTTTTTTTTTTTTTTTTTTATATTTTTTTTGAGACAGAGTTTCACTCTTGTTGCAGAGGCTGGAATGCAATAGTACGATCTCAGCCCCTGGCCACTTCTGCCTCCCAGGTTCAAGCGATTTTCTTGCCTCAGCCTCCCCAGTAGCTGGGATTACAGGCATGTGCCACCACGCCTGGCTAATTTAGTATTTTCAGTAGGGACGGGGTTTCTCCCTGTTGGTCAGGCTGGTCTTGAACTCATGACCTCAGGTGATCCACCCGCCTCAGTGCTGGGATTATAGGCATGAGACACCGCACCCAGCTTACTCCTTTTCAAAAATTTAAAACATTTTGGGCGTGAGATACTGCATGCAGCTTACACCTTTTCAAATTTTTAAAACATTGTGGGCTGGGTGTGGTGGCTCATGACTGTAATCCCAGTACTTTGGGAGGCCAAGGCGGGCAGATCACCTGAGGTCGGGAGTTTGAGACCAGCCTGAGCAACATGGAGAAACCTCATCTATACTAAAAGTACAAAATTAGCTGGGTGTGGTGGCATATTCCTGTAATCCCAGCTACTTGGGAGACTGAGGCAGGAGAATCGCTTGAACCTGGGAGGTGAAGGTTGCTGTGAGCAGAGATGGCGCCATTGCACTCCAGCCTGGGCAACAGGAGTGAAACTTCGTCTCAAAAAAAAAAAAAAAAAAATTGTGTGCACAGCTGTTTTATATTCCATATATGATATTTCAAATCTCTGAAGTTCTTGGGGATCTAAATCTGTTGTTTGGTACTTCTTATGACTTGTACATATGGTGGTTTGTTTCTTTGCTTGTATTATAAATGGATATTTGGTTGATATTAATCTATGAAAACCTAGTCCTACCCAAGGATACTTTCTCTTTTGTTTTTCTATTGGTGTGCACCACCACACCTGGGGAACTATTTTTTATTTTTATTTATTTAATTTTTTAGAGATGGGGTCTCACTCTGTTGCCCATGGTGATCTAGAACTCTTGGTCTCAAGTGGTCCTTCTGCCTCAGCCTCCCAAATAGCTGAGTTTATAGACATGAGCCACTATACCCAGCCTCCAAGGAGATGCTTTAAAAAATTTTTTTAGTGTCAAAGATTTTATTGAATTTATTAATTAAGGAATTGATAAGATCTTATAAAGAAATCAAAAGAAAAATAAAAGCACCATATATATAGTCAGATAAACAGTACTAAAAGGAATGATATTTTTTTTATGTTTTTTTTCTTTTTTATAGCCCTTGACTTAATGCAATGAACTATAAATTGGTAAAAAAAAAAAAAAAAAAAAAAAAAAAAAAAAAAAAAAAAAAAAGTGTCACTATCCATTGGACGGTAATGAATTGCATTCAGCCACACATGATTTACATCTCTATGTATAAGAGTAGTTTGCATTACTCATAGTTTTCTACAACGTGTGGAGTTGTAAAATAGATCAAAGAGAATGGAAGGCATAGAGCCCTCATAGAATTGGATAACCTGGAAGAATGTACCAGACAGCCTATTTTTCTGTTGAAGATACTCAGTAATCTTCTTGTTTATTTCAAAGTCTCTCTTTCTCTTTTTTTTTTTTAGAGATTGGGGTCTCACTTTCTCATCCAGGCTGGAGTACGTGATGTAATCATGGCTCACTGAAGCCTCCAACTCCTGGGCTCAAGTGATTCACCCACCTCAGCCTCGCAAGTAGCTGAGACTACAGGTGTGCATCTCCACACCTGGGTAATTTTTGCATTTTTTGTAGAGATGACGTTTCACCATATTTCCCAGGCTGGTATTGAATTCCTGAGCTCAAGTGATCCACCTGCCCCAGCCTCCCAAAATGCTGGGATTACAGGTTTGAGGCACCCTAGACTGGCATTCAAAGCCTTTATTTTAAAACCTTTTTTTGAAAAAAATCTTTAGATTCAGGGTACATGTACAGGTTTGTTACAGAGTATATTGCGTGATGCTGAGGTTTGGGCTTCTAGTGATCCATCACCCAATAGGAAGTTTTTCAACCCTTGTCTCCCTTCCTCACCACTTTTGGAGTCCCCAGTGTCTTTTGTTCCCAGCTTTATGTCCACGTGTACCCACATGGGTACACATCTAACTCCCACTTATAAATGAAAACATGTGATACTTGGTTTTCTGTTTTCTGCATTAATTCACTTAGAATCATGGTCTCCAACTGCATCCAAGTTGCTGCAGAGGACATGGTTTTGTTCTTTATACCGGGTGGCATGGTAGTCCATGGTGTACATATATCACATTTGTTTTAATCCAGTCCACCGTTTGTGGGCATCTAGCATGATTCCATGTTTGTACTATTGTCAGTAGTGCTGTGATAAACATATGAGTACATGTGTCTTTTTGATAGAACAATTTATTTTCCTTTGGGTATATACCCAGTAATGGGATTCATGGATTGAATGGTAGTTCTGCTTTTAGTTATTTGAGAAATGTCCAAACTGCTTTTCACAGGGCCTGAACTAATTTACATTCCCACCGGCAGTGTATAAGCATTCCCCTTTCTTTGCATCTAACCAACATCTATTGCTTTTTTTTTTTTTTCCTTGTTTGAGATGGAGTCTTGCTCTGCTGCCCAGCCTGGAGTGCAGTGGTGTGATCTCGGCTCACTGCAACCTCTGCCCCCTGGTTTCAAGCAATTCTCCTGCCTCAGTCTCCCAGGTAGCTGGGATTATAGGCACCTCCCATCACACCTGGCTAATTTTTGTATTTTTAGTAGAGTCAGGGTTTTGCCTTGTTGGCCAGGTAGGTCTCAAGCTCTTGACTTCAGGTGATCTGCCTGCCTTGGCCTCCCAAAGTGCTGGGATTACAGACGTGAGCCACACCATGCCTGACCTGTTTTTTGATTCCTTAATAGCAATTCTGACTGGTGTGAGATGGCATCTCATTGTGGTTTAGATTTGCATCTCTCTGATGGTGAGTGATGTTGAGCATTTTTTTTTATGTTTCTTGGCCACATACATGTCTTTTGAGAAGTATATGTTTACATCTTTTGCCCACTTTTTAATGGGGTTGTTTGCTTTTTGTGTTTAAGTTCCTTATAGATTCTGGATATTAGTGTGTCAAGGATGCCTTTTCTTGAGAGTGCAGCCTTCCACTGAGTGGCAGGACAGCCTCTCTCTGGGATGACCAGCTCTTTCAGGATCCCTGGCATTACTTAAAAATCTCAGGCTCTGCTTTCCTCTTGCCTACCTTCCTGCTGGTCCAAGGGTTCAGTGTTGCCACTGAAATGTTAAAATGAGCCTTTGCCCTCAGTTTAACACTCTTCACCGAACTTTCTGTTCTGTGGTTTTAGCCTACGGCTATATTGGTTTGTCCTTTTAATGATTCCTCCACTTCCTTGTGAGAGATGCAGTAAAAATTATGATTTATGCAGGATCTAGTTGTTATAGCAGAATGGCTCTTCAGGGCATCTAATGAGCTACACTTCTGAAAATAGGAATTGCAACTATACTTCACCTATTCCCCCCTCATTAATGGAAGAGTCACATGCCCTTCTTTAAGTGTTCTTGTTATAAGGGTAATGTTTTTGTTTTCCTTTTTCGAATACAAAATTATAAATTTAAATATTTGCTATTTTTTTCATTGTCTACAACCCCAGGAAGTTCTGATAATCTTGACGGTTGGGGTTGTATGCCTTTCTTTAAGGATCACTGCTTTAAGGATAGGGCTCTGTTATTTAAAAAATATACCTAACCCTACAGCTGTAATCTCTTTCCTTGAATTTTTGCTATCTGAAAAGCAGACATCTATCACTAACTTAAAATTTCAGCAACTTAAAATTTGGAGAATTATAGCTATTCCACACTAGACAGCCACCTGAAACAACACCTGCATAGTCTACAGATATAGATGAAGACATTCAGAGACAAAGTACAAAGACAACTTGACTGAGCTTTCTAGCTGTTATCTGAGATTCCATTTTCCACAGGATGAAGTGCTGGTTTACTGAAAGGTGCAGTCCAATGTACTGTGTGGACAAAAACCACCCACTGCATCTCTGGAAGGCTGCATTATTTGCAGCCTTTCAGATAGTTTTCTGGGTGAAGAAAAGAGCACAGCATCGTGGGTGTTAGGCATTTTGGATTCATTTCCTAGCTTTGCATGTGATTCATTTTTTTGGACCTTGGGGAAGTAATATTGAATGTCATCCAAATCACTTGACAGTAGTTTAAACACCACCTCTCTCACACTACCACCAAAACATCCACATTTATTTCCCTTTCTTATTAGATAACCCACTTTAGCTATATGAGTCTTAGGTCCAAATGAGTGACTTTGTTGGCATATAATTTTTAACTGATTAATTGAATTAGTTCATACTTGTTAACTGTAATTTCATTTGAAGGTTTTGGAAATGTAGTCAACAGAAGTCTCTTCCTCTTCTGAAAGTTTAGGTGTGTTTTATAGCCAGGTAAACTTGTTTTGAAGCCCTACTCCATCCTGAGAGGTTGGAAAAATTTATCATTTAGACCCTTGTTTTTTTGTTTGGTTTTTTAGGTTTTTTGTTTGTTTGTTTGAGACAGAGTCTAGCTCTGTCACCCAGGCTGGAGTGCAACCTCTGCCTCCTGGGTTCTAAGGAGTCTCATGCTTTAGGCTCCCGAGTAGCTCAGATTACAGGCATGTGCCACTATGTCTGGCTAATTTTTATAATTTATTTTTAGTAGAGATGGTGTTTCACCATGTTGGTCAGGCTGGTCTTGAACTCCTGACCTCATGATCTGCCTGCCTCGGCCTCCCAAAGCGCTAGGATTACAGGCATGAGCCACTGTGCCCGGCCCTGTTTTGTTTTTTTTAAAGCTACAGCTTTACTTAGTAGATCTAGTGTTTCAAGAATTCCTATGTTTGTTTACCATGAAGAAAAAATGGATAGCCAGTTGGTTGGGTTGCTATTTTTAATTCAGTCTGATTTCTAAGCATCAGATATGAAGTTTTCAGTCTTGCCATATTTGGTCTAGCTGGCAAATCCACTGGTGATAAAGGATGAGCTTAGAGCCTTTGCTGTGAATCACTAGAGCAGTGGCTGAGTAAAAGCAAATATCTAAATATTTTATTTACCGGACTTTGTTTTAGACCTTGGGGTAACATCAATGAAATAGCTTAGGTTTGGACTACTTTGTAAGAAAAGATGAAATCTATAGACTCCTCCAAAAAATGTTTTTATGTATGATATGGTTTGGCTCTGTGTCCCCACCCAAGTCTCATAGCTCCTGTAATTTCCTCATGTTGTGGGAGGGACCCAGTGGGAGATAATTGAATCATGGGGATGGGTCTTTTGTGTGCTGTTGTCATGATAGTGAATAAGTCTCTCAAGAACTGATGGGTTTAGAAAGGAGAGTTTCCCTGCACAAGCTCTCTTCTCTTGTCTGCTGCCATGTGAGACATGCCTTTCACCTTCTGCCATGATTGTGAGGCCTCCCTAATCACACGGAACTGTAAATCCAGTAAACCTCTTTCTTTTGTAAAATTGCCCAGCCTGGGTATGTCTTTTTCAGCAGCATGAAAATGGATTAATAGAGTAAACTGGTCACTAGTAGAGTGGGGTGCTACTGAAGATACCTGAAAATGTGGAAGTGACTTTGGAACTGGGTAACAGGCGGAGGTTAGAACATGTTGGAGGGCTCAGAAGAAAACAGGAAAATGTGGGAAAGTTTGAAACTCCCTAGAGACTTGTTGAATGGTTTTGACCAAAAAGCTGATAATGATATGGATGATGAAATCCAGGCTAAGGTGGTCTCAGATGGAGATAAGGAAATTGTTGGGAACCAGAGTAAAGGTGACTCTTGCTATATTTTAGCAAAGAGACTGGCAGCATTTTGCCCTAGAGATTTGTGGAACTTTGAACTTGAGAGAGATGATTTAGGGTATCTAGCAGAATAAATTTCTAAGCAGCAAAGCATTCAGGAGGTGACTTGGGTGCTGTTAAAGGCATTCAGTTTTATAAGGGAAGTAGAGCATAAAAGTTCAGAAGATTTGCAGCTTGACAATACAATATTAAAATCCTGTTTTCTGAGGAGAAATTCAAGCTGGCTGCAGAAATTTGCATAATCAATGAGGACCTGAATGTTAACCTTCAAGACAGTGGGGAAAAATGTCTCTAGGGTATGTCAGAGGTCTTCACAGCTGCCCTTCCCATCACAGGCCCTGAGGCGTAGGAGGAAAAAGTGGTTTCATGGGCTGGTCACAGCGTTCCTGTGCTGTGTGCAGCCTAGAGACATGGTGCCCTGTATCCCAGCCTCTCCAGCCATGACTGAAAGGAACCAGCATAGAGCTCAGGCTGTGGCTTCAGAGGGTACAAGTCCCACACCTTGTAACTTCCACATGGTGTTAAGCCTGTGAATGCACAGAAGTCAAGAATTGAGGTTTGGGAACCTCCACCTAGATTTCAGAGGATGTATGGAAACACCTGGATGTCCAGGCAGAAGTTTGCTGCAGGAGTGGGGCTCCCATGGAGAACCTCTGCTAGGGCAATGCAGAAGGGAAATACGGGATCAGAGCCCCCACACAGAGTCCCTACTGGGGCACCACCTGGTGGAGCTGTGAGAAGCGGGCCACTGTTCTCCAGATCCCGAAATGGTAGATCCACTGACAGCTTGCACTGTGCACCTGGAAAAGCTACAGACACTCAACACCAGCCCATGAAAGCAGCCAGGAGTGAGGCTGTATCCTGCAAAGTCATAGGTGGGAGCTGCCCAAGACCATGGGAACCCACCTCTTGTATCAGTGTGACCTGGATGTGGAACATGGAGCAAAGGAGATCATTTGGGAACTTTAAGATTTGACTGCCTTGTTGGATTTCGGACTTGCGTGGGGCCTATAGCCCCTTTGTCTTGGCCAATTTCTCCCATTTGGAATGGCTTTATTTACCTAATGCCTATACCCACATTATATCTAGGAAGTAACTAACTTGCTTTTGATCTTACAGGTTCGTAGGTGGAAGGGACTTGTCTTGTTGCAGATGAGACTTCAGACTGTGGTGTTTTGAGATAATGCTGAAATGAGCTAAGCTTTTGGGGGACTGTTGGGAAGGCATGATTGGTTTTGAAATGTGAGGACATGGGATTTGGGAGGGGCCAGGGGTGGAATCATATGGTTTGGCTCTGTGTCCCCACCCAAATCTCGTCTTATAACTCCCATAATTTCTTCATATTGTGGGAAGGACCTGATGGGAGAAAATCAAATCATGGGGGCAGGTCTTTCTCATGCTGTTCTCATGAGAGTGAATAAGTCTCATGAGATATCTTGAGTGAATAAATCTCAATAACTTTAAAAAGGAAAGTTTGCCTGTACAAGCTCTTCTCTTGTCTGCTCCCATGTGAGATGTGCCTTTTACCTTCTGCCATGATTGTGAGGCCTTCCCAGCCACGTGGAACTGTAGGGCCAATAAACCTCTTTCTTTTGTAAATTGTTCAGTCTTAGGTATGTCTTTATCAGTGCATATAGACAATGCATATACATGAAAAGTTTTATATACTATTTTGGGGGATTATAACCCCCAGAAGACCATTTATGCACCACCTCAGATTGAGAAGCCTGCTTTAAGGCCCAGGATCTTTATAGAGGACACATATTTTTAGAGTGTTTGCTGAAATAGATGCTAACTGCATCTAAACTTCAAGAGTGGTATACAAAAGCATTATGTTATTATTCTCTTATTTATTCTTTTCATGAATTCTGTTGAAGCTTAACTTTTCTATTTTATGGATGATGACTGTTAGTGTCAAACAGCTGGTCACATTCTATATATATTTCCAGCTTAAGTTACTCTCTAGAGGTAGGTCAGAGATAAGACTTTGATTTAACTTGAAAACAGATTATGCATGTAATTTTAGAGATGCTTACTTCTGTCATTTTCACAGTGTTTCATCCTGTTAGTATGGCTTATGCAAACTTAAGCCATATGAAAAACAGAACAAAATGCTGAGGTGAAATTGGTGGAATTCCTCTTTCATCTACCTCTGCTGTCCATTTACAGCAGATCGCTGCCTGCATTTTCCTTTTTCTCCTTCACTTTTTCTCTTTCTTCAGTGTAGGCAATAGTGGTAAGAGGAGTTTTTTATAACATTGTTATGAGGGATTTGGACTTAATGGAAACAAGAACAAATATTTTCTCCTTTACTACCCTGGGGCTAATATCCTACATGGTGTTTGCAAATTGCAAAAAACTATTCCTTAGAGTGAGTTCAGGGTCAGATAACTTTTTGAGGAGGAGTGTTTTTGTTTTGCTGTCTCCTGAACTCACAGGTTTTACTTTCTATGCTTTTCTTGTCAAGTATGTTTCCTATGTGCAAAGTAAATGAAATCTGTTGAAACTTTGGTTGTCATTATTCCAATGTGTGAACAGCACTTTTTAGCTCACATAAAAAAAATCTTCTAATGAAACCTTGAGGAAGAAAATTAGCTGGAGTTTAGAGGCTCTGATTTTAAGCTTCCAGGATGGGTCCTTTTCTATACCTCCTCTGTAGTACAATAATGATGTGACATGCTTGGTGTAAAACCTCAGTTTCCAGTGGAAACTACCTTACCATCAAGGGAGAAATCACTGGATTTCGCTTTCCGGGTGGCAGAGATAGGGCACTTCTTTGCATGTTCTTTGCATCTACCTTTTCATAGAGAATTGGGGAGATGGAATTAGACTTTAAAGAAATGTTACCTTTTTTTTCTTTTTTTCTATGTAAAAGAAAGCTCATGGCTTCATAATAAGGGGAAAATTGCTTATAAGACTTTAATTGATTCATTTTTGATAGGGGGATCACAGGATTTGTAGCATGATCTTTGGCTCTGTAGATTTTGTCACCATCTTCGGAACAACCCTGTGCATTGCCATTTATTTTCTTTTATTATCATGTTCCGTCCACCCCAAATGCAGGTCATCATCTTGTCTTTCTGTTCATCTCTTACTTATTCCCCAACATCTAGCTTCATATACCTGTCCGTAAAGCCTTTTTAATGGATTTCTTGACTGAGATGATCTCTTTCTCTTCTGAATTCCTATCATGAAGGAGCATAACTAGATCTAGCTTTGAATTTCAGCTCTCCTATGTGATTGTCAAAGCCAATTTTCATATCTATAAAGGAGTACTAATAATGTAAAGTAGCTTTGTAGGGTTGTTTTACAAAACAGTAACTATATATAAAGCTCCTATCAAAGCATCTAATAGTAGCAAAAATAACACTAGTTTTACAGTAAAATTAAAGTTAAATAATTCTTATGAAGTGCTTAGCGGAGTACCTGTCGTAGTAAGCTTTCAGTGTTAGGTTTTGTTTTTCATCAATATGTGGTAGAGATTTACTAACTGTAGTTGCTCCTACCACTACTTCCATTACTACTATGTTACAGTTCATTTGATTCTTAATTATTCAGAGGCAGATTTAAAGTGAAGCTCATCTAACCAGTTTTCGAGCCCCTCGCTTACAAAGGGACCCCTTCCAAGGCCCTGGATTTCACCTAGCAGTGTGTCCTCAAATTAAGATGCTTTAGCTATAGTCAGTTAAGATGGTTCTCTTCTTCCACTCTTCTTCCCTTTTTCATACTTCTCCTTATGTTGGGTAGTATCAAATTGCCACTGGCATTTTTCCCAGCCGAGGGGACTTGAATTGGGAGTGTATTCAGTTTGGGTTAGTGGGATCACTTACATGGTCCACAGCCATTGCTGTGTATAGTAGTTATTGCTGGGCATCTCAGTGTGGAATGGCTGCCAAGAATACCCCGCCATCTTATTTGACTCACTTAGGTTTGTAACATGAAGTTGTAGGGCCTACTGTGAATGCTAGTATAAGCCCCTGTAATGCCATGGCAGTGTGGATATGGTTGAAAAACCAGATTAGGAGTTTTCTCATGTCAAAGGGTGTATAGGATTAGTCACACTACCAGAAAACTTGAAATGCCCCCAGATTTAAAAGTGGTCCTTACAACTCTGCATGAATTGCAATAATGAATTATGAAGTGGAAAGAAAGCATTCCAGACTATTAATACTAAACTTCTTAATTAACCATGCTGAAGGAGAGTCATAATTATTTCCTAAACAGTATTACAAAATCACGGGCATATGATGCTGTGATCAAAGATCCTAAATGTGTAGGAAAGATTATAGAGACTAAGGAATTAATAAATATATTGTTACTTTTCTAGATTTTGTTTTGTGTTGCCAGCTTTTAAAATTTGTAATATTTTTGTGATTTCTGTTCTCATTCTTAATATTCTTTGTACCTAATTTCATATTCATAACTTTATGTTTATTTTCCTGTTGAGTGCTCCACTATGACTACCCCAGCCATAGTCTTCCTTGAATCATACCATTTGGTGCTATATTGACCTACTAATTTAAATATTTAATGGCAGTATGCAATTCCTGTGTGTGTATCTTGACTCTAAATGGTCTGTGACTTGAGGATGGGAAGGTTGTCTGCTGTGTAGTGTAATATTTGGAACATCATATATATACAAATATTCGTTGATAAGAGAACATCACAGTGTAAGGAGGTGAGTTCCTATTCTTGAGTTATGAGTTTGGGGGTTGGGCAGGTACTTTACTAGCTATTTTGGAAGGGGCTGACAAGTTTTTCTGTTCAAATGTATTACAGCCTTGACAGGTGAGAAGACATGGAGTAGTTTGTGTGTTTCTTCATCTTTATTTTAAAATAATTTGGAGTTAGAAGAGCTGAGTTCTGCTTTGGTTGCTGATACTTTATGGCTTTGAGGTTGTTATAATCTCTTCACATATTTGAGCCCTATCCTCTTAATCTGTAGAGAGGTGATTGTAATTCCCACTTTACAGGATCATTACAAGGACCAAGTAAGATTGTGTATGAAAACAGATTTTAAGTTACACAGTGTAACTTGCAAATGTAAAATATTATTATCTGCTTTGCTTTATTCCTTCTGAGTTCTGAAGTTTCATTAGTCCTCTCGTTCTTCAAAACTATAGGTTACAATCCTAATTTACAGGAACTTTCTCTTAAAAAAGCTCACCTTATGACTTATTTAAATGAGATCGCAAGTTTTAAAATCTATTTTCCTATACTGGAAAAATATTTTATCTAGAGTATAGATTATTATCCTGGGTTTTGTTTTTGTTTTTTTTTGTTTTTGTGATGGAGTCTTGGTCTGTTGCTAGGCTGAAGTACAGTGGCGCAGTCTGAGCTCATTGCAACCTCCACCTCTTGGGCTCAAGCGATTCTCCTGCCTCAGCCACCCGAGTAGCTGGGACTACAGGAGTGTGCCACCACGTCTAGCTAATTTTTTCTATTTTAGTAGAGATGGGGTTTTACCGTGTTGGCCAGGATGATCTCGATCTCCTAATCTCGTGATCTGCCTGCCTTGGCCTCCCAAAGTGGTGGGATTACCGGAGTGAGCCACCGTGCCCAGCCATCCTTTTTTTTTTTTTGGTAAGAAAACAAAAATCTGGTTTTAAGTTTCATGGGTAAAAAAGAAAAAATTCTCTTTGACATTCTTGGATTTAAAAAGTGGTTCAGTGATATTTGTAGAAAAGATTAGACCTCCTATGCCTAGGGGAAATTTTCATGCCTGAACTAGCAAACTTTGAATAATAAGAGGTTTTAGTGGAAATTCCAGCATATTTTTAAGTAAAGGAGCTGCCAGTACAAATCGTTGAGTTTACATACAAAATAAACGCTTATTAAATAAATAGCTATTAAGATTAATGAGTTCAGAACAAGAAAATGCCATGTAAATAGATAGACCTCCATATTCCATAGGCTGTTTCTACCTAAGAGGTTTTTTATTTTAATTTTTAAATACTGTGTGTTTTGTTTTTTGATGCAAGGTCTTGCTTTGTCTCCCAGGCTGGAGAACACGATTCACTGCAGCCTTGAACTCCTGGGGTTCATGCAGTCCTCCTGTCTCAGCCTTCTGTGTAGCTGGGACCACAGGAGTGTACCACCATGCCGGGCTAATTTTTTTCTTTTTCTTTTGAGATGGAGTCTTGCTCTGTAGCCCAGGCTGGAGTGCAGTGGCGCTATCTTGGCTCACTGCAACCTATGTCTCCTGGGACCCGGTTCAAGCAATTCTCCTACCTCTGTCTCCCAAGTAGTTGGGATTACAGGCACGAACCACCATGCTCAGCTAATTTTGTTTTTTTTTTTTTTTGTTTTTTTTTTTTTTTTTTAAGTAGAGACAGGGTTTCACAACATTGGCCAGTCTGGTCTTGAACTCCTGACGCCGTGATCTGCCCGCCTTGGCCTCCCACTGGCTAATTTTTAAATTTTTTGTGGATACAGGGTCTCACTATGTTGCCCAGGCTGGTCTCAAACCTGTGGGCTCAAGCGATCCTCCTGCTTCAGCCTCCCAAAGTACTGGGATTACAAGGCATGAGCCACCATACCTGGCCAAGAGTTTTAGTATTGCCTTTTCCCAAACACTTTTAGTGAAGTGAAGCAACAGAAATATCATGTCCTGAGATTATTGTGCCATGAAGTATTAGGATGAAGGAGACACACACATACATACATTTTTTGCATATTAGGAAAAAGTAGGAGAGAGTATGAAAGAAAAGAAAAACACTGTAAATCAACAAGTAAAGTATCTCTCGTTAAGAATCAGAGAGAGTATATATCTTGCAATAAATGCTGAAAGAAATCATATGCTTAGGCATTAAACCAAAGCATTATGGACATAAAATCATGACCTCCCAGCTCTCTCTCATGGGTTGTATTCATATTCATTTCAAAGTGTTAGTTGAAGTCTTTAGAATCTGGAAGTATTTATTATTGCTTGAAAGTTAGAGGCACTCATTGGAGAGGAAAATCTTGGACTCTGCCTTGTTACACACCTAGCTAGGTAAGATACTTTTTTTTTTTAAGACAAGAGTTTTACTCTTGTTGCCCAGGCTGGAGTGCAATGGCGTGATCTTGGCTCACCGTAACCTCTGCCTCCCAGGTTCAAGTGATTCTCCTGCCTCAGCCTCCCAAGTAGCTGAGATTACAGGCATGCACCACCACACCTGGCTAATTTTGTATTTTTAGTAGAAACGGAGTTTTTCCATGTTGGTCAGGCTGGTCTCGAATTCCTGATCTCAGGTGATCTGCCCGCCTTGGCCTCCCAAAGTGCTGGGATTATAGGCGTGAGCCAGTGCACTTGGCCTAGGTAAGATACTTTTAAAAACCTTCCTCTTCCTCTGTCTTAGAGGCCAAATCTAGTCAGTAACTGGGCTGATGATCAGGAGACCCAGGTTTTGCCATGGATTTGTACTATGATCTCAGCAAGTTACTTAATCCCTTTGTGTTAAGTTTTCTACCCATAAAGCAAATATGTAGTCCTCTTCCCTCACACAGATATATACGTTCTAGAATCTTAGAGCTTAAAAGTATTCTGTAAACCAATGTTTCTCAGCTTTGGTAGTGTTGACATTTGGGGTGGATAATTCTTTGTTATGGAGGCTCTCTTGTGTGTTGTAGGATGTTTAGTAATATCTTTGGCTTCTAATTTCCAGTAGCAATATCCTAGTTTTGGCAGCCAAAAATGACTGCAGGCATTTCCAGCTGCCCCATGGGTGGTAGTAGCCCAGTTGGGAACCACTACTGTAAGTCATGATTCAGCAAGAGGCAGCTGAGGCCCAGGGATGTTCAGTGCCTGCTTTAGATCACATCACTATTAAGTGGTAGGACTGGGACTAGAACTCAAATTTATTAATACACTGCCAAGCCATTTCTCCAGCTTTCCCCTTAAATTCACAGAGTTTTATTCCATATCAGAAGCAGTGGTATATGTTTAAAATTTTGACACCAAAACAAAAATTAACAAATTCTCTACATTTACCAATGATACATTACCCACTTGCTTCCATTTTACCAACCCCAAAGCTCTTACCATACTTTGGTAAAGAAACATTGCTTTCCCCAACCTTAAGTTTTTACAAAATGCTTGGGCAACATTTATTAAGAGCAGTTGGAATGGATGGTTTGGGAGGTGTCAGTTTGCCATGATAAGTCATATAGGTGAGTGTAAGTTGGATATGATATGTGGGACATTGAAAACTGGGGAATTCCATGCTAGTAAAGAGCACTAGAGGATCTCTGGAATTGAATGTCTATTTATCAAATAAATCAACATGCTGTCTTAGGTGTACGCTAAACCTCCTTGTATGTTCCATTCTTTCTTTATATACTTCCCAGTTTATGGTTTTTAATAAAGGCAAATTCTGCACACATAGTAAGCAGCACTTAGTGCCTTTTGTTTGGTTGTTTTAATTCCATATCTGATGTTTCATTGTCATATCCTAGGTTTTCAATATATAGAAATTCACATTTGGCTTGGGAACATGAAGGGGAAGATATAAAAACAGAAAACTAAATGAGAACAAACAAGCTGAGTAAAAGTACTGGTCAGAAAAGAAACTGAATGATAGGTAGGAAAGCTTAAAACTATTAAGTAAATGCTGTGCTTTAACGTTAGGATTAGTAGTCTGAACATCTGGATCCTGGAGTGCTTTCAAGCTGTTTGCTGAGAACATTTCCAGATTTCAGTGTGGTCTTGTTAGCGGAATCTTTTCCCTGAGAGCCATGTAACAAAGTTATCTCTCTTTTGAAAACTCCAAACTACTACAGTGTTGAAAACCTGAAAAGCTTTTCTTTGAAGGTAAGATGCTTTAAAAAAAAAAAAGACCTCAAAAACATCTATTGAAAGCTTTGAACTTAGGTATAATTGGCTTGTTACATAATAAGATTCTGAACATGTATACATTCTCAATATGAAAGTGTCAAGTCCCAAACTTGAATTTGCAAATGAAGACAGACATTTAAAGTAACTATGTACCATGGTTAGATTTACTTGCTGTTTTTCTATTCCTCCTCTTAAGTATATTATAAACTACCTTAAACTAATGTATTGGCTAGTGGAGATTCTTACAGGGTTCATTCTTTTCACTGGGCATCAGTAGCATCCGTGGTATTTTCTATTAGAAACGTGATGGAACTAAGAGACATTGTGCATTGGCCTAGAACTGAATCATGGTGGACCCCCATCTCTACAAAAAAATGAAAGTAAGGGTGGGACGTGGTAGCTCATGCCTGTAATCTCAGCACCTTGGGAGGCCGAGGCGGCTGGATCATGAGGTCAGGAGATCTAGACCATCACTGGCTAACACTGGTGAAACGCCATCTCTACTAAAAATGCAAAAAAAAAAAAAAAAAAAAAAAATTAGCACAGTGGGTAGCATGCGCCTGTAGTCTCAGCTACTCGGAGGCTGAGGCCCAAAATCACTTGAACCGGGGCGGCAGAGGTTGCAGTGAGCCAAGATTGCACCACTGCACTCCCAGAGTGAGACTGCATCTCAAAATAAATAAATAATAAAATTAAAAATTAAAAATAAATTAGCCAGGCATGGTGGCGCCCACCTGTAGTCTAGCTATTTGGAAGGCTGAGTTGGGAGGCACTCTTGAGCCCAGGAGTTAGAGGTTACAGTGAGCTGTGATCATGTCACTGCACTCCAGCTTGGGCAACAGAGTAAAACCCTGTGTCAAAAAAAAGAAAAAAAGTTGTCATCTGAGTTACAGCTTTGGTAGTGGATGAAGTGGAGGGGCAGAGACGAGTTGTCACTTAGAATTTATAGCAGACTAAGTCTGGGCTCAAGGATGTATCATGCAAATAAATGTGTACAATGGATCGAAAAATTGCCTGAGGCAAGGGAATAAGGGAGCTACTCCAGTGTTTGTGTTTGGGGGCATGGATTTTTTTTTTCTTAAACTGTAAGTATTTATGGACAGTATAAATTTGGGAAACTTGAAAAGTATACATAAAGAAAAATAATTTTTCCTAATCCTACTATCTTAGTGAAATATTGCAACAATTCAGTGTTTGTTGTATGTCTATTTCTAGTCATTTCTGTACATTTTAAAAAATAATTGAGTTCATAATAATTTAGTATAGTGCTCTTTTCATTCGCTTGCTCAGAATTCTTTAGGGGCTTTCTGTTTGCTCTTGGTACAAAGCCCAAAGCCTTGAGCTTCTTATTACCGCTCCGATTCTCCCTCCCTCCAGTTGCCTCTTGCTCACTGTAGTTCTGCTCTCTTGGCTTGCTTTCATTTTCCCACACATGCCTAGAGCTGTTGCATGTGCTACCTATTGCATGTGATACGCTCTGTGGCCACCTTTTTGCATGGCTGAACACTACTTATACGTTGTATTCCATCTTAAATGTCACTTCCTGAGGGAAGCTTTTCCTGATCTCTCAGATCCACACCCCTATTAGACAATTTGTGGCCCCCTATACTTTTATAGTATTTATTGCAATTACAATTAATTATATACGTAGAATTAGAATGTTTATGTGTGTAGTTTATGTGTGTACTATTACAAGGCAGAGACCATGAGAGTAGGAATTGTTCACTGCATCTCTTAGCCCAAATATAGTACCCACTAGGTACTCAATAATGTTCAATATTTGTTGAATAAATGAGTGAATATGTTAATGAATGAAGAAATAGCCAGCAGTCTGCTTCCTTCATACATAAAACATATATTAAAATGGTAGTGAATTCTGAAAGTCTAATGTGCTGAATGAAAGTCTAATATTGGATTCTTATTTCATGGGCTGTGTTAAATTTAGTTAAATTTCAGCAATAGATCTTAGCAGTCTTAGCATTAGGTCTGTTAAACAAATGTGAGAGTCAAAAAGTTCAAACAGAGAAAGTACACCAACAGTTTCTCCACTTACTAAAGTTAGGTTGTGTAACAGAATAGTACAGTCTAAATGGAGAAATACACCTGTTAGGAATAGCTTCTGAAGATGTTTTTGCATATGCTAATACAAATATGGAAAACTCATTGTTGTAATGGCACAAGAAGATTTTTGACTGAGATTTGTTCTAATATAAAAGACAAAATCAAGCAAATCAAATAAATAGAAACAAAAGAGCGTAGGTTAAAAGCACTACAGAAGTACTGAGTTGTGATTGTGCTGTTAACTTGCTACATGACCATTTACTAAATAGGGGCTACTTTTTCACCATCTTAGGAAGAAACAGTATAGCAGACATCGTAAACATATCAAACTCTTAAATACTGCCCTCTAAGATTAAGATAGCTTTCTAAATGTTTATGTCCTTGACTTGCAACCACTTAGTGGACACGTACAGCCACCTAGCCTACTGTGCCTCAGATGTTGGAGTACATGATGTTAGTTGCCAGGCATTTTGTTATTTATTTATTTATTTATTTATTTTTTGAGACGGAGTTTCGCTCTTGTTACCCAGGCTGGAGTGCAATGGCGCGATCTTGGCTCACCGCAACCTCCGCCTCCTGGGTTCAGGCAATTCTCCTGCCTCAGCCTCCTGAGTAGCTGGGATTACAGGCACGCGCCACCATGCCCAGCTGATGTTTTGTATTTTTAGTAGAGACGGGGTTTCACCATGTTGACCAGGATGGTCTCGATCTCTTGACCTTGTGATCTACCTGCCTCGGCCTCCCAAAGTGCTGGGATTACAGGCTTGAGCCACCTCGCCCGGCCCATTTTGTTATTTATTTTATTTATTTTTTTTGAGATGGAGTCTCGCTCTGTCACCCAGGCTAGAGTGCAGTGGCATGATCTTGGCTCACTGCAACCTCTGCCTCCTGCATTGAAGTAATTCTCATGCCTCAGCCTCCCAAGTAGTTGGGATTACAGGCATGCACCACCATGCCAGCTAATTTTTGTATTTTTAGTAGAGAAGGGGTTTCTCCATGTTGCCCAGGCTGGTCTCAAACTCCTGGCCTCAAGTGATCCTCCTGCCTTGATCTCCCAAAGTGCTAAGACTACAGGTGTGAGCCACTGCACCTGGCCCATGTAGACGGCATTTATATAATGAAGGGGCATCCTTAGAGTGAGCTTTAAGTTTAGTATAAATAGGTAAGGGTTTAGATTATCTGATCATCATCTTGGTCTGATCACTTCTATCCAGAAGACCTGGGTCTGGATTGGCATCCTGGCTCTGGTTGAGACAAACAATAAAGCAAGGGCTTGTATGTTTTTTGTTTCACTTCATCTTATTTCAGAGCCAGTACATAGTAGTGTTTGTTATGTTATTTTCTCTGTTTTTTAAATTTTATTTTATTATTTTATTTTATTTTATTTGAGATGGTTTCACCATGTTGGCCAGGCTAGTCTCAAACTCCTGACCTCAGGCAATCCACCCATCTCGGCCTCCCAAAGTGATGGGATTACAGGCATGAGCCACCACATCTGGCCTATTTTCTCTATTAAATCCAGGAGCCAGTTGTTTGGGTAGATGTTTACTTGGGAATCTAATCACCTGCTCTTCCACCCAAGGGAAGGCAGTCTCCGAAGTCTCATTTCTATTACCTAAAAGCTAGTTCTGCATTTTCCCTTCCTGCAAGCAAGGAATGGTTCTTTTTTGACATTTCCAGCTGTACTATACTTTAAACTGACTTCTTTGGTGTACTGGGGTGCCTAGTTAAGGAGTAATGAATACATTTGGATTCTTCTTTCCTTGGTAGATACTGGCCAGAATTATTCTTTACCTGTGCTGTAACAGTTAATAAAGGACTTCTCAGTTTGTGCTTTCTCATCATTCACCAAATCTAGTATATTTAATTTGGTTTATTATTATTATTAAATATTTGCTGCATGCCCACATTTTGCTAACCTGTGGCACTTTCTAGAACTGGCACTTTCTCTCCCCAGAGAGAGTGCAGTGGTGTGTCTTGGGGTTGTGGGAGAGGGCTGGAGTATAGTCACTGCCCTCCAGGAGTCCCTTTGTCGGATATAATACAGAAAAACCTTTTTCTGGTCCGCTCCACACACATCCCCAATGTCCCATCAAGCTGTGAGAGGGAAACACCATAAGAGAGGAATGGCAATAGTGAACGTGTGTTAATTTCCGTTTACCATCCTCTTCCCTCAATTGTTTGAACTTTACTTAGAAACAGTTTCTAAGAGGGAATTTCTTATGAAAGTACTATGAAAGTTGGCAAATTTTGGAAACAGTTTTTAGTATCTGTGGTTGATGTTCTGCATTTCAGGACGCCTTGCCTATTAGATTGATCCCAGCTGGCCACCCTTCTGCATCACGCACTCAGGAACAGGTTGTATTGACTCCTTCATTTTAGACTCAGTGAAATTATCAAGTACTCTGGAATCATTTGATGAACCTCTTTTGAGCATTAGTGACACAACTTCATGTCTCTTTTTTTTTTTTTTTGGGACGGAGTTTCGCTCGTTACCCAGGCTGGAGTGCAATGGCGCGATCTCGGCTCACCGCAACCTCCCCCTCCTGGGTTCAGGCAATTCTCCTGTCTCAGCTTCCTGAGTAGCTGGGATTACAGGCGCGCGCCACCATGCCCAGCTAATGTTTTGTATTTTTAGTAGAGACGGGGTTTCACCATATTGACCAGGATGGTCTCGATCTCTTGACCTCGTGATCCACCCGCCTCGGCCTCCCAAAGTGCTGGGATTACAGGCTTGAGCCACTGCGCCCGGCCTAACTTCATGTCTCTTGCAGGGACACTTCTCACATCTAATTAATACCAGCTTTGAGGAGCAGGCTGACTTCTGGTTGTGTAGTCAGCACTAGGTTTTTTTCTACTAATGGAGAAGGGAGGCATTATAGGGAATGGAAACTTCAAGTTGCAAAGCATTAAAAACAATTTAAAATCATGTTTCATTTAAACTAATAATTGCTGTATTTCTGACCAAATAGTGTTTATTTCAGGATAATGGTTTCTTGATTTATTTTTATATTACAAGGTGCCACTTTATAAGTCCTGTAAATCATGGAAAGCGATTTAAAGGAGTGATCTTCAGATTTTTAAATTTAAAGTCTATTCTTAATTTTCTTATTTCACATATGTATGTATACACATATACATTTCTTTGTAATGTAAGATATATAATATATTGATTTTATGACATTAAGGACTCTGGCCCTTGAGTTACTGAAAACATGGTGCTTATAAAATTGTGAGGATTATATTAGTTGTAATAATCTTCAGTCTGTGCAAAACCTATAAACTTTATGAAGCATATAGGAAACATCTTCTTTTCTTCTTAGTTCCCCTAAAAATGTGGATCAGATCCATCCCCTGGGCCTAGTCAGTATTGATTGAGTGTATACCCAGGCATTGTGCTAAAAGGTCACCCAAGCTCTGCCACACTGTGCATGCACATATATGTATATGTATATCACCTATGTATATGTATCCAGAAATCTTAGTTTACAAGTGGACTGCTTTTTAGGGAAGGAGTGGACACAAAAGTTCAACTTCATAGAGGAAAACCAAGAGCAATGCCAAATTAACTGAAATCTTCTGTTTTGAAAGAGATCTTCAAATTAAACAAAAGCTATTTCTTGGAAAAAGCACAATACCAAAACCAGATATAACTCATTAGGAAGTTCATGTGAGATAATTTAGGATTTGCAAAATTAGCTTTAATGAATTGTGAGGGACAGCAAACCTGTTTCTACCTGTGCGAGATTTTGCTTTTTCTGGTGTATCTAAAGTTAGAACCAGGAGCATCTGAGGCTTAACTGTCAGGGCAAGTATAGATACTCATTCTCTGAAGTTGGATCGGATCAGTTGTCTTCCCTACATGTTCGCCTTAGCTAAAGTGGCAGAGAAAAATCCTTTGTTGCATCATAACAAGGACATTGTCAAAAGCACACTGAACTCATGAATTAGATAAATAGCAACATTGTATCTTTCTTTTTCTGGGCTGGCCTGATTTTGATGGTATATTGCACTTCCTAAGTGTGATTTCAGAGCCAGCATGCAGGTGGAGCTCCATCTGCTGTTATTTGTGAGGGATAGCTCAGTAAGCACTCTGCTTCAGCTAGCATGTTTTTCCCAGGAACATTCACACTGATACTCCAGCTTGTAGAAAGACCTTTGGGTTATGCCAGAGTCTCCCGAAAGCCTTCATTTAAATGCAACTAGGGAGAGGGGTGGTGGCGCACCACCTGTAGTCCTAGCACTTTAAGAGGCCGAGGTGGGCAGATTGCTTGAGCCCAGAAGTTCAAGACTAGCCTGGGAAATATGATGAAATCCCATTTCTGCAAAAAAATACAAAAATTAGCTGTATGTGGTGGTGCACGCCTGTAGACCCCATATATTTGGGAGGCTGAAATGGGAGGATCACCTGAGCCTGGGGGTTTGAGGCTGCAGTGAGCTGTGATCATGCCACTGTACTCCAGCCTCCGTGACAGGGTGAAACCCCATTTCAAGAAATAAAAATAAAAATAAATGCTACCAGGTTGCATGGGGGAGGAATGAGGTAATTGTAAAATGAAGGTTTCAGGGAAAAGCCTGAGCAAGCAGCTCTTGGCCTGGGGAAGGCAGGCCAGGAACAGACTTCAGATTTGTATCAACAAGTTTGGTGAAGTCTCTTTCTATTTTCTTCATTTTCTTTTTCCCTCCCACTCCTCACTACTTAGAAGGGGATTTGAGGGACTCATTTTGATCCTTCTGTCACTGCCCTGCCCTCTCTCTGATGGTGGTATTGAGGATAAGACAGTATTTGTCGTCTGTAATTAGCTGAGCTGCATTTGTAAGGCGAGTTGTGCTGTACTTGATATTTATGTTTCGTGCCCAGATTTCCACCCTTCGCCTCCTTTACTTTTCTAACCTTATCATTTTCTGGTTTGCTCACTGGAGATTTTCCAATAATGTCACCGAAAATATACTTATAAGTCAATTTGTGCTATTTTTTAAGTTGCTCTGTCTTTAAGGTTAGACCTCTCCTTTGATTAAATTTAAATCTCATGACTTGGGAAAGTGACATTGTATCTTCTATTAAGGTGTTAGCTCAGTGGATATAAAAATAGAAATGTGTTTTTATTACCTTAAATTGTTTCACTGAAACTCATTAAATAAATTCTTCTCAAAATTTTATTTCTGATTAGAAAAGTTCTTTGAGGTAAATCCTCCTTTCCTCCTTAAAAAAAAAAAATTAGTGGTCAGTTCCTATCTCTAGGTCTTCCGTGAAATGACCCAATTATTCTGATCCGAACAAGTTTCGTCTGCTCTGCAGGGCCCTGAGTCTTCTGCAGAGTGATTGCTTTCTGCATAACATACACTGTTCTTTGCTGCTTTCCACCCACAGAGCCTTGCTTGCTGAGGAGGAGGTGTGATAGAGGAAAATTATGAGGGCTTTTCAAACTCGCCTGCATTGATGGCCCAGATGGTGAGGAAAATCCCTTGAGGAGCTAAAAATGAAATGGGTTATAGCAGTTTTCTAAAACCCCTAATTAGACTCTCATTCTCTGTAAGACCACTTTCGAGTTACCACTCTGTTTATGCATCTGAGTCCTGTTTCCCCACTGCTGGTGAGCTCCTTGAGGGCAGCCTTGAGTCTGTATACCACTGAAATCTCAGCACCTAGAAAGCAGTTCTCTAATAATGGCTGATATCATCTGGTGCATTCTCTGCGTCAGGTCCTGTACTCAGCACTTTACATATGCTCTCTTACTCTTACAACCGGAGGAGAAAGGTATTATAATTATCTCCATTGTACGGATGAGAAAACAGAGATTGTTGAAGATCCAAGTCACAAACACTTGGTAAAGCAGTGGAGATAGACTTCAAACTCAGATGTTCTAGAGTTTCAGCTCTTAACCACTATACTGTACTGCTTCCTTACTAGATTAATACTGTTTTAAAATAAGTATTTTTTGAGTAAAAAAGTGAATGAACCATACCTAAAGTTAATTTTCTGAAATCACAGCGATGTTTATGTCCCTTTTTAATAAACCATTGTCAGTAGAAGTGACGGTCAGCCAGGATTCATGTTGCTGTCTGCATGGTACTCATGAAGATATCGCCCCATTCTAAACATCCAGCAAGGGGTCACACTGTAAACACTGTGAACATTTCTTCTCTGTTCTTACCTGTCTTCAAACAGAAACAACCAGCAACAATTTAACAGTGATACTTGAGTTATGAACCTCATACATGTTGCTTAATAGTAATGGCAAATTAATGTGGTGACATTTGTAGAATGGTACTATCATTTAAGTTTATATTTAAATGTGGGTTTTTATTCCAGTTCCATGATACTTGCTGTGCTCTGGGAAACAGTGAATCTTTTCAAGGGGGACAGCTATTTAACTATAAGTGGAATCATTTGATTTGCAGAAGACCAGAATATTTATTCAAAGAGTGGTAGCAAAGAAGTGAGGCGGAGTGTTCTCTCCATCCTAGTGGAGAGAACACTGTGCTGGGAGGCAGGGTATCTGGAATGTATGCATGTTGTGTGTCTCCAGGCTTAAATTTCTGTTGTGAGTTTAGCCAAGGCATTCTTGTTAATACTGTTGCTCTAAAACAAAAAAGTGTCCTAGTATGCTAGAAAATAGAGTAACCTTTGTGCCTTTGTAATGGTAGTGTTCTTTTGGTAGAATACCCTACCTACCGCCAGTATTGCCTTTTATCATCTTAAAAACAAATCTGATCACATTGTTCCCCTCATTTATTCTTTTCTCTTCCAGTTTTTATTGAGTGGTAGCTATATGTCAGGAATTATTATAAGTTCTTTATGTGTGATCACTCATTTGCAAGCTCATGCCTGTAATCCTAGTATTTTGGGGGACCAAGGTGGGAGGATTGCCTGAGGCCAGGTGATTGAGACCAGCTTGGGCAAGATAGCAACACACCATTTTTACCACAAATTTAAAAATTAGGCGTGGGGCACACACCTGTATTCCTAGGAGGCTGAGGTGGGGGATTCCTTGAGCCCAGGAGTTTGAGGCTACAGGGAGCTATGATTGTGCCACTGCACTCCAGCCTGGGTGACAAAGCGAGACCATGTCTCTAAAAATTAATTATAGGAACTTATTTAATTACCTCAGCTACCTTATGAGGTAGGCACTGATTTAGACATTTCATAGATGAGAAAACTGAGGGACAGTAAGGTACACAAAGTAGTATGGTAAGGGATGGAGTTCGTATAAAACCCAGACAGTCCAATCCCAGAACCTACATTGTCAATTACTGCTCTTCTGTGAAATATTCATTTGTTGAAATTCATTGAGCAAAACGTTTATGAGCCCTTAATATGTGCCAGTTACCATCCTAGGTACTGAAGATTGAAGGTGACCGAGATGCTAGCCCTTGGGCTCCAGTGATCTCTCTCCCAGAGTACACTGGACTGGAGGGCTGGCTCTGTTGATGACCTTGCTGGGCATTACTTGCTGGGTATTACCTAGCCCATCACACAGAAGGCAGCATATGGAACTTTCTCTTTGACTGGTCTGTGGCTTCAGATCTCAAATGAGACAAGATTTTCATGCTGTACCCCTCCCCTCTCACATTGGAGAACATCCTCTTGCATGATATGAAGGCGGCTATCATAAATTTGGACAAGGGAAAACAAGTAAGAGCATGTACTCTGGAGTTGCTACTTGAGTTGATCTCCTCCACCATGTTAGTAGCCATGTAACCTCTGTGAGTGAGTTTCCTTGTCTTTCATTGGGGTAATTGCAGTACCTACCTCATAGGATTGTGGGGAGGAATATATTAATAAAAGTTCAGTGTTGGTAAGGAACTTGGTGGTTGGCACATAGTATATACTGCAGGAATTGTTAGCAAAATATGTGTGTGTGTCATGGTTCATAATTAAGTATATATGTGTCAGCATGTATAATTTATGTAATGAACACACAGATAGTAGTTTTGTTTAGTTAGAGTAACTTGAAACCTGCACATCCAACTCTGATGCCAAGTATACAGCCCCTTTTACATTGCTTTACTGGCTGGGTGCAGTGGCTCATACCTGTAATCCCAGCACTTTGGGAGGCTGAGACGGACGGATCACCTGATGTCAGAATTCAAGACCAGTCTGAAACCCCATCTGTACTAAAAAGACAAAAAGTGAGCTTTGCATGGTGGTGCATGTAATTCCAGCTACTCAGGAGTCTGAGGCAGGAGAATTGCTTGAATCTGGGAGGCAGAGGTAGCAGTGAGCCAAGGCTATGCCACCACACTCCAGCCTGGGTGACAGAGCGAGACTCTGTCTCAATAAATAAATAAATTGCTTTACTGTAATAAAAGTGTTGCCATATGAGATGGGTAGTTTCACATAGTAGAAAGCTTTTTTTTTTTTTTTTTTTTTTTTTTTTT
>NW_016107720.1:746015-772181 GCF_001604975.1 Cebus imitator
TTTTAATCATTTTTAGAAATCCACTGTCTTCCTTGATTTTAAAAATCTAATTGATGTGGTTATGGAGGTTGTGGTAGGTGGGAGAGACTAGACTCCAGATCGCTGAGGTGTTTGGATGCTCTGAGCACATTGGGCTTCACTATAACTGAGTGACATTTGATGTGTGGCTATCTTATTAATTTATGAATCTACAGAAGCTAAAAATGAAACCTTTGTTCACTGAGAGGGATTATCTGATAAGACCACAGCGATTCTCTTTTTATTGTTTATATGGAATGAAAGCAAATGTTTTTTCTAAGCTTCAGTTTTCTTTTAACTTGTAATTTTAACCATTTTCCTGTTTTCCCATTTTCTTCCTTCTTCCTTGGTACATTGTAGGGTCTCATTCATCAGAAGTTCAAAAACAGGGCCAAAAGCTGAATGCTGAGAAACTCTGGTAATTCTTTGCATTCCATGCAACGATCGTTCCCTAACATTAAGTTAATGGTATGAGAAGAAGTAGAGTTTCTTCCTTTTTAATACTATGATTTTACTGACTCTTCTTTTTTCTTATGATTGTACAGAATGGCAGAAAATGAATGCCTTGATTTTCACTGGTGTCTTTTCATAGTTAAAAGATGGATATGTGTTGGGTATGGGACAAGCATGTAGTGTAGACATAGGAAAGGTAGAGTAAGAACAATGAATGTCTCAAGGATTCGTGTGAGCCATATATTCTTATACCGTAAGCTTCTCACAGAGGGAGAGAGAATACTTCCGTATCTATGTCCAGTTTTGAGAATGAGGGATTTTCGTACAGCGCTTCTATATCCTTTTTCACCAGATTACTCATTCACATGGCCACACATCAATTTTTTGGTTTTAGCCTTGTAAAAAAACAATCAAGGTATAATTGACATATAAAGAGCACATATTTAAATGATGTAATATAATTTGATAAAATTTAACGTACATGTAAACCTTTGAAGTCACTACCACCACAACCACAATGGCGAACATATGCAGCAACTCCCAAAAGTTTTCTAGCAGACCTACACACCACCCTCAGAAGTTTCCTAATGCTCCTGTAATCCTTCCCTTCTGCCCTTCCTTCCTCATTCACCCCATCCCGCCCTGTCCCCAGACAACCACTTAGTGATTTTGTCACTAGTTTGGATTCCTTAGAATTTTATATAAATGGAATCATACCATATGCACTCTTCTTGTCTGGCCTTTTTCACTGAGCATAATTATTTTGCGATTCATTTATGTGGCAGCATGCATCAGTAATTTATTATTTTTTATTGCTGAATAGTCATATTCCATTTTATGGAAATACTAACATTTGTTTACTTACTGTTGATGGGCATTTGGGTGGTTTCCAGTTTTTAGATGCTACAAATAAATATTTGTGTACAAGTCTTTGTATGAACATTTGATTTTATTCTCTGACATAAGTATGCGGGAGTATAATGATTGAGTTAAATAATAGGTGAATCTTTTAACCACAGTTTTCAAAGTTGATTTTACCATTTTACATTCCCACCTGCAGTGGATGAGAAATCCTGTTTTTGATATCCTCACCAACATTAGGTATAGTCAGTCTTTTTAGTTTCTGTCATTCTGATAGATGCACAGTGGCATCTTATTTTGGCTTTAATGTGCGTTAAGGTCAAATTAAGTGATGCAATTAGGTGGAGTGTCTTGTATTTATTTTCCATTCATAGGATCACTGTTACAATTACTCAACTCTGCCATTTTAGAGTGAAAGCGATGTGAAAGGAAAATAAAAACTCAGACCCCAGTTCACTCTGCCAAAAGGAAAAAATTAAGCTGAAAACTGAGTCCTGCAAGAAGCTGTCTTTCCATTTGTTTCTAAGCGGATAGCTATAGATAAAAGGTGCAGTATCTTCCCAGGTAGCTACTCTGTGTTCACCTTGTCTTATGTAAAGTATTGATTTACTGAGCACAATATGAATACATAATTGGCTATTCTGCTACCTGCCCCTTTTCTCTTGCAACATGTGGATTGCCATATTCTGCTTCTTTCTCCTTCAGCCCACCTTTTCCCTTAAAATATTGAAGCCTCAGAATCATCTTTGGAGAAAGGCATAGACCATTGGCCCTTTATATAATTCTGTGTTTTATTCTTCCGGGCATGTTCTTAACCTTGGCAAAATAAAGTTCTAAATTGATTGAAACCTGTCTCAGATACTTTCTGGTTTACGGCAGCCGTAGATGATAAGTAAATGGATGGACGTGACTGTTCCAATAAAATTTTATTTGTGAAAACAGATAAAAAACCAGGCAACAGTTGTATTTGGCCTTTGGATTGTAGTTTGCTGATCCCTGACATAAATGTTAATGCATCCTGCAAATGAAGACATGAAGACAGCTTTACTTCCTTTCTAATTTTTTTAAAGTTATTTTTTTCATGGCTGGTTGCATTGCTAGAACCTCCAATACACTGTTGAATAGAAGTGGTGAGAGCAGGTTTGGCATGGTGGCTCACACCTTTAATCCCAGCACTTTGGGAGGCTGAGGGGGGTGGATCACATGAGGCCAGGAGTTTGAGACCAGCCTGGCCAACATGGCGAAACTCCTTCTCTTCTAAAAATACAAAAAATAGCTGGGTGTGGTGGCTTGTGCCTGTAGTCCCAGCTACTTGGGAGGCTAAGCCACGAGAATTGCTTGAACCTGGGAGATGGAGGTTGCATTGAGACAAGGTTGCGCCCCTGTACTCCAGCCCAGGCAATAGAATGAGACTTAAATAGAGCTGGTGAGAGCAGATATGTTTGTCTGGTTTCCACCAATAGTATAATATTAACTATAAATTTTTCATGGATATTGTCTATCAGATTGGGAAATTCCCTCTATTCCTAGTTTTTGGCTTAATTGAATCAGCTTTTGGTTTATTGATTTTCCTCTGTGGTTTTGCTGTTGTCTATCTCAGGAAGTTTCTTTATATTACAAAATTTTTTTTCATGAATGGATATTGAATTTTGTCAAGTGCGATTTCTGCTTCTGTTGAGAATGTAATATGGTTTCTCTTTTATGATGAATTACATTGATTTTCATATGTTAAACTAACCTTGCATTCCTGGGATAAACCTCAGTTGGTTTTTGTTTTCTTCCTGTACACACAAACAGCCAGACCTTTTTTTTTTTAATGATTGACTTGCTAAGATTTTATTTGGAATTTTTGCATCTATGTTCACGAGGGATATTGGCCTATAGATTTCTTTTCTTGTAATGCCTCTGGTTTTGATAACAGTGTAATGCTGGCCTTTTAGAATACGTTGGGAAATACTTCCTTCTTTTTACTTTTCTGGAAGAGTTTCTTTAGAATTGGTATTATTTTTTTCTTGAGTGTTTGGTAGAATTCACCAGTGATCTGGGTCGGTAGTTTTCTTTGTGGGGATTTTTTTTTTTTAAGTATAAATTCTTTTTAAAAAGTAGATGAAAGGGTATTCAGGCTACTTCTTGAGTGAGCTTTGGTAGTTGTGTCTTTCAAGAAATTTGTTTATTTTATCAAAGATGTGAAATATTTAAGCATAAAGTTGTTCATAATATTTTCTCATCATTCTTTTAATGTGTTTATAGTCACCTATCTTACTCCTGGCATTGTTAATTTCTTTCTTCTATTATTCCCAATCAGTCTAGGTAGAGGATTATTAATTTTATTGATATTTTCAAAGAACTAGCTTTTGGATTTATTGTTTTTTTTCTGTTGTTTTTATATTCTGTCTCATGATTTCTGCATTTGTCTTTATTATTTTCTTTATTCTGCTTACTTTGAATATAATGTGTTCTTTTCTAATTTGTTTTTTCTTATTTTTTTTTGTTTGTTTATTTAGAGACGGTCTTTCTATGTCACCAAGCTGTAGTGCCGTGGCATAATTTTAGCTCACTATAGCCTGCATTTCCTGGAACCAATTAATTCTCCTGCCTCAGTGTCGCAAGTAGCTGAGACTACAGGCATGCACCACCATGCCTGGCTCGTTTTTTAATTTTTTGTAGAGATGAGGACTTGATATGTTTCCCAAGCTCTTTTTCTTATTTCGTAAAGTAGATGAGGTCGCTGATTTCAGACCTTTCTTCTTTTCAAATCAGATCTTTCATGCTGTAGTTACTGCTTTAGTGGCCTACTTTAATTCTGATGTCGTGTTTTTATTTTCATTCACTTCAAAATACTTTATAATTCCCTTTTGATTTCTTCTTTCACTATAGATTATTGAGAAATGTGTTAGTTTCCAAACATTAAGATTTTTTTTGATGCCTTTCTGTTACTGATTTCTATTTTAATTTCATTGTGGTAAGAAAACATTTTGTGTGACTTGGATCTTTTAAAATGTAATGTGAGTTGTTTTATGGCTCAAATATGGTCTACATGGGTAAATGTCCCATTTGCACTTGACAAAAATATATATTCTGCTGCCTTTGAGTCAGGTGTTCTATAAATATGAAGTAGGTCAAGTTAGTCTATAGTATTTTTAAAAAGAAACATTCTTACTGATTTTCTGTCCACTTGTTCTGGTATTGAGAGAAGTGTTGAAATCTCCAACAGAAAAACCTGTGGACTTGTTTATTTTTCCTTGCAATTCTTTTCAGTTTTTGCATCATATATTTTGAAGTTCTGTTATTAGATATGTACATGTTTAGGATTTTTATGTTCTTTTGATGAACTGACATCTTTATCAATTTTTAAATGTATTGTTATGAAGTGACATTCATCATTATGAAATAACCTTTTATATTGCTGGTAATATTCTTTGCTCTGAAATATACTTTGATACTAATATAGCCACTCCACTTTTCTTTTGGCTAGTGTTAACATGGTATATCTTTTTTCATCCTTTTATTTTGAAGCTTTGTGTTTTTATATTTAAAGTTGCCTTGCTTTTTTTTAAAAGAAAATTGAATCTAACAATATCTGTCATTTAATTGGAATGTTTAGACCATTTACATTTAATGTGATGACTGATATAGTTCGGTTTAAGTCTTTTCTCTTGCGTTCGTTTTCCTTTGTTTCATCTGTTCTTTGTTCTCCTTTTGTTCTTTTTATGCCTTCTTTTCTATTGGGTAACTTTGTTTTGTCTTTTTAGTTGGTTTATTAGCTATAAATATATTTAAGGGGTAGTAGTAAGGTGTTTTGCAGAATGTCTCAATTTGAGTTTATCTGATGTTTTCTCATGATTAGACTTGGTTTATAGATTGGTGGAGGGGACCAGGTGCTGGTGACTCATGCTTGTAACTCCAGCACTTTTGCAGAATGACATGGGAAGATTAATTGAGCCCAGGAGTTTGTTACCAGCCTGGGAAACATGTGAGATCCTGAGTCTTTTTTTATTTTTAATTTTTTAAGACAGAGTCTTGCTCTGTCGCCGGGCACCAGGCTGGAGTGCAGTGGCACGATCTCGGCTCACTGCAACCTCTGCCTCCCGGGTTCAAGCAATTCTCCTGCCTCAGCCTCCTGAATAGCTGGGACTACAGACGCGCGCCACCACACCCAGCTAATTTTTGTATTTTTAGTAGAGATGGGGTTTCACCATGTTGGCTAGGATGGTCTCAATCTCTTGACCTTGTGTTCCGCCAGCCTCGGCCTCCCAAAGTGCTGGGATTACAGGCGTGAGACACTGCGCCTGGCCTCCCTGTGTCTTAAAAAAAAAAAAATTAGCAAGTCGTAGTGGCACACACCAGTAGTCCTAGCTACTCAGAAGGCCAAGGTGCGAAGATCATTTGAGTCCAGGAGTTTGAGGCTGCAGTGAGCCATGATTGCACCACTGCACTCTAGCCTGGGTGACAGAGTAAGACCGTGTCTCAAAAAAAAAAAAAAAAAAAAAGACGGAGGGGATAGATACAGTAAAAGTGCAGTGCCCTTCTCATCATATCAAAGGATACCATCATGACATGTTGCTGGTATTGCTAACCTGATCACTAGATTTAGGTGTTATCTGTCAGATTTCTCCACTGTACAGTTAGCATGTTTCTTTTTCCCTTTCTATTTTTTAGGAGTCCAGCCCACATTCAAAGAGCAGGGAATTAAGTTTTACTTCCTGGAGGGAGGAGAATCAGAGAATTTGTGGATGTATGCTAGAACTACCACAATAGTTAATAAATGTTTTTGGTGGATCAGATATTATGAGGCTATTCAAGTATTCTGATAGTTTTTCCACTAATATTGGCAATCATTAGTGGATCTTCCCTATAGCAGTTATTACTATGGTGTTCTAATGATTATTTTCTATTTCCCTTATTCTTTCTACATTTGTTCATTATAAGTCTCATGTAATGAAAATTTGTCCTCTCTCATTTATTTGCTTATTCATCATTTATGCATATTAGTATGGATTTATGGGTATAGTATTCTTTGTATTATAACCCAATAATCATAATTTTTTTTTTCTTAAAATCATCCAGCTTTGGCCACTTTAAGCTCTTTCAGGTGGCTGGGATGTTTTTATTGTTGTTTGTTTTTTTAGCTTTTCCTTACTTTCTGACACCACAGGGTGCTCCAGGCTTATCTTGTATTTTCCTTGTCCTAGAATCAGCCATTTTTCAGGGAGCCCTGGTTCCTTTTACTAGAGCATGAAATATAGGAAACTAGACCTGAGTATCGTACTAGGAATGCCTTTGGTTATCAGGTGTCACTGCTTCTAGGCTCTCGGTGGGCAGGGCTAGGAGGTATATGTATCTATACCCATGTATACACACATATCTATACTTATTTCTCTATTTGTATCTATTTTAAAATGAACATTAGTTTATACTGGTATCTG
This sequence comes from Cebus imitator, assembly GCF_001604975.1. Lineage (NCBI taxonomy): Eukaryota > Metazoa > Chordata > Mammalia > Primates > Cebidae > Cebus > Cebus imitator. Next base: position 752,774 of record NW_016107720.1, read on the forward strand.
TGACTCAAATTCAGCACTACAGGGTTAATTCTAGCATTTTCCCCTTGTGTATTATTTTTGCTTTGATAGTGAGAAACTTGGCTGTCATTATCTAAAAAAATATTTATAGTTACTTGTTTAACCAAGACAAGGATATCTGCTCACACCATTTCTATTCAACACCATATTGGAGGTTCTAGCCAATGCAACCAGGAATGAAAAAGAAACTTAAAAAAAATCCAAATTGGAGGGGAAGAAGTAAAGCTGTCTTGATGTCTTCTTTTCTTAGAGGAGTGCTTGGCAGTTTGCAGTCTGTTCTAACTCAGGAGAGACTGCACTAAAATTAATGTTAATATCTGAAAATTTAACTGTTTTGTAAAGACCGCCCCTTCCACTTTCTTTCAGCATCCCAGTTACCACTGGAACATTTTATAGCATACTTATTTTTCCTTTAGCATGTTAAAGCTAAAGCCCAGGTTTTGCAGCTTGAATGTTTCCTCTTATTGATATGACAGTGGAGTAAAAGCAAGCAGATAACTGGTCCCTGTCCTCTATGTAGTGGTCTTTGGTAGGTGACATTACCGTATGTTTTCGAGTTTGGTTCCTGAATTTGGCTCATCCATTCAGATTCTGAAGTAGGGTGATCATTCCTGCACTGTCTTCAAGATGACAGCTAAGGCTAGTTGCATGTACCTCCGCAGGGTACTGTGAGCCCTAAAGATAGGGGTTAATGCAGAATGTCTGCAGTTGGAATGCAGGTGTAACTTTGAATTGTTTCTCTGTAGCATATGGGAGCACACACTCCTCTCATGGAATTCTGATACCAGAATCTGTAGTCACATGCAAATAGAGTTTATGGGACTGGGTTCACACAGAAAGTAGCTTCGTGCCAAGGTCGTATGCTCAGGGCAAGCATTAGGGATAATGTATTTCCAAATGAGTTACTTTACTGAACAAGAATATGCCTTGACACATGTTCTGTGTTTAGTCATACACATTTGTCATGCCTCAGTACTTCAAAGATGGGTCTCATGGCAACAGGCAGGAGGATTTTATGTGTTCATCTGTGCTTTAGAGCCAAGAGTATTTTATAATTGGTCTGATTGGTCTGCAGTTAGAAAAAGTGACAGTGCCAGGCTCATGCAAAAATGGTGACACTCTCTCCACCAAGCATTTTTATATTTCTATTTACTTATTTCAGCGTAGAACTGAGCTCATGGCGAGTCAAGGCAAGTGCCATACAGTTCTATCTTTATTGCACAGGTTCTCCCCGAGTTATTGAAAACACTGGGAAGTCACTGAACCACTACAATAGAAGAGGTGCTGTTGTTCAGGCTATTCTCACTTCCTTCTGTCTGTCCCCTCTTTGTCCTCTGGCTTCCTCTTGCCTATCCCCCACCAAACTCAACCTTGTCTTCTCTGCCTTCTTCACCCTTCCTTTCCTCCTCTCTCCCTGCCTCCACTGCTTTTTTGATATTTTATCCATATTTTTACTTGATAGTTCGATGGTGAAAATGCATATAAGACCCAGCCATTCCTTTTCTCCTTCGTCTTTCCCATAGCTTCCATTAACATGGCAATAATTTCCCCCCTGTGATAATCCTGGACTTTCCACTTATACTTTAAAAACCTTTCAATTAGAGATGGAAGTGGGGATGGTTAACAGTCTTTCCAGGGTAGACGTTTCTTCAAACACTTCTAAGGTGGCTGCTAGGTGGAGTTTTACTCTGGTGTTATCTGACTGGATTAATCAGATTTGTGCTCAAGAATTTTTTTTTTTCTTGAGACAGAGTCTCGCTCTTGTCGCCCAGGCTGGCGTGCAGTGGCACGATCTCGGCTTACAGCAACCTTTGCCTCCTGTGTTCAAGCAGGCACATCTGGCTAATTTTTGTATTTTTTTTTTTTTTAGTAGAGTCAGGGTTTTGCCATGTTGGCCAGGCTGGTCTCAAACTCCTGACCTCAAGTGATCTGCCTGCCTTGGTCTCCCAAAGTGCTGGGATCACAGGCATGAGCCAACATGCCCAACAAGAAATCTTTGATGGCTTGGGTTTGGAAATAATGGAATCAAATAGAAAGAAAAGATGGTATACTCAAAAGAATAGCATCTCCTTTGATGTCTTTCTGCTAGCTTAACACTGGGGTATTGCATGGTACTGCTTTGACTCTGCTTTTAGGTTTGCCACTGGACTTAAGATTTTTCTTCTAAGGATTGCCGTCACTGGAGTATTAGTATTTAGGGTTCTCCAGAGAAACAGAACTATTAGGAAGTAGAGAGACTGAGATTTATTAGAAGGAATTGGCTCACGCGATAAGAAAGCTAGTGAGTTCAAAATCTGCAGTGTGGGCTAGCAGCCTGGAGACCCAGGAGAGTCGATGATGCGAATGAAGTCTGCAGGGCAGTCTGCTGGAGAAGTTTCCTCTTGCAGGGGAGGCCAGTCTTTGTGGTCTATTTAACCCATCAGGTGAGGCCCACCCTCATTACGGAGGGCAGTCTGCTTTACCCAGAGTTCAAGGATTTAAATGTTTATCTCATCTAAATAACACTCCAAGTTGACACATAAAATAAACCATCACAGCCAGGTTTATTTTGAATTCCGTGATATTTGATTGGATCTTTATATACATTTATTTTCAAAGGTCTGTTTTGTATATAACTATTTAGTTTAGCCAGGTTACAAAATATAACTGGGACTTCAGCTGGCTGTGCTCTTGGCAGAACCCATATTTGATCGATTTACTATATATTCTTTACTGTGTGTATGGGTGAGTGGGTTAAATGCTGGTATGTGCTCTTTGTCCACCGGCCCACCCCCTACTTTCTTTTAAATTCCTTAAAATATTGGTTAAGGAATTAAGACATTGTTGCAAAGATGCTATTTTATGGGATATATTCTTCTCTAGGGTGGATTCTGCTAAGCAGGTGTACAGCAGAGGTCTGTTGTGAAGGGTAAACATGTAGCATTTCTCCACTAGAAAGCCGGCATTACCATTGTATGTTCAGGCCTGAGCTCCAGCGGCCAGTGCAGCCCTGTAGTAATGCATGCTGACGTGAGTCCTGGTTAGGGAAAAATGTCTTTTGAGCAAGAGACAAACTGGACAGAATGCCAGAAAGCTAAATATAACTCCTGAGACAGCCAGACATGCATAAACTAGTTCTTAGTGAGCAACACATCAGGTTCAGAGTGGAAACATTTTCTAAAAGAACTTCTTTTCTTTTTTGGCTTACTGCAATGGTATAAACCCAGATTAATTAAATTTTTCGTGGAAAGCTAAGACAACCATTGATTTTTCTCTCCTAGCCTCTGCAGTTAAATGTTAGTAGCCATTGTTAACTTTGGAAGCCTCCTGTCTCCCAGTGCCCCAGCATTCTGTTCATGAGTCAGCAGGCCTGCTCTGCTGTTCAGATGAGTTTTGCTCCTACAAAGGAAGAGGACAGGGAGTTTGCACTTTCAGACCAATCCGAGTAGGTTGAATGGTTACCTTTGGAGTTTAGTTTTTATGGACCCTCAGTCTGCTTTAGGATATTCACACCAGTATGTAAAAACTCTTAGAAATATCCATCAAAATGAGCCTGCCTCTATTGAATGAGGAAATTTGTAGGCTGAGACTAACATTACATCAGCATCTGTTATGGCTTAAATATATTTTTGAATAATATTTTATGTTATTAGTTCTTTTTGCCTGGAGGCCTAGAAGCATTTTATAGCCAGTAGTTCTTCAGAATAATAAAGGAAAGCAGGCATCATCCTCATGCTCAACAATAGGGCTGTGTTTCTGCACACCAACCCTAGATATTGGGTCTGGCCCCCACAGAATAAGTGCCTTAGTAGGGCTTCCCAAATGGGGCTGTGCATAGCATCACTCTGGAGGCTGGGGGAAGTGCAGATCCAGACCTTTCCCAGCCTGTTGAGTTAGAACTGGGGGCTATGCTCCAGGGCATGAGGAGGTAGGTTGGGAAATGGTATTTTAAACAAGTGACATGATTGTCATATAACTTGTCTGGCATCAGATCCCCAGACTGTGGCAGAATTTCCACAGGTTTCTCAAAACTGAAATAAGAAACTGCAGTTGTTGTCCACAGCTGCTAAAATTGTTCCAAACTAGGAAAGGGAAGGGGAAACAGAACACAGTAGTTCAGGAGAAGAATCTGAGGAGCCCTGTGAGCTAGGAAGGCCATTGTGAAAAGAGATGAGTCAATATTTCCTCTCTTACCTTATGATTCCCATGCCAGCCCACTCCTCTGTCTTCACTTAGTTCCATATCTTCCCTGGAAGGAAGAGATGGCTGTGTTGAAGATGACAGTGCCAGCTGCACATCATGTCAGAGGCTTTTTTTTTAGGCCATTTTCCTTGAACTTCATCCAAGGTAGGGTTTTATTCAAACGATGGGATCTCCATTTAGGCTTTAGGGGCTGTTTGCTCATGTCTTCCTTTTAGTGACGCCTTCCTCTTCACACTTTATTTGTTGCTGTCTCTTTTAGTTCTGGACAGATTTTAATATTGTATTTCTTCTTATAAGAAAGATTATAAAATAAAGCAGGAATTAGAGACTAAGAGGCAAAACTTCTAGCTCCTGGTTTTTACTTTGTGCTTGTAGCCAGTGACCTCTCTAGCATGCGATCCCCTATCTGGGACATGAGTGTAGTCATCCTTACACTGATTGCTACTGGGAAGCTGAATTGGTGTTGAGAAGGTGCTGTGAGACCAGAATAGCGTGTGAGCCCTGACAATACTCAAGAGAATGTACAGTTTGTTCAAGTCCCAGCAGCGCTCTCCTGCTTTGCTAATTATTAAAATGTTGGTAGGAGAAAGCACACGTCTGCCTTGTTCTTTTCTCTACATTAGACATCAGTCCTACAAGCTGGTTGACAGGCCTACTCAGAAAAAGTACCCCAGTGGGTTCATTTTCCTCTTTAGCAGAATAGTGAACTGATCTACAGGAAGTGGTGTACCTTCACACTTGCTCTGTGTCAAAATCATGCTCTTTGTGAAACTAAAGGTCTCACTTCTCTCTGTCTGTCCTTCTCTCTCTTCACACTGCTGATTGGCTGGCTCCTCGTGTGTGAAAGTTTGTACTTTGTACAGCTGATAGGTTTTCCTATGACATCCTTTCCCCATCCCACTCTTGTCTTCCCAGGAAAAGCATATATTTTCCTTACGGACAACTAACCAGAAAGGTGGAATGCTAGTAATACTTGAGCCTAGTTACTTAACCACATGATACTGAAACTTAAAAATTGATCCCAAGGTCCTCTGGCTCTCTACCCTACATTTGCTTTGCTGGGGCTCTCTAAACAAATGAGGAAAAGACTGTTGTTCAGAGGTGGTGACTCATATGCAGATGGATGGCCACAGCGCGTTCCATCCCTGCCATCTCTCTTTGTTGTCCTCTGTCTAGCCCCGGTGGCAGTGCCCTGCAGATTTGTTTATGTGCATGACTTTGTCATCTGTTGCTGATTGCTGAGAGGAAAACCTCCTGACTGGTAAGTGCCAGTGCTGTTTATCTTAGGGCAACCCACGTTTCTGCATGCTTCAAGGCAGGCTTCAGAACTGGGTTCCTTTTTACACAGAAGTGCACGTTGCCTGAGCCTCTTTATTAGTGTGGTTCAAATATGAGCACACAGATATGGGAGGGATTTTGCTGTGTAGGTCTTAGGACTATGAGATGGAGATGATTCAGGAAATCTGTGACAGAGCTAGGATAGCAAAGTAGGTTTCTTGGTCAGGTCTTCCTATGTAGAAAGCTGTGCTAGATACCACTGTGTATGGCAAGGGGCATGAATCTGGAAGTAAAACTGTCCTCTATCTAAACTCTCTGAATCCTAATTTTGTCTCCTCTCCAAATCCCGCTGATTATTAGCTGTTCAATACCTAGTTCTGTCCTTAAGGATATCAGTAATTCTCCCTGTCATTGTGACATACATAAAGTGGCACTGATGCAGTATAGGATAGCTTTGCCTTTGGACCATCTTAGTGTCACTTAGCATTTGAGAAGTAAGTGGCTAGATTATAGAGAAGGAATTTTCAAACTTTATTATCTCTTGCCACGTTTCTGGTCAAGCATGCACACAATAAAAGCAAAACACCAAAATGTGTAGTTAGTCTCTTTCATAGAGTCATAGGAAGAAGAAGAACTGTAGGTATCAATATGTAATGGAAAGAGTGTTGGACATGGAGTTTAAGAACATAGCTTGAAGTGCTGGCTCCCTCACTTAGCTGTGGACTACAGGCAAGCCAGTTGGCCACATCATCATTTGTAAAGTGGAAATGAAACCCCTTGCCCTGACTGTCTTGAAGAGTGACCTTAAGGAATTAGCCTGAATCATTTTCACTTCCTTCCTACCTCCGGAACTATGATGTCTGATAGCTCTGGTTTCAAGAATGAGAACGAATGCCATTGTAGTGAGCCATTTTTAAACTTGATGTCTTTCGGCAGGGCGTGGTGGCCCACACCTGTAATCCCAGCACTTTGGGAGGCCGAGGCAGGTGTATCACCTGAGGTCAAGTGTTTGTGACCAGCCTGGCCAACATGGTGAAACCCCGTTTCTACTAAAAGTACAAAAAATTAGCCGGCACATGGTGGCACACGCCTGTAGTCCCAGCTACTCGGAAGGCTGAGGCAGGATGATCACTTGAGCCCGGGAGGCAGAGGTTGCAGTGGGCTGAGATTACATCACTGCACTCTAGCCTGGGTGACAGAGTGAGACTCTATCTCAAACAAAATAAAACAAAACTTGATGCCTTTGGAAATTCAGAATTAGTTTAATATACTTCCAACAAGTAGGCCCAACAGAGAATGGAGTGACAACTGCTGTGCCTAGAATCACATTAATAAAGGCATAGAAGAGAGGAAACAGAAGAGAGTAAGTGAGGCTGGTCTCTACATCATCACCTGTGCACTCTCAGGGCTCCTTTCTCACTCCTGTCTGCCCTGGATGTTTGAACAGACATCCCTTTCTTGTTGGCAACCAAGCACCTCTAAGAAGAAAGCACATATTGACTCCCACCATGAGTAAAACAGTGGCTTTTTGTTTGTAAAAGTAAAATTAGAGCCTTTGGGGTATTGTTTACAGTTTTTTTAGAAGAAAGGGAAAAAGAAAAAGAAAAGGTTTTCCTCTTGGGCTTTAGCCTTGGCCTGAAACTGAGCTGATATAATGATATTATCAGCTTGAGAATGCAACAGCCTGAGGTCCAGTCTTCTCCTCAATATAGCCGGGGATGCCATTCCCTGTGGTTTTAGAAATCCTTTGTTATTTCTGCTCGCCTGCAGAGACAGCCTTCCTGGGAGTGGACCCCAGAGTCTCTATCCTCAGAACTCATCTGTCCCTGAGCTGGGATTAAATGTCATTGAACACAATACTTAACAGCCTTTGTCTGCTGTGAATTCAAGCATATTTTGGTACTCAAAAATTTCGAATTTCTGTATTGGTATAAAGTCAGATGATATTTTGACAGTGTGTCCCCACTCAAATCTCATCTCAAATTGTAGTCTCCACGTGTCGAGGAAGGGGCCGTGGTGGAGGTGATTGGATCATGGGGTTGGCTTTCCCCAGTGCTGTCTCATGATTGTGAGTTTTCATGAAGTATGATGGTTTAAAAGTGTGTGGCAGTTCCCCCCTTGCTCACTTACTCTCGCATGGGCTCTCTTGCGTGCCCCCTCTGCTCTGCTGCTTTGTGAAGAAGGTGCCTACTTCCCTTATGCCTTCCACCAGAATTGTAAGTTTCCTGAGGCCTCCTCAGCCATGTGGAACTGTGAGTCAATTAAACCTTTTTCTTTATAAATTAGCTAGTTTCCAGTAGTTCTTTATACTGTGAAAATGGACTAATACATCGAAAAATACTATTTTTACATTTTCATATCTTCTCTTGCTTTGTATTCATTTCCATTCTCCTGTGTATTACTTTACTAGGAGTTACATAACAAAATACTATTAAGAGGTGGCTTAAACAGTAGAAATGTTTTTTCTCATAGTACTGCAGCCTGGGAAGTCCAAAATCAGGGTGCTGGCAGTGTTGGTTTCTCCCAAGGCCTCTCCTTGGCCAGTAGGTGACTGCCTTCTTGCTGTGGCCTCACATCATCTTTCCCCTGTGCAGGCACATCCCTGATATCTCTTCAAGTTCTTTAAGGACACTAGTCATATTGGAATAGGGCCACACTCTTATGACCTTCTTTAACCTTAATTACTGTCTCAAATTTAAAGTCTTTAAATTTGAAACTTGCTGTTTTCTGCGCCTCTAGAAAGTCATTGGTCCCTAGATCGCAAGTAGAATAATGACAGTAAATGATCCCCCCCCCTTTTTTTTTGAGACAGAGTTTTGCTCTGTTGCCTAGGCTGGAGTGTAGTGGTGAGATCTTGGCTCACTGTAACCTCTGCCTCCCAGGCTCAAGCCAATTTTTCTGCCTCAGCCTCCCAAGTAGCTAGGATTACAGGCATGTGCCACCACACACAGCTGATTTTTTATTTTTTAGTAGAGATTGGGTTTCACCATGTTGGCCAGGCTGGTCTCAAACTCCTGACCTCAGGTGATCCACCCAACTTGGCCTCCCAAAGTTCCAGGATTATAGGCTCACATGAGCCACTGTGCCTGGCCTAATGGTCCGTCTTCTAAAATGTTTAACTTATTTATCTTTAGTTACTGGTGAAAGAAGGGTCAGTTTTAAAATAATAGTTTACATTTGAGAAAATTGAAGTGTACAAAATCACATTTAAAGTAAGAATATTAAAAACAGGGCCCCAGATAGTTCATAGCTTTGGCATGTAAAAGAGTTTTGAAGATGGAATTTTAAGCACATCGAGTAGTTACCTCTGTCCTGCATTAAGCCACCTAGTTCTGGATTGAAAACACATTTGCTAGTTCTGCCTGAAGCAATTAAGTCCTGGGAAAACACATAAGCCAAGAATGCCAGTTTACCATTTTACAGTGACAATGAGAGCTCCATTGTCAAAGAAACATTGAAAGATCAAAGACACTTAGTCTGTGTTTGGATTGGTGTAGATTTTTCTCATGCTATTTTCCATACTGTATTCAAACTGTCTGCGTTTTTCTCCCCCTACTTAAAATGAGTAACTTTTCCAGAGACTTCTTGTGTTCTTAGGTATTATGGTTGGGAATCAGGGGTACAAAGATGAGTAAGAATGACTAAAAAAAAATAGTTACAAGGCTAACAAATAGTAATCTCAGCAAATGGTGGACTAGGAAATTCCAGGCTCCTGTTCCCCAGCAGAAATATTAAAAACAAATCACCCAGTAGCTATCTCAACCAATGTAGTAGAAGCTCTGAAATCCATTAAACAAAGATTATAGCAACTGAGCAAACATCTAACCAAGAAGAGCCATCTCTAAACCAGTAGGAAAGGTTTGTGGTGTTTTTACACACCCTTGCCCTACCCTCTCCATGGTATAGTAGCTGCTTTGGTCTTGAATAGGCAATAGCTATTTCCCAGCTTTCCTCTCAAACCAGAGGGAACAGAGCAGACCTTATTTGCAAATTAATGTATATGTCTGTTCCAGCCTTTCTGGAGGATACCTAAAGGACTAACAAAGGTGCTTGTCTCTGTCTTGTGTAACCAAGAAAGCAGGCAGTAAAACCAGTGGGCATTGCTAATAAAAGCTACAAAGTGACTATAAACCTACAGAGGCCTGAAGAGATTCTGGCTGGACTTGTGCAATAGACCCTGTAAGGCCCAGAGGAGAAGCTGGGTAAGATTCTCAGGAAATTACGACTCTCAAAAGCAGCCATATATATGAAGGAATATAGAAAGCCATGCTCATGTTAGGCAAGACACATTCTGAGAAAAGCCCTGAAAACATATTAAGATTCATTCCAGGCTGGTCTCTAGATTCACAGTAAGCCTAGCTACAAGACGAAGGAGTGCCCCTGCACAGAGCGAGTCTGCAAAGATTCAGAGAGGCGGCCATAATATGCTTTTAGGGGGCGGGGTGAGGGCTGGGGGTTACTGTTTTTTTATTTCAGCTTTTGGCATTTAATACAATCTTGATTATACTTTTATAAAAGCTGAACACAAGGTTAAGGAACCTCAGTAACCACACGTGGAAAGGAATAGTCTTTGCAAAAGAAAGTTTGGAAGTCTCAAATGGACTACTACAGTCTTAAACAATATATGTATATTTAAAAAAAACAGCAAATCTTGGGGGAGGGGGACAATGTGATTTCCAGAGTTACCATATTATAATCATCAAATGCCAGATTTTCAACAACAACAAAATCACAAAGCATATAAAGAAACAGGAAAACATGGCTCATTTAAAGGAACTGGATTGACAGAAACTGCCCTTGAAGCAGCCCAGATGAATTGCACTTAGTAGCCAAAGACTTTATTTGTTTAAAATATGCATGAAGACCTAAGGGGAGAACATGGACGAAGAACTGAAAGCAATCAGGCAAACTGTCCTGGAACAAAAGAATACTATCAATAAAGACATAGAAATTACAGAACTGAACCAAACAAATTTTGGAGCTGAAAATACAATAACTGAAATGAAAAATTTACTAGGGGTGTTCAACAGCAGATTTATGGAGATAGAAGAAAGAATCAGTGAAGTAGAGGTTAGGGATATTGATTATCGAGTTTGAGGAGCAAAAAGAAAAACAATGAAGAAAAGTAAACAGAGTCTAAGAGACCCATGGAACACTACCAAGTGGACCATCATATGCAATGTGGGAGTTTTAGAAGGAGAAGAGAGAGATAGGGGGCACCAAGATTATTTTAAGAAATAATAAAGAAGAATAAACTCCCCAAATGTGATCAAGGGCATAGATCCACAAATCTGAGAATCTCACTGGACTCTAAGTAGAGTCAACCAGAGACTCACACTGAGATACATGATCAGGCTTGACAAAGAGAAGTTCTTAAAAGCACCCAGAAAGAGGTGACTCAGCAGATTCAGTTAATCCTCAAGAAGAGTATAAGCTGAATTCTTACCAGAAACATGGTGGCCAGAAGGAAATAGGCTGACATATTTGAAATGCTGCAAGAAAACAACTGTAAACTAAGAATTCTATATTCAGCAAAACCATTCTTCAGCTATGAAGCAGAACTTAAGGTATTGCCAAATAAACAAAAGCTGAAGGAGTTCACTGCCACTAAACCGCTACAGGAAATATGAAAGGGAGACCCACAGGTTGAAATGAAAGAATACTTAGACAATACTTAGACAATAACATAACACCTTAGAAGGTGTATGAAGACATTAAGGTATCTGATAAAGGTAATTACATGAGTTAATATTATAATTTTGGTTTATAATTGTGATTTTTATAGAAATGATAAGACAAAGCCAGGTCAGTTAGGCCCTGCTTAAATCCCAGCAGGTTAGACTCTGGTAAGATGATCTCTATTTTGGGCAGGCCTTGTTAAGGACAGAATGCTCTAGAGGTATTTCAAAATGGTTAACATTTCCCCTCCCTCTGCCAGAAGCACGAGGGGGTGTTTTGCCCGTCTTCACTGAGAACCAAATGGAATGTCTAGGGGGTCTCCTAAGACTGGGTCCCTTGCAGTTTTTAACTCTCAGACTTGTTGGCACTGAGCCTCCAACAATTTGTCAATTATAGTTTAGATTTTCCTGCTCTGATGCTGGTGGTTCTTGCAGAGGCTTTTGCTCCTGAGTTTCTGCTCTGGGAGGTTGGGATTCTCTATCTGCCTGCCTATCTCTCCAATCTTGAGACAGTGTTTTGACAGCTATGACCTCATTTCTCTGACAGATCTAAGAAGAATTGTTGATTTTCAGGTTGTTCAGCTTTTTACTTGTTGTCAGGATGGGTGAGGGCATCCAAGCTCTTTATGTGCTAGATTGAGAACCAGAGGTTCTGTGTGTTGGTTTTGGGTCCTGCAGCCTTGCTGAATTCATTTATTTATTCTAATATTTTTCATGTGTGGAATCTTGAGGGTTTCCTACGTCTAAGATCATGCCAGCTACAAACAGCGATAATTTTCCTACTTGCTTTCCAACTTTTATTCCTTTTTTGTCTTTTTCTTAACAAATTGCTCTTGCTGGAAATTCCAATATCATGTTGAATGGAAGTGGTGGAAGTGGGCATTGTTGTCTTGTTCCTGATCATAGAGGAACAACTTTGAGTCGTCCTCCACTGAATATGCTATCAGCTGTGGGTTTTTCACATATGACCTTTATCATGTATAGAAAGTTCTTTCTATTTCTAGTTTATGAGTGTTTTAATCTTGAAATGGCATTGCATTAGGTCAAATGCTTTTTCTGCATTAGGATGATCAGGTGGTTTTTTTTTCCCCCATTACTTTATTAATATGTTATAATACTGTAATTGATTTTGTATGTTTCAGGCATAAATCCACTTGTTAGGTACTTAACTCCAGTCACCTCTAGTCATCTTCTCACCCAAGGGGAGTGGGGACTGAGACACAGTGGTGAAGGTCATAACCCAAGGGCATAGTCTTACTGAAAGACTGAGACCTAATCATAGGTCTGTAGAATGCTTCCCCCTACACACACACCTTACCACCGCAACACTAAAGGCTTATTTACTACAGTTTATTTTACTGAGTAATCATGTCTGGCTTTCAACAAAAAGTACAAGGCATAGTAAAAAGCAAAAAACACAGTTTGAGAAGATGGAGCAAGCATCAGAGCTCTGATATGGAATTGATGTTGGAATTATCAGACTGGGCATTTAAAACAACTGTGATTAATATGCTAAGTGTTCTAATGGAAAAAGTAGACACCATGCAAAGACAGATGGACAATGCAAGCAGAGAGATGGAAATTTTGAGAAAGAATCAAAAAGAAACGCTAGAGATAAAAAAAAACTGTAGCAGAAGTGAAAAATGTTTTTGATGGACTCAACCTCTGAGCTTGAGGATATGCCAACAGAAACATCCAGAATTGAAAGCACCGAGGGAAAGGTGACTTACATACACAGTGGAACAGAATATACAAAAACTGTGGGACAACGACAGAAGATGTAACATATATGTAAATGATAATACCAGAAACAGAAGATGGGAACAAAAGTATTTGAAGCAATTATGACTGAGAACTTCCCCAAATTAACGCCAGACACTAAACCACAGACCCATGAAGCCCAGAAAACACCAAACATGATAAATGAAAAAAAAAAAAAAAAAATCAACATCTAGGCATATCATCTTCAGACCGCAGAAAGTCAAAGATAAAACATTTTGAAAGAGGAGGAAATTATCTTATATAGAGAGGAGGAAGAATAAGAATTGCATCATACAATATTTGGATTGTATAGTAATCCTGTGTTTAACTTTTCATGGTGGCTGCACCATTTTACATTCCCATCAGTGGAGTACAAGGGTTTGGATATCTCCACATCCTCACCAACACTTATTACTTCCCCCTTTTAAAAAAATTGTAGCCATCCTAACGGGTGTGAAGTGGTATCTCATTGTAGTTTAGATTTAATTTCCTTAAAGGCTAGTGATGTTTTGCATCTTTTCATGGCATATCTTCTTTGGAGGCATGTCTATTTGAATTCTTGCCCATTTTAAAATTTGTTCATTTGTTTTTTTGTTGTTGGTGGTGGTGAGTTGTCGGAGCTCTTTATATATTCTGGATGTCGATCCCTCATATATATGCCTTGCAAATATTTTCTCCCATTCTGTAGGTTGTCTTTTTTATTTGAGATGGAGTCTTGCTCTATCACCAGGCTGGAGTACAGTGGCACAATCTTGGCTCACTGCAACCTCTGCCTCTTGGGTTCAAGCAATTCTTCCACCTCAGCCTCCCAAGTACCTGGGACGACAGGCGCGTCCCGCCACACCCGGCTAATTTTTTTTTTGTATTTTTAGTAGAGATGGGGCTTCACCATGTTGGCCAGGACGGTCTTGATCTCTTGACCTCGTGATCTGCCCGCCTTGGCCTCCCAAAGTGCTGCTTGTCTTTTCACTTTCTTGGTAGTGTGCTTTAATGTTTAAATGTTTTTGATGAAGCCAATTTGCCTATTTTTTCTTTTGTTGTCCATGCTTTTGGTGTCATATCAAAACAATCACTGCCAAACATAGTTTCACAAAGATGTTTCTCTATGTGTTCTAAAATTTTATAGTTTTAGCTCTTAAATTTAGGTCTTTTATATGTTTTAAGCTAATTTGTATATTTGATTTAATATAAGGGTCTAACTTCATCATTTTGCATGTGGATATCCAGTTTCCCGGCACCATTGGTTGGAAACGTTGTCCTTTCTCCATTAAATGATTTTGGCCTCCTTGGGGAAAATCATTTGACCATATATGCAAAGATTTATTTCTGGGCTTTCTCTTCTGTTCCTTTGGTCTGCATGCCTGTCTTTAGGCTGGTCCCACACTGTTTTGATCACTCTAGCTTTGTAGTAACTTTTGCAATCAGGCATTGAAATATAATAAAGGTGAATAAATATGGTACATTTTTTAAAACCCTAAATGTTAGCTCCATGGCAGTACAGGTTTTTATCTTCTTCTTTTATTTTTTCTTATTTTTTTGAGATGGAGTCTTGCTCTGTTGCCCAAGCTGGAGTGCAGTGGTCTGATCTCGGCCTGCTGCGACCTCTGCCTCGTGGGTTCAAGCAATTCTCCTGTGTCAGCCTACTGAGTATCTGGGATTACAGGTGTGTGCCACCATGCATGGCTAATAGATTTGTATCTATCTTATTCGTATATTAGCCCTTATATCTAGACTGCTATAGAGTACATAATAAGGTCTAAATAAAAACTGCTGAATAGCCAGGTGTGGTGGCTCACACCTGTAATCTCAGCACTTTGGGAGGCCAAGGTGAGTAGATCACCTGAGGTCAGGAGTTTGAGACCAGCCCGGCCAATGTGTTGAAACCCCGTCTCCACTAAAAATACAAAAAGTAGCCAGGTGTGGTGCCAGGTGCCTGTAATCCCAGCTACTCGGGAGGCCGAGGCAGGAGAATTGCTGGAACCTGGGAGGCGGAGATTGCATTGAGCCAAGACTGTGCCATTGCACTCCAGCCTGGGCGAAAGAGTGAAACTCTGTCTCAAAAAGACAAAACAAAACAAAAACTGCTGAAAGCTTAGAGTCTGATGGACAGGCCAAGATAGACCTGAAATTAAATAGGATAACAACATTTGACAAATTAGCAGTTTTCCTTTATCCTCCTTCCAGAAAACCCTTTGCTCAGTCTTAAATAATACAACTTCAGTATGAGTATTCCTGTAGCACTGGATTCAGCATGTGCACAGGTAAACTTCAGCAGCCACCACTGCAAGCTGGCTCCCAGAACCCGCCTCCTAAGTAGTTCTGTCAGAATCTTATCCCCAGGCTTCGGGTAGGATTCTGGCTGAGTTACTTACAATGTCTTCAAGTGTGAGATTTGTGCCTTCCAGTTCTTACACTACCATTCTTTGGCACAGTTACTACTACATTTTAAAGTGGCACCCTGGTCTATTAGGGATGGGCAAGAAAGGAGTTCTAGTGTATTAGTAAATTTAAGGATTGTTTGGAATTAGAAGGAGAATACCGAGGAAGTACTCTCAGCTTGGCACCTTATCTGATATAGTACCCAGCTGTTGCAGATAGGCATTTAAGCTAGAACTTGGCATGACTTGTAGTGGTCCTCTGTTGTGGAGTCGTCTTGGGACATACTGTCTTCTAGGATCGGCCTAAAAAGCCGCCCGTACTTAAGTCTCATGTGTAGTTCTTGAAAAATAAAACAAACAGCTGCCTGCGAAACTTATGTAGGATAGTTGAACAAGAGAGTAGTCAGGCCAAGGCATGATTAAGAAGTCTAAAGCATTCGTTTCTTTGCCATAGTGCAGAGGGATAAATGAAGTGACTCTTTCCATTATTTAGCTTCTTTGAGGTTGTAAGAAACAAATTGGTTTAGGTTACCTTCCAAGTTTATTATCTCGCAGCTGGCCTTCAGGAAAATTAAATGTTATTTATCTTTTATGTTCTCTAGTTCACCTGTTGTTACCAAGTCTAGTATTTCCACCATTTTAAAAAATCAGCTTATATCTCCCTATAATGTGCTTCTATTTCTCTTGACTATAAGCTCTCCCATTTTCTTATTTCCCGTGGCTTATACTTCTTACGAGAAAAGATGTGATTGGGTTGTTCAGTCATTATCCAGGTGGGCAGTGCTCTGATGAGACACCTCTCAGGCCCTTGATGGTCTTTGGGCTGGAGCTGATCTCCAGTCATAGTCCCTAGTAGCCAGAGTATTGGTGTCTCACCTCTGTTGTATGGTGACTGATCATACTATGATGATAGTATGACTGATCATACTGAAAGAAATGTTTATGGTCACTTTCCTTAGAAGGAACCTGTGTGGCCTTGGTAGAGACTCAGAGCCTCATATATCATTCTTTACTAATGCATCACTGGGAGCTTTCATTTTGAAGGAGAAGTAGAAAGGCCTGCACATGCATAGGATGTATTTCTGGCTTCCGGAGGAAGGAGCCATGGTTATCCAAACAATAAAATTATCCTCACTCGTCCTTTGTTCTATAACCTTTTGTAGAAGTGTTTTAGGAACAGTAGCAATTCAGGTATATTACACTTCTGTTTCCCATCCCTTTTTATTGGATTCTTCTTTAAGGCTTTTGTAGAATTTGTGAAATCTGACTATTTAGAAAGAAAATATCCACGTAGCTGGGCCATTAAAGAAGATAAAGGAAAAGAACTGGTGTGTGACCTGCGGGATGTCCTATATGCAAGGAGCTAAAGCCCCTGAGAGCAGAGTTGCTCTGCACAAAGTTGCTCAGGACCCAGAGACCTTCATAAGGCTGTTTCTGTATGAAGGCCTTCTTCAGGAAAGGCATATTCGATTAGAGGCACAACAGCTGAGGAGTAATATTCTGTAGGTGGTCCATGTGCCTACTGGGTCTTCTCTCCAGGATTAGCTGAAAAATGTTGAGACCATGGTTAACAGGTTTCTGACGTTTGCCCAAATCCATAAGGAATCAGATGCTAGTTTTGAAAGGGAATGCCATGGAAGTAGCTGTATTGATTTTATCAATGATATAAACTTAGCTTCATGAAAATTACCATGTTATTTTCCTCATTTCAACAAAGACCAGTGAAAACTTCTTTGTGGACTGGAACCACCGGGTGGCTAATACAGTCAGGCAGACTCCTAGCTGGTTGATAACCATACCCAGAGTGTGTCGATGCTGTCCGGAAGGGGAGAGTTCCAGGCCAAGAGTCTGGCCCGCATCATGTGCCACTGAGGGTGCCTGTTCAGGATTGGAAGCCTGGGGAAGGGAGGAGGATAGAGGGAGGAAAGGCAGAAGGCCTGGGCAGGTCTGGGTGAGAAGTGTGGAAGGGTTAATAGGAAATGGTTAGACAAAAGCCTTTAAAGCTCCGAGGGCTTTGTTCTGGGACTAAATAGGAAAGTGAATTCTCAGAACTCTTCTCTTCCCCTTGGTTCCTTCCAGTGAAGGTCAGATTTGAGAGAGAAAGCAGTTAACTTGCCTTACCTAAGAGGCTTTGTTGTGGAGTATTTTCCATCCTCTGTGGTTAGTGACCATAGCATACACAGACAGGAAAACCTGACCTCAGTGCAAGGTTTCTCTGCTGTTGGAGATACGTTGCCTCTGATTTTACTTTTCTTTCTCCTTCAGGCTGCCTGATAGGGGCTGTGAATCTGAAATCCAGCAATCGAACCCCAGTGGTACAGGAATTTGAAAGTAAGTACAAGGGAAATGCCAAGGATAATGGGCACCATCTACTGGACATTTGGTGTCTTGCAGCCAACTCAGGACACAACCATCTCTGTAGTGTGCCAAGGAGACCTTTGGGGTGGGAGCTCTGCTGCGCTGCACAGGCCCATGAGACGTGGCATCAGCAGCCCAGCAGTGAGCCCTGGGTGGGTTTTCCATCAGCTGGCATCGCACTCCTGCCGGGCTTTGTGATCACACAACAAAGAAATTTTGTTTTGTTTTGTTTTGTTTTGTTTTGTTTTGTTTTGAGATGGAATCTCACTCTTGTTGCCCAGGCTGGAGTGCAGTGGCGTGATCTCGGCTCACTGCAACCTCCACCTCCCAGGTTCAAGTGATTCTCCTGCCTCAGCCTTCTGAGTAGCTGGAAACAGGCATCTGACACCATGCCTGGCTAATTTTTGTACTTTATAGTAGAGATGGGTTTTGCCATGTTGGCAAGCCTGGTCTCGAACTCCTAACCTCAGGTGATCTACCCCCCCCTTGGCCTCCAAAAGTGCTGGGATTACAGGTGTGAGCCACCACGCCCAGCAAAAAATGTCTTATATAGAAGAAGGGTGTTTAAGCGAGGGTGTACTCAATCTAATAAAATCCTTGCTAATTGTCTTCATTGTTTCTCTGGCAAAAACTCATCTTTTCTCAAAGTCTCTTGGAATGTGGAGTTGGCTAGGTTTTTAATCTGCATGAAGAGCCTCTTAAATTAGAGCCAGTTTGCAGCGTCTGGGTGTGCAGGTGAATCTAGAAGCACTCCACATTCACTGAGAGCCCTTTTTCTTCTTTGCTTGTTAGGCGTGGAACTGTCTTGCATCATTACGGATTCGCAGACAAGTGACCCCAGGATCGAATGGAAGAAAATTCAAAATGGCGAAACCACATATGTGTTTTTTGACAACAAAATTCAGGGTATGATCCTGTAGTCTTCTTGCCCATGCTGACCTTTCCTCTGTCCATAGACCTGGGTGTGCACTTTTGGCCAGAAACTGGTAACCTGCATCTGTAGCTAGGACTGTTTTGTTTGTTTTCTTAAGGATTCATTATTATGGAAAATTTCAAACATAGTGCAAGTGGTATTTCAAGCCTCCCTGTACAGGTCACCCAGCATAACGATCATTAGTTAGGATCTTAATCTGCTCACAGCCCCATCTCTGGGGAATCAGAGTAAACATTTTCCTAGGCCATCTTCTCACGATCCTGACGTGAGTGATGTAGGTGAGCGAATGAGAAGGGCCATATGTTTCAGCAAGGGCAGAGCACAGATTTACTGAGCCACGCACTGTGTTTCAGGCTTGGTGCTGGGGGTGCCCATGGGGAGAGAGCACAGGGTACCCAGAAGTGACATTGAGTGGGAGGATGGTGGTCAGGGAAGGCTCCCCAAAGTTGCCTCTCTGGGTGCGGTGTGAAGGGTGGCTGGTTAGGAGCCAAGATGATGTGGAGAGAGGTGGTGGGCAGGAGAGAATGCTGTGTATGAACATGCAGAAGCAGCAGATGGACTGGCTGATGGGAGAGACTGCAAGTTCCCCACTGTAGCTGGTACGTGGACAGGGAGAGAGGCAGGAGAGGGGCTGGAGAGGTCTCCTGGCCAGGTGGACCACACTGAATGCCAGGCGAGCATGAGCGGTATCTGAGGGCCTGCTGTGAGGCTCTCGGGGTAAGTGCCGTGCCGCATCTACGTTTCAGAAGACTGAAGTACCTGCTGTAGAGAAGAGATTGGAGGCGGCAGAAGTCAGAGCGGAGGCCGCAGTCAGGGGCCTT
>NW_016107720.1:774429-806853 GCF_001604975.1 Cebus imitator
CGCAGAGTCCGGCAGGGGGATGAGGGGCAGGCAGAGAGACTCGAGGGAGGCCTGCTGGGACTCGGTTAGCAGGCAGGTGGCTAGAGAGGAGCATGGCACCCTCTTTCTGACAGGAGGGCAGAGCAGCAGGAGGAGGTTCCCTGCAGGCTCGCACATCAGTCGGAGCCTGTGGACTTCTCACGGAAGTTGTGAGTTGAGAGGGACTTGTGGAAACAGCTCCAACACGGTCTTGCTTTGAGTTCTCCATGTCGCCAGGAGCCTGAGTCTCCACAGAAGAGTTTTGCTGCCCACTCACATGAAGTCCCTCCTTTGCGTCTTATTTTTGGAGTGATGAAAATGTTCTTCTCAGAACATCAATCTGTTTTCTTTGGTTACTCAGGCTGACCCTGCTAAACCCTGAGCATGTAGTTTAGAGCATCAGCAGAACCAGGTGAGAAATTCCTAAAGAGCTTTCCTTTTCTGGGGATTAAACATTTTGCTCTTAGCCACAGGAGTGGGGAGGCCGAGGGAGACTGTTTCCCACAGAGAATGCAGGGGCTCAGGAGGGTGCAGCTCTCCTTGGCCTCTTCCCTGCCTCAGTGCGGGGCTGCACCTGGAGCACCCTGGTGGGGTTTATTTACCCCTTTCTTACACGGTAGAGGCTCAAATTCTCTACCAATGGATGGCTGTATATCAAAGCTTATTAGAAAACGTTGTTGCCAATGTCTCTGCTCCATCAGAAGCATCTATGCTGTTCTTAGTGTATCATGGCAGGCCCTTCGTGTCCTGGGCAGCACTCGTCAGGTTTAGTGATAAGTATTGCTACTCTTTTGTGTTGTGTTTTCCTAACTCCTTCTGAATTTGTTGTTCTGCAGGTTCTTCCTGCTTCTTTGAAAGTGTTGTTGTGCCTTATGTTTAAAAATTTTTTTTTATTGAGCTGTAATTCACACTGCACAGGCCTTGTCCTTTTAAAGTGTACAATTCAGGAGTTTTTAGTCTATTCACATGGTTGTGCAGCCACCACCGCTATCAAAATCCAGAACATTCTCATCATCCCACAGAGAAACCCCATACCCATCAGCAGTCAGTCCTCCTCCCCGTGTCCCTGGCAGCTGTGATTTTACTTGCTGTCTCTATGGATTTGCCTGTTCTGGACACTTCATAGACATCATAGTCTTTCATGGCTGGCGTCTTTCCCTCAGCATCATGCTTTCAAGGTTCATCTGTGTTGCAGCATGTGTCAGTACTTCATTTCCTTTCATGGCTGAATAATGTTCCATTGTAGATATTAATCATTATTTGATCCATTCAGTTGATGTGCATTTGGGTTGTTTCCACTTTTTGGCTATTATCTTGACTCCTGACCTCAGGTGATCCACCCATCTTGGCCTCCCAAAGTGCTAGGATTACAGGCGTGAGCCACAGCGCCCGGCCCTTGGCTGTTATCAGTAATGCTGCTAGCAGTATTTGGTTACAGGTTTTTGTGTGAACCTAGGTTTTCATTTTTCTGGGATGAATGATCAAGAGTACAGTTGCTGGGTCTTAGAGTAGTTGCATGTTTAGTTTTTACAAAACTGACAGAGCGTTGTTCACAGCTGCTTTATGAGTTTACATTCCTGCCCCCACTGTATTTTCCCACATCCTTACTAACAATTGCTATTGTCTGACTTTGTAAATTCCAGCCATCTTAGTGGGTCTGAAGTGATGTCTTATGAGTTTGATTTGCATTTCCTGATGACTAATGATGTTGAGGGTATTAGTTATATGTTTTCTTTGGAGACATGTCCGTTCAAGTTTTATGTCCATTTAAAAATAATTTTTTTTTCTAGAAACAGGATCTCACTATGTTGCACAGGCTAGACGTGAATTCCCAGGCTCAAGTAATCCTCCCTCCTCAGCCTTCTGAGTAGCTGAGACCTCATGGCGCTAGGTGCGCCACTGCACCTAGCCTTATGTCCAGTTTTCTAATTGGGTTGTCTATTTATGACTGAATTGTAAATTCTTTATATATATTCTGGATGCTAGGTTGGATTTGTGATTTGCACATATTTCTCCCATTCTGTGGATTGTGTTTTCACCTGCTTTTGTCCTTTGAAGCACAATGTATTTAATTTTGATGAAGTCCACTGTCACTGTTTCTAGTATGTGCTTGTGCTTTTGGTGTCATATCTAAGAAACTATTGCCTAATCCAAGGTCATGAGGGATTTAATGCACATGCATTTTTCTAAGAGTTTTATAGCTTCTTTTGTTTTCTTGTTTATTTTTTTGAGACGGAGTCTTGCTCTGTTTTACAATCTCTGCTCACTGCAACCTCTGCCTCCCGGGTTCAAGTGATTGTCCTGCCTCAGCCTCCCGAGTAGCTGGGACTACAGGCACACGCCACCAGCCACTTTTTGTGTTTTTAGTAGACACTGGGTTTCACCATGTTGGTCAGGATGGTCTCAATCTCTTGACCTCTGCCCTCCTAGGCCTCCCAAAGTGCTGGATTACAGGCGTGAGCCACCGCACCCAGCCTAGTTTTAACTCCTGTGTTAGGTCTTTGTTGTATATGGAGTGAGGGAGAGGTTCAATCTCATGTGTTTGCATGTGGATACACAGCTATCTCAGCATCATTTATGGAACATGAGTTGTTTCTCAAATGGTGTTTTTTGTTTTTGTGTGTGTGTGTGTGTTTTTTATGGGTTGTCCTTCCTGGCAGTGAGGAAGAGAATGTGAGGTTCTTGGCTTTAACGACAGAGACGCGTGTAATGAGTGCATCTTGCACAGCAGGAGCTATTTTTGGTGCTTAGGTTACAGATAGTAATAGGTCCTGGTTCCCGTCCTCAGGGAGTTCACTTCTCTACACAGCAATAGAAACAAAAACTGCTCTGCAGTCTTCCTTGCTGTGGCATCCAGTTCTGGCTCTAGAAACCACGCTCTTCAAGTGGCAGAGATATCTTCAAAGAGTTTTTTAGTGCCTCATGTCTTTTCTGTAGGAGTCTTGGTAGGTCGTGCAGAAATACTGGGGAAGACATCCCTGAAGATCTGGAATGTGACACGGACAGACTCAGCCCTTTATCGCTGTGAGGTGGTTGCTCGCAATGACCGCAAGGAAATCGATGAGATCATGATCGAGTTAACCGTGCAAGGTAGGAGCTCATGCAAAGGTGAGACATCTCTGCCCTTTTCAGGCCTCGTGAGTCCGTAGCCATAGGATGCAAGAGATTGGTTGTATCTTGGTTTCTTTCCGTCCAGAACTATATCCCTGAGGGGTTCACATGGCTTAGGGAGAGCACTGCTGAGAGCTAGACTGCCTGAGCTGGGACAGAAGTTGAGAAGGGAAGGAAGCTCCTGCCACTTCCTTCCACCTTCTAGGGGAGGCGCCTTCACACACGGGAGGGCAGCGTGCAGCGGTGGAGGGTCAGTCTGCAGATGGGATCCTGGGAACGGCAGTGGTGCGGCACGGCTCGATTGGCTTTCTTGTCTTTGGAACTGATTTCTTGTGGGCTTTAATAAGAATGGAGCCCTGTCGCTGAGATCTTAAACACCACCCACTTCTTTTCCCACAGTGAAGCCAGTGACCCCTGTCTGTAGAGTGCCAAAAGCTGTGCCAGTAGGCAAGATGGCAACGCTGCACTGCCAGGAGGGTGAGGGCCACCCCCGGCCTCACTACAGCTGGTATCGCAACGATGTGCCGCTGCCCACGGATTCCAGAGCCAATCCCAGATTCCGCAATTCGTCTTTCCACCTAAACTCTGAAACAGGCACTCTGGTAAGCTCTCTTCTAAGAGGTGAGGATGTAGATGTTTTCGTTGGGGCAATTGATGCTTATTGTGGAAAGAAGAGTTATTAGGAGAGATGGTGAAACTCTTGATAAGACAGGAGCTAAAAATCTAGAATGTTAGTGATTCTACAGGAAAAGTGACCCTTCCTCTTTTTATCCCCTAAGAATGTAAACAAATACATTCTTAGGGGGTAAAATAAGGAAGAGAAAGAAACCGTAGATTGAGACTGAAGAGGGATATTAAAAATGTTACTGGGGTCCTAATTTGGATAATCAACTGTAAAAGTCATCAGACAACCAGAGAAATTCGATTACTAGCTCGTATTTGGTGATCTGTTAAGCAATTGTTAATTGCTTTAGGCATGGTAAAGGTTCTGTGGCTGTGATTTGTACAGTCCAGGTCTTCTAGAGATACATAGTGAAGTATTTATGGATAGAAGGTGTTTGGAATTTGTTTCAAGATAACCCAGTGTTGGTGGTGGTGGGAGGTGGGGGAGGAAAGGAAACAGGCTGGACAAAGTGACCTGGCCAGCAAACCACACCAGGCTTTTACTACATGTGGTTCTCTCTTGGAGGTACCTTCTGGTCTGTGGACTTTCCAGCTCCACGTGGTCATCAGACAGATTTTAATAGGGCCCTATGTGTTCATTTTGCCAAAATGTCTGAGAAGCAGTCATCGTCAAAGAGCCCCTTTACCAGAATAAAAGCAAGGATCCACCTCACATCCTGGATGTTGCCGGGCTTTGGTGTCTCCAGTCCCAAGGGGATTGGTCATTGGGGAGCTCTCAGCAGGTATCAGGCAGTGGATCAGGGAGGAACATGCACAGTGCCGGGGAAGCCACGGGGAAGTCAAAAGCAACCTCGTTCTGGACCCAGGTAGATGTGCCCTCAGAAGTCTGCCTTGTGATTGGCCCAATTATCTACTTGTCATTCCCTGAAACAGGTGTTCAGTGCTGTTCACAAGGACGACTCTGGGCGGTATTACTGCATTGCTTCCAATGACGCAGGCTCAGCCAGGTGTGAGGAGCAGGAGATGGAAGTCTGTGAGTCTCTTTTTCAAAAGGTTTCATCACAAGACTGGGAAGTGAATAGAACATTTCAAATTTAATATTTTCCCATCAGTTTAGAGGTCTCCAGAATTTTATCCAGTTATTATCATTTTGTAGAAAACTGACAGAATTTTAGCTCTAGTCATTTTATCTGCAGACAGAGCTTTAGCCCCTAGAGATATTATCTCAGGGCCCTGGTTCCCCTAAGGTGGGGCGGGGGGTATTGAGAGGAGGCTGGGGACAGATAGGATGTGTCCAGATCACTTGGGGAGCTGTTTTTTAATAAATAAAAAAAGACAGGGTCTTGTTTTGCTGCCCAGGCTGGAGTGCAGTGGTGCAATCACAGGTCACTATAGCCTCAAACTCCCAGATTCAAGCCATCCTCCCATCTCAGCCTCCCAAGTAGCTAGGACAACAGGCACATACCACTGTGCTCAGCTAATTTCATTTTTTATAGAAATGGGATCTCACTATGTCACCCAGGCTGGTCTCAAACTCCTGGCCTCAAGCAGTCCTCCCACCTCAGCCTCCCCAAGTGCTGGGATTACAGGCATAAGCCACCGTGCCTAGCCAGGAGCTTTTGTTGAATCCTTCCCTCCTCCCTATTTGCAGCTATCCCCAGAGCAGTGTTTTCCAAAACTGCCTGGTGATAACCATTTGGAATCACTGTTTCACTTACAGATGCGAGCCTACCTCAGACATATGCTACAAATGTTTCTGTGTAAGACAAGCATTCCAAGTGATTCTTCTCATCCGTCCCATCTGAGAAACTCTGCTTTAGGGTGTTTTCTCCTCAAGTTTTGCCCCAGACCTATTCTAGCCTATTGACATTTTAGTGATGAAACTTGAGAATTGACATTATAAAATCAAATTGCATGGCCAGGCGTGGTGGGTCATACTTGTAATCCTAGCACTTTGGGAGGCTGAGGCAAGTAGATTACCTGAGGCCAGGAGTTCGAGACCAGCCTGGCCAACATGACAAAACCCTGTGTCTACTAAAAATACAAAAATTAGCCAGGTGTGGAGGTGGGCGCCTGTTGTAGTCCCAGCTGCCTGGGAGGCTGAGGCAGGAGAATCACTTGAACTTTGGAGGCAGAGGTTGCAGTGAGCCAAGATTGTACCACAGCACTTCACCCTAGGCAACAGAGCGAGACTCAAAAAAAAAAAAAAAAAAAAAAAAAAAAATTGCAAGTTGATTTTTAAGTGTGCATTCATATTTCAGAACCAATACAGAGAGTTTTTAAAAACTTCCAATTTACTTGGCTCTTGTTGATAAATTCCCTGCATAGTTTTCCATGTGTTGCTTGCCTAAAGGAAACAGCTGCCAGAGCCCCATATGAAGGTGACCCAGTGCCTTTGCCCAGTATATAGACATGAGAAAAGCGCTCCGAGCTTATAGATCGGAGGTCAGGCAGCCAGTGGAGACAAAGCCTGAGTTCTTACCTAGCATTTTTTACTTTCTAATAGGGCTTGAAACCAACTTTCCCCAGCAATCCACAACAAAGGGAGACCCTGGAAATTAGGGATGTTTTCTCCCTTGGGATCCTGGCTCCTAATCTTGTCGTTATAAGCATTTTCTCCATAAATTAGGTTCTCAGGCGTTCAGCCGAGGATCTTTAAGCCTCCAGTACCAAGCCCATTTTAATAGTTTTCAGTGTAGCTGCATTTCAACTGTAGAAGTCTCAGTACTTTTTACATGTGATGTTAGGAGTTATGGTGTCCTATGTGTTCTAGGCTGGAAAGATTGTAAGTGTTCTCTCTTCTAGCTGGGTAGGCCCGAGGGGGTGGGGGCAAGTGGGTTTGGAGTGAAGGAAGGAGGCACAGCAGGGTCAGGGTCCTTTTAAAGAACAGTTAGTGTGTATCATGGCTTTCCCCAAACCTCCTTTTCTTCAGATGACCTGAACATTGGCGGAATTATTGGGGGGGTTCTGGTTGTCCTTGCTGTGCTGGCCCTGATCACGTTGGGCATCTGCTGTGCATACAGACGTGGCTACTTCATCAGCAGTAAACAGGATGGAGAAAGGTGAGCCTGCCTCTGTGAAAAAAGGGAAGTGCAAGCTGGCAATGATATCACGACCCTGTTGTTAAACTGCCCTCTTCTCCTCACAGTTACAAGAACCCAGGGAAAGCAGATGGAGTTAACTACATCAGGACTGATGAGGAGGTAATGATTTAGTAAACCCGGAAATCTAGGTGAATCCAGCAGGAAAAACGGCATTCCTCCTTAGAAACCATGTGGGTCTCCTAGGAAGATTTCTGAGTGCTCGTGCAGCTCCTGCACTCCTCAGCCTCTTCACAGTAACACACATACTAACGGGATTTGTGCTTTCCAAGCACTAGTGATTGTACTTTTAAAGAATGATTATTTGATTTGTATTTAGCTCATGTTAGACTTAGTGTTTTTTCTTCTTGCCACCAGGCCCCTTGATGGCTCTAACTTTGTGTTGGCTTTGCAGGGCGACTTCAGACACAAGTCATCGTTTTTGATCTGAGAGCCGCAGTGTGGCCAAGAGCCCACATGCACATACCTCTACTATAAACTCCTGTCAAGGCAGCGAGAGCCGAGTGCACTTGGACAAAGCTAGACACTCATTCAGAAGCTTTTTGTTTTGGCCAAAGTTGACCACTACTCTTTTTACTCTAACAAGCCACATGAATAAAAGAATTCTCCTCAAGGTGGACACTGTAAATGTAAACAAAGGAAGAGAAACTGCGTGCGTTCACTGAGTTGGGTTTCTGGCCTGATTCCCACACAAGTATTAGGGTGATCTTCAAGAGCGTGCTCACATAAATGCTCCTGTGCTGGGTCTTGTGAAGCCTGGACAGCGCCCTGTGAGATGGCGAGGTGGCAGTGCGGCACCAGCAGTGAGCGCGTCCTGGTGGGAACCCACAAAAGGCTTCTTAGGCAGCGGCCTTACTTCATCAGCCCGCACACGCCACCGCAGTTTCTTCTCAAAGGCCCTGCTGATCAGTGTTGCAGTGTCCGTTGTGGAGAAGCTTTTTGGATCAGCATTTTATAAAAACAACCATAATTGGGAAGGTAAATTGCTTGCTGAAGAGGGATCTTGCCTGAAGAGCCCTGCTTGTCCAACAGGGTGTCAGGATTTAAGGAAAACCTTCGTCTTAGGCTAAGTCTGAAATGGTACTGAAATGTGCTTTTCTATGGGTCTTTATTTTATAAAATTTTACATCTAAATTTTTGCTAAGGATGTATTTTGATTATTGAAAAGAAAATTTCTATTTAAACTGTAAATACATTGTCATACAATGTTAAATAACCTATTTTTTTTAAAAGAGTTCAACTTAAGGTAGAAGTTCCAAGTGGAACTAGTGTTAAATTGGAAAATATCAATAATTAAGAGTATTTTACCCAAGGAATCCTCTCATGGAAGCTTACTGCGATGTTCCTTTTCTCACATAAGTTTTAGCCTTTTTCACAAGAGAACTTAGGCTGTCTACACATCAAACCATTGTTGCTTAGGAAACTTTTAAAAATTATAGTTGAGCAATGTTGAAATCAGTTTGCATCTCTCCAAAAGAAACCTCCCAGGTTAGCTTTGAACTGCCTCTTCCTGAGATGACCAGGGCAGTGTACCCAGAGGCTACCCAGAGGCCTCAGATGGACAGAGACGGACACCAGTAAGCTCCTGGGGTTGCGCCAGGCACCCCTGCTCTAGCTCAGCACTGCCTTGCTGTCTGCCAGGAGGCTCAGGCATCTTTGAGCCTGGCTGTGCCCCCGTGAGCTTTTCTCCTGTGGCCTCTGCTTCATCCAGTACAGCGCTAAGGTGGGCACTCCAGGGACACGGGTGTCTTCCATGTAGTGTCCCAGCTTTGGGCTCCCATAACAGACCTTTTTGGTTATGGATGGCTTACAAAATACAGCTTCCACTGCTATTGTTTTTAAAGTTTGTTTTAATTATTAAGACTAAGACCAAAGGCAATTGCAAAATCAAGTCTGTCAATACAATATTTTAAAAATAGATTCCACTGTTCCTCTTTGCCACAGAGAAAGCACGCAGACACCACAGGTTCTGTCATTTCATAACAAACCATTGTGAAGTGGCGGCCAGTCCAGCCTTTGAAGAACCTCAGGTGGTGCAGGCAGGTGAAAGGCCTGGGAGTGAGGAAAGTGAAACGCCTGAATCAAAAGCAGTTTTCTAATTTTGATTTAAAATGTTTCATCTGCCGGAAACACTGCTCAGTTTGTGGGGAAACATCCTTCCGAAGCCTGAGTTCTTCAAGAGCAGGTGTTCTCAGCCTCGCATGCCTTGCCGTGCTGGACTCGGGACCCAAGTGCTCCGAAGCAAGGAGCTGCTGAGGAGCCCCTCACTCCACTGTGTGCCTGAAGGGTGCCTCTCACTAGTCACCTGGTCGTTCAGCTTCCAGTGTCTTGAGTTTTTTATACGTTGACAGCTTTTTTTAACTGCATACATGAGACTATGTTGACTTCTTGTAGTTATGTGAAACCCTTTGCCACAGGCCTCCTGGCAGAGGGAGGAAGTGCCCCAGCAGTGGCTCAGTGCTCCGTGGCGTGTTCCGCACGGCATCCTGGATGCTGAGCATGCAAGTTCCCTCCATTGCCATCTCGGTGGACAGGGATGTCTCCCCACCCTCAGTGTGGGGGAATAACGCTCCAGCCTCCTTCTTGGTTGTCATACTGAGAGGGTAGCCTTATTGCCCCCTCTTCTGATACCCTAAAACCTTCTACACTAGTGCCATGGGAACCAGGTCTGACGAAGTAGAGAGACGTGAAAGTGGAGTCTGGGAAGTAGTTGCCTATAACTGAGACTAGACAGAAAAGGAACACTCATGTATTGTAAGATATGAATGTGACCCGACGCAAGGCCCATACGAGGCTGTGACTCTGCCTTTGGGATGGATGTTGCTGTACATAGATATTACAGACTTGTACTAACACACCTATAATTTGGTATTTGTTTAACCTCATTTATAAAAACTTAAAAAAAACCCAAACATCGCTTCATTCTTTCTTGTTTGCTCTTACATTGAGTTTGTCTCTTCTTCCTAGCATCTCGGTGGTTAGGCATGCACACAAGAAATGCCACGACCTATCCATGAGGGAAGTCAGTGCCTGGGCAGTAGGTCAGCCTGTGCGCTCCAGAGCAGCGCTGTGCCCTCTACCACCTAGTCCACCTGTGTCACAGTTCCCACGTGGGATGGCAGTGGGCGGAGCTCAGTGGCATTCCATCCCCAAAACCAACCAATGCACAAAATCACTTTGTACTTTTGCTTTTGTAATACTAGGATTAAGAAGTCAAACCAACTGCGATAGTCCTAATAGAAGAGACTCAAGTCGTTCCCTCATCACTGGAGCACCCCTTAGCAGAGGGCTGCACAAATCGGCTCAGTGCCGCTCTCAGGAAGGCCACAAAGTCATTTTTTCCCAGGCAGGGATGGTTTTTATGCCTGTTACAGAAACCACATGGCTTCTCTGTGGGCGCAGAAGCAGGTGGGTGGATGAGCTGCCCTTCAGGACAATCATTTCTTTTTCCTAACAGGAAAGATTTGGTTTCATTCCTCTTACGTGCTTTAATGTAAAATTAAAATGTTTACCAATAAGAGCTCTGTTCTAAAAACAGAAGAGTTCTATTGACTACTGGAAGGCTGTATTTATGCTAAAGCTTTATTACTTTTAGAAAGCTGTACACTTCTTTTTGTAAAAAATTACAATTATAAATAGAAAAAATTTTAGAATCAAAATTTGGTCATTACAGATGGGAAAATATGTACTATAAGGAATTCAAACACGTTAACAGAGGCTTGATTTATATAAAAGAAAGCTGAAGTTGTGTTCCTTACAGATCAGATTATATA
The DNA here is from genome assembly GCF_001604975.1 of Cebus imitator. Lineage (NCBI taxonomy): Eukaryota > Metazoa > Chordata > Mammalia > Primates > Cebidae > Cebus > Cebus imitator. Next base: position 785,057 of record NW_016107720.1, read on the forward strand.
GCTTATCTGAATGGACTTGACGCTTTCAAATGGAATAAAGTTATATTAAATAGATAAGGCTTCTAAATCTGGCACGTCTCTATGATTTTACAGTGTTTAACCATGTACATCATACAGAGAATAGAAAAGGCTGGCCGGCCAAGCGCAGGTGAGTGCCAGGCCCTTGAGGAGGAGGAGCTCTCGTGTTCCATAGCAAAGCACTGCCCAAGGGCTGTGGGAAGTGATCCAGCTGCCTTTCCACACGGAGGACATGAGACTGCTTCCTCAAGGGCTCCTGGCTTCCTGGACACTGGTGGGGATGCGCTGTTTTAGTTGGCTGTTTTCAGAGGGGTCTTTCGGAGGGACCTCCTACTGCGGGCTGGGGTGTCTTTAGTCCTGGCTGGAGACCTCACATTCCACTGCTGAGGCTGTGGGGGCCTAGGGAAAGGACACATGCAGTCATTCTGGAACTCAGAAAAACCCTGACAAAAACATCCAGCTCAAAAGGAACATGGCTAAACTTACGGTTTATCGGGCGATGATAAACATAAGATGTCATTTCCTTGACTCCAGGATTCAGTTTTCTCTGAAAGGGAGTCAAACATAAACAAATTCAGTTTTCCCAGAATCTCAAAGGCAGCTCATGTATCAGCCCAGAAGGAAACCAAGAACTTGCCTTTGGCTGCTGAAGAAGTCTGTGGAGTCCTGATGTAACTGACTCCTGCTCCAAAAGTGACATCATTGATGGTCTCTGCAAAAAGGGGAGACAACCCTGTGAGTGAAGGCGGAGCGTCTCTGCTCTAGTCATCCATGTGGTGTAGGCACAGTGTCTACATCAGTGTTGAGTGGCAGCCCTCAGACCTCCATGGGACCCTGTCCCAGGGCCTGGCAGTGTTGAGGGCCCCTCCTGGGGACACGCCTTTCCATCTCTCTGACTCCCTTCTTTGACCGCAGCCCTCCTTAGGCACTCAGCCGAACCCTGCTCCTCACTTCTCACACCTCTGGCTTTCCTCCCACCCCGTCTTCCATGACCGCCCCTGTGCCAGTGACCGCCCTGCCCCACTCACTACACTTCTTATGTGGCTCACCCAGATTCCCCGAGGACACTCAACTCCTTGCATCTGCGCCACCATGCGTCCCTGCTACGTTTTTAGCCAGTGAATGGACCATGCAAGCTGGAAATGGGGCACCATGAGCAGCTCCCCCACATGGAATCAGCAGCCAAGTCCTGTCCCTTCCACCTCCAGTCGCCGCTTCATCCTGTCCCTTCGAGCCGCACTAGGAGTGGCTCAGTCCACCCCACCCTTCGACTTTGATTCTTCATTGCACCTGCCCCTGACCAACCCCCTCCAGTTTGCCCTCAGGAGCAGGAGAACACAGTTTAGGAGCAGATTCCACCGTAGCCTCGGTGTCTTACCGGCTGTGTGAGCTGCTCTGAGACCCTTAAGTTTCTTCATCTAAGTGGGTATAAAAACGTAGCTACCTCATTGGGGGCTGCCAGGACTACATGAAGTTATCTATGTTGAGTGCGTAGCATGGTGCCGGCTGCGAGGCCACTGCTGAATAGATGTTAGTGGCCACTGTCACTTAACTAGCCAGCACCCCTGCATCACTGGAGTTATGTTTAATCAAGAAGCTGGTAAATTCATTGCCCTGCTTAGACACCTCGATGGCTCTATGTTTTTAGGAGAGCCTAAAGTCCACCCTCAGTCTCGGCTGGTCCCAAGCTGCCTTTGCAGACTTACCTGTTATGCTCAGGTGAACGTGCATGCACACACGTCCACCCCCCTGCATCCCCTTCCTCAGAAGGCCCTGCCTGCACGTTCTGCTCCTCTGCCGCCCGCCCCATCTGCCTACACATGCCACCCTTTCTTGGAGGCCTGGATGGTGCAGCCTCGCCCCTCCCGGGTGGTGCTGTACCCAGTGCATACGCTGCTATCGGCACACTACCCAGAACAGCAGGGCTGGGCAGCTGCTTGCTGGTGCCAGTGAGCCTGCTGCCTTTCTGCAAGCACACACGAGGAGGCAGCTTCAGAGCTCTCCATGCTCTGCACATGGTGTCTTGAGGATGGACTGTGTCTTCCCATTTACATTTTAAAGCTCATCAGCCTTGCGCTGTGTACCTGATGGCTACTTGAGTGCCATTAGCAGACAATGGTAGAGAATTCTGTCATCATCACTGCCAGATCTGCTTATTCTGTTTCTGTGAAGTCTCTCCTTGTGCTGTCACGTGAAATTCCCTTCCTTACACACACGTTGCTCTTCCTGTTTGGAAGCCCAAATGTGCTCCAAAAAATTAGTCTCCCATCTTTACAGAAGCACAGGTGCGGGGGTTCTGACATCCCCCGGGCACTGTGCATAGAATCAAGGGCAGCAGCGTCTGTGCCACCCGAATGGTAACAGTAAGAGGGACTTGCTAAAACCCCCACAGATTTTCAGTTAAAGTCCTAGCATAAAAATTGAGTAATTTTCACTTCTGTCTAGCAACACCACTTTGTTTGAATTGATGCGCCACAGTGCTGAACTGGGTGGCATCTTTTCCACCAGCTTTGAAGAGCTGAGACACTTCCTGACAGTCACCCCCACCTAAACTAAAAGTTGCCACAACAATCTGGACGTATAAACCACAGAGAAAACAGCACTGAGTGCTTTTAGGCTACCTAACAATTCTCCCAGGAAGGAGAGCTAATAGGAGACCCTGCAAGCATTTCTTCCTGGTTCAGTAAAGAGAGAGATGGACAGAAACTGCATCAACAGGAATATTATGTCCAAGAGCCTGAAGCAAGAACAAGTCCTCCACCGACTCAATGACACCGGGGCGCCTGATTCCCAGCACAAAGTATGGCTCCCCACATGCAAACGAGGGCAGTATGAACACTCCCCGCCAGGCTGCACTGCGGAGGAACACGGGCTGCTAGGAAACCAACCCAACACTGACATCAGGGGCTCACAGGATGAGCACAACTCAAATGAGATGCATCCTCCCTGTTTCTTCAGCATATGGTGCCTCACTGCCAAAATAGAAGCACTTGATGCTCCTGAGCCAGGAACATCGAACATACAGCAAGCTCCAACACACAGAACATCGCACCTGTCCACGACGCAGGATCCCAAATTACCCACTGCTTTTAATGACAAATGCCGTCATGATTCAGTAGTCATCTGAGGGTGGGGGTGGGACAATCTCCCTTAATAAGGGGATTTGGATGAAAATTGCCTCTAACCTGCTAAATATTCTAGGAGATCACAGCATCAGGTGACAGAACATTCAAGTAGCTAGAACACAGCAGGTGCTCCATACATGTGAGCTGACTGAAGGGGTGACTAAAGGAACAGCATGACACCTTGCTGCCCTGTTGCCAGGAAAAGCATCTTAGCACGCTCTTGTCTTCCCCTCCTGCAGACAGGACGGGGAGACAGGCTCCAGAAGGGGCACGAGAGGTGGGGCCAGAAGGCCTGGGCTCAGCGCCCAGCTCTGCCCTCCCAGAAATCTCCAGGAGGAGATGTCTGCCGCCTCCCAGGTTCCAGGCACTGTGGTGGGCCCCTGTGGAGACAGTGAGGAGTGGAACGGCCAAGGAGGATCCTGGAAGAAGAGTGTGGAGTGTGCAACGAGGTGATCAGTGCCACAGGAGGGTCAGGGACACGTGGGGCTGCATGCAGCTTGCCAAGGGCACTGGGCACAGCCGAGCACAGAGTGAGGGGCACGAGGGGACACGGCAGGCAGGGCCTGGCTACTATTCCATGGATTTGGGCAGGAAGAATTTGTTCTTCCTGTAAGAGTTTTCTCAAAAGAATGTTTTTTTTTTTATAAGATTGGAGACAGTAAGAAGCTATCAAACAAGGGAACTGGAAAAAAATATTCGACTCTCCTAACTCACCTCTCTTTTGAAATAAAAGGAAAAGAACAGACAGTAGAAAAAAGCACGGAGGGGAATGAGACACAGGCTCCGGACAGGTCCTTGGGTGTCCTGTCTTGGCAGCTGCAGAGCGTGCATGGCACCTGCTGGTGCTGACGTCTGCCCCATGAGGGCCTGCAGGCCCCTGTGACGTTTGACTGACTGCATGGAACAACACTCACTCAGTGCTCATGGATCAAGCTACCGTGATCGCTGTGAAACACTCCACCTCAACAATGCACTCGCACGGTTTGACCACCAAGACTTCCTGCACCAGAGGAGTCTTACTACAACTCCAGCAAACACGGCGCGACTGCAGGAGAGACTGAGGGGAAGCCAGCGTATTCCGATCAGTTACTCACTGTCAGGGGTGCTGATGGCTCGCTTGGTCATGTGCTCAGCTGCACCATTCGACTCTTGCTCCAAGCTGTGTGAAGACACTAGGATAGAACGGAAAAGGTGTAGATGTCCAGAAATACCCCCAAACAATAACAAAGAACAAAACAACCAAACGAGAAAAGATATTTGCAAGATGTAAAGTTAAAATCCCTAGTACTTAAAATTTTCGTATAAAGAGGCAATTCAGAAAGAAATACAAATAAATGATAAACATGAGAAAAAGTGTCCCTTCTCATTAGGATTCAAACAAATAAAAATTAAAACCAGACCAATTTTGGTCTATAAAGCTTAGCAAAGACAATGGGAAATTACAAAACCAGTGTCTTTAAGTAGGAAAATGGACACTCCTGCAGGAGTCTAACTTGGCATGAGTGACGGAGGACAGTTTCACACTATCCAAAGTTTTAAAACATCCATGGCCTTTGACTACTGGGAATTAATCCCAAGGATTACATACATACATGGCTATATGTACAAGGAGGTTTACTGTGACAATGTTTTTATGAAAAAATTGAAAATCACCAACATTTCAAGGACCAGGACAGTAATAAATAAGTTATTTCCACAGACACAATGCCATGAAGCCACTGGAAGCAAAGGCTGAAAAGAAAAGTTTATGGAAACTGTCTACTGCGTCGGACTTAAGTATGCAGGGCAACAGGTCATAGAACAATGCACATACAGATCACAATTCCACACACAAAACACGTGTAAGAGGAACAGAATGGCTGGAGGAAGGGACGCCTCACCGCCAGGGGTGAGTTTCAATTTCACTCTATTTTCCAGATCTCCTAGAATAAATATGCATTATTACCCATGATCCTAAAAGCCCAATTAATGTTATTTGTTTTAAAGATAAGAAAACAGGAACCGTTTTGAGAGGAATGAGAAGTAGGCGTGTTCTGTTTCCTGACCTGTAAATGCTCTACTATGTATGGCACCAAACTTAAAGCTTACCCTGATTGCACGTTTTTCCTGGGCTTCCAGAGTTTAACGTCAAAGGCAGAACTCCTAAGCTCCGACTCCGATGCCTGCTATTTGACTCCACAGCTTTCTTGACAGAATTCAGGATTGCAATGGTGCTCAGGGACATGCGCCTGTGGAGAACAGCCACAGCCGCTGACTTTCTCACTGCAGACCATTGCAGAGGTGACAGTGCAGCACTGTGTCCCCGTGGGCCTCCTGTCTGGCGCACTCCTCACCCCCAATCAAACCTCCCAGGGCCAGGTGTGGAGCGGAGTGGCAGGCCAGACAAGGACGATGTCTTTCTGCCCGTGCTTGGTGGGAATGGCAGGGGCGCCTCTGAGAACATCACCACAGACAACCAGCCCCGAGGTGACCTCCAGGGGTTCTTTACCTGGCTTTGGGCAGCAGCCTCTGCAACGGCCCAGTTTCAGGTGTAGGAGATGACACTGGCATGTGGCCAGCACTTGCCCTGGGTGTGCAGGGCTGGCTCACGGCAGGGAATGTGGCGGAATTTTCTTGGCCAGCAGGAACTGGCACTGTTTCTAAACACGGATGAACCTGGTAGAGAAGATAAAGAGTATGTACCTTCTAACATTTTCTACGTTTTTAAACATTGATATACGGTAGTTGTGCATGTTTTGGGTATACACGTGAGATTTTGATACATGTGTACAATGTAATGATCAAATCAGTGTAAACTGGATCTCCGTCACCTCAAACATGAATATCTTTTGTGTTGACAACACTCCAATTCTCCTACTTTGAAATACACAGTAAACTGTTAAATTATAATATCTCCTCTGTACTGAATACTAGAGCGTATTTCTTTGATCTAACTTTATTTTGGTACCCATTAAGCAACTTCTCTTCATCCCCCTCCTTTTCCCACCCCTTCCCAGCCTCTGCTAACCACCAAAAATCCACTCTAACTCCACGAGATCCACTTTTTTGGCTCGTATATACGAATCAGAACATAGTCTTTGGCTTATTTCATTAATGGAATGTCCCCTGGGTTCATCCTTGTTGCATCAGATGACCCGATTTCACGTTTATGGCTGAAAAGTACTCCATTGTGTCCATCACCCATTTTCTTTACCCACTCATCCGGTGACGGACATTTAGGGTGTTTCCAAATCCTGGCTATTGTGAACAGTGCTGCAGTGAACATGGGGAGCAGGTACATCTCCCACGTCCTGATTTCCTTTCTTTTGACTATGCAGTCAGCAGCGAGTCTGCTGGCTCATAAGGCAGCTCTACTTTTAGTTTTTTAGGAACCTCTATTCTGTTCTCCATAGTGGCTGTTCTACTTTCCCTTCCCACCAACAGTGTACAAGCCGTTCCCTGTCTCTGTTTTGACAGTTTTATTGGAATAGAATCTTCGTATACTGAGTAGGTCCACAGTAGTGTATTTTGAAGCCTTATCAGCTCTGGGTACGTTGAATTTCCTTTTCAGAAACAGAATACTATGAGAAAGCTGCCACTTGTAGATGCTGTGGCATGGCAGCAGAGAAAAAGGAGTACGCTGCTTTGTGCTCACTGCTCCTTCCTACAGGAGATCTGCCTGCATTCCTCAGTACAGTGAGCGGCAGCTACTCCTAGAAAGGGCCATGGGCCGATCTGCTCTAAAGAGGGCGTGCTGGGAGAAGATGCGAACACACTGACACACCCCGGCAGACCCAGGATCTACAGTCACAGCTACTGCTGCCAGCTTACTTCCCGCGCCACATCCTCGTGGGAGGGAGGCCTGGAGCACAGGAAATCCATCACAGACAGAAAGGCACAAGGGAACGGCCAAAAGCAGCACTCCTGAGGCCTTTGGGCTGACTAACCTCTGATGTCAGAGATCTTGAGAGGTGCTGGACAAACGACAGGCTGGCAGCAGACAGTAACCTGGACTGTCAGGTCACAGTGCAGTGGGTCCCACACCTACCTGTGCCATAGCCGCCACCTCGGCACCTGCAGCCATGCCAGTCACATCTGCATGTTTTGCTAGCTCTTGCTCCTGGGCCAGCTGTTCCTGGTACTTCTTCATGTCATACTCAAGCTCTGATGCCAGCTGTTTGTCAACTGCAAAGAAATCCTTGACCTCATCTCGGTAATCCTGCATCACCTCCTAAAACAGACCCAGGAGCATCCTTTAATGTGTTCTTGAATAAAAAAAATAGGCCCTGAACCCCATGACACACATTTGCCTCTGTAAGAAACCTGCACATCCTGCACATGTACCCAGGAACTTAAAAAAGAGAAAAGCCCTCCAACATGACTTGATAGCTAATAGGAGGAACAGTAAGACTTACATGACTGAAATCAGGTGATTTCCACTCGAGTAACTAACAGGCACGTGGTATATTTGGAGCAAACACCACTGGCCACACAGGCAGGTGAACATGTGTGCAACTAACTGTTCTCTCTTTTAGGAACCATCCTGGCTATCTGGCACTGAATGGGCAACCTCCCAGGTTCCCAGTGGGAGAAAGACATGCTCAGACAGGGCCTCTGGAGCAAGTTCCAGGATGCCGTGGCTCTAAAATCTGTTCATCTGTCTACACTGGCCTCCCCATTGGTTGTCCAGGGGTTAAAACTAAGGCTCAAATCCCATCTTTGTGTCTTCTTCTGAAGATTTTACAGAAAACCTTTTCTCATACCTGGGGAAAAACATCCTTAGGTCTTAAAGAGGGCTGCTAGGGGCAAAACCACTTTGTTAAGAGAAAGAATCATTCTACCTAACAGTAACAGGCAGGAAAAACACTGCAGCTCTAACTAGGAGGCAAGTCCCAGCAAAGAGCAGGAATCCATGCATTCTTCCAGCTGCCACTAGGAGTGGGTTCCACAGGCCATGAAGAGACTCCTTGGAGCTGCTGACAAGCAGCATGTGGCCATCCTCTGGGTGTGTGCTCACAAGCAGGAAGAAGACTTATTTTTCTTAAGTGTTTATGTAGTCTACGTACAATCTAAGCTCTTTTTTTTTTTCCTAAGATCTAAAGCAGGGCAATAAATACAAGAATAATTGAAAGTGTTTATTTTTATCATACAATGAGAATACCTTTCCTCCCTTAGCTTCCTATGATAAAAAGCTATTTGAAAATTTATATTCAATGTAATTTTTATTGCAACCTTTTTTGGAAAGAAAAAATTGTAGCATTTTTTTGAGGAAGAAAAGCACATAATGTGAACAGAGAAATAACTGCTGAATTAAATAAAAACTATGTTGCATTTATTTATTAGTAAAAGATTTTGCCAGAAAGGTCTGAGGCCCCACTTAGGTCTGCCCTGCAAGTCAATACATCTTGGCTTTGCTCAGACCAAGCTCCTCATGGACCCCCGCTGCTTGACAAAGAATTGAGACCAGTGATGGCAGCCCCCGAGGCAGCTGCTGCACAGCAGTTATTTCCTGACCTTGTCAATCCGAGTCAGCGCAAAAGGTAAGCACCCTGAAATCAAACCCGAGGACCCACTTTCATCTTACCCCCACCAGCGTGAACGAAGATGCCCGTGTACTTGACCCCGGCTGGACACCCAAGGAAGGAGCGGCTTTGGTAGAACCCAGAGCCAACCCCTAGCTCCACAACAGTTACCAAAGTCATGTTGGGTGTGCAGAATTTGGGGTTCTAATCATTCACTGACTGCCATAACTGGCAGAAGATCCTGATGAGCCGGCAGGAGGACAACAAGCACAAAAGCACAGGCTCCACCCTTACCCTGAGATAGTGCATGAGTTCCCGCAAAGCTGGGATCTTATTTTTCTCCAGCACAGTCTTCAGGGAGATGATAATTGGAATAATATTTTCTATGAAATTCCTCTTCTGAACCTGGTCACACAAACAAAGACATGTCTTAGATGTATGAAATTCTGCAAGACGAAGCCTCTCCTTGATCTAGTTCTTTGAGTAGAGCCAACCTGGCACACTGCGTCAGTTTACTTTTACTTCTCATTATGATACTGGGGATGCAGAGGACCCCTGCTTTTCTCTGGGAGACTTTGTAAGCATTGCCTCAAAATACTCCGAAGGCTTTGTAAGGTAAGGTGGGGACAAATACTACTCCTCTTTCTAAATGGGGAAAAGGAATTAGAAACATGTTGACTAACTTTGGACAAAAGCCCCAAATCTCCACAGAAGCCCCTGAGGGACCTTGGCTCTGGCTCCACATTCAGTCCTCCATTCAACACTCCCCCCTTGGAACACAAGTCAGCTCACTCTGGCTACCCAGAGGGATGCTTTATATTCCTGCTGGTGAAGGAACAATGGTCTAAAAATGGCTAGGCTTGAAGATAGCCAGCTGTCTCTTTCTCTGTACACATCTACAGAATACTATGAATGTATATATACATAGTACTGGATTTGACCAAGCCTTCACAATCTTTACCTTGAATGATCACTAACCATAAATATTTTGCAGTAACTCTCTTTAAATTAAAAAAAAAATTCATTAAAGTAGCCCACATTTACAAGATGTATCTTCCTGAAGCTGAAAGTACTCTTTTCCTTCTCATTTAAAGTCACTAGTATATGTTTCTTACTTGTAAACCCCTCATTTCTAAAATGTCTTATCAGATTCCTGAAACAGGAGGACAACAGGTAGAGAAATAAGCAATTTAACACACCCAGATGTGAGCAGATGTTATGTTTACGAATAGTCTTAAGAAGAGGCTTCCTTGCATTCACTTGACAAGTATTATCAAGCACCTTCTCTGTCCAGGCAAAGAACTAACCCTCTGGCGATGCAAAATGAAGCCAAGCATCCCTGCCCTCCGGCGGCTTCTACACAGTGAGTGTTTTAAGGGAAAAGGTGCAAGAGGCAGGGTGTTAGGGAATTTATGTATTGAGGCAGGATGCCTAAGGAGTACATGGCCATCCTATGGATGGTCCTAAGGTGTGTGGGGAAGGGAGGATGAGTGGGTGAGAGCGCTGCAGACATCAGACCAGAGGCAAGGGCACAGGAGCAGGATGCAGCTCACAACTGAGGTGCAGATGGCAATTTGGAGTGCACAGGTCACAGGTGAGGATGGAGGGAAGTATGGGAAAGGCTGAAGGCACATCAGAGGTTCTGTTCACCTTGAAAAAGAAGAATCAGGGTTTATTCAGAAGATAGGAGGTCACCAGCATAGTTTTTAAAGATTTCACTAGTGAAGTATAACATATGTAATAAATTTACCCATGTTAAATGAACAGTTCCATGAACTTTGACAAAAGTCTATATTGAATAACCAGCAGCGCAGACCAACTACCAACTATTACCAAAAGCTTCCTGCCACCCCTCACAGTCAACATACCTTTGGTCTGTTTCAGGTAGGACAAAAATGATTAAATTTGTACTTAAGAATGACTGCTCTGGCAGCAAGGTGGTACATGGCCAGTGACAGAAAGAAACCAAAACAGAAAGGGTGATAAGGAAACCATGGAAACAGCATAAGCTTAAACAAGGTCAGAACTAGAGAGATAGACTGGTAAGAGAAAACAGGCAGGATCTTGGGGCAAGATATGAGCAGAGTCTATATCCTTGGGGTCCAAAGCCTTCAGGGGCCAGGTGGGAAATACACATTGGCAATCCAGGATAGGAGAAAAACAGTGGCAGCCAAGCTCTGCCCCAAAATCGTTCAGATCCAAACTCTACACTTGCTGCCAACAAAAGCCTCAGCCTGGCACACCAGACTCCAGTCTGCAAGAACACCATAAACTGTGGAGACAGAGAAGAGGAGAAGAGGAGAAGACTGAGTGAGTTTTGACAGAGTAAGTCAGAGACACCTGGAACATGTCTGGGCAGCAGGGGGACCTGAGCTCAGGCTCAAGAGAAACGCTAGAGCAGGAAACAGATTTGAGAACTGTCACCACATGGCAAGAGTTAAAGCCACCAGTAAGAAAGAAGTCAGCACTATGGCATACCACCAGGATTCCAGGGAGAACAGGGAAGCCAGTGGATGGTGGGAAGATTGGGACACTCATTTGTGAAATGAGTTTAGGGGAGTCGTACACTCGCTTGCGACAGGAGCTTATAGAGCTTCGAACTCACTTGTGACGTGAGCTTGGGAGAGCTGCATACTCATTTGTGAAATGAACTTAGGGGAATGGCACACTTGTGAAATGAGTTCAGGGGAGCTGTTTATTCACTTGTGAGATGAGGTTAGGGCGCTGAATACTCACTTGTGAGATGAGCTTGGGGGAGCTGCACACTCACTTGTGAGATGATCTTAGGTGAAGCGGCATACTCACTTGTGACACGAGCTTAGGGGAGCAGTACCCTCACTTGTGAGATGAGCTTGGAGCTGCACACTAACTTCTGACATAAGCTTAAGTGGAGAGGCACGCTCACTTGTGACATAGGCTTATGAGCGCTGCACACTCACTTGTGAGATGAGCTTAGGGAAGTGGCACATGCAACTTGTTAGATGAGCTTAGGGGAAAGGGCATACTCACCTGTGAGATGAGCTTGGGGGAAGGGGTGCACACACTTGTGAGATGAACTTAGGGAGAGCTGAACACTCACTTGTGAGATGAGCTTAGGGAGGGGCACACTCACTTGTGAGATGAGCTTCTTCTGAGCTTCCTGCATGACTACATTTGCCAAGGCCACGTCATCTTCTTCTATAAGGAGGTCTTTGTCTGGTTTAGATCTCATTGCCAAAAGCTTGATCTCCTTTGAGCTGAGGACCTCGAATGTATCTGAGAGTAACTCACTGGCGTCCAGGTCCAAGGGTAGGATGCCATCAGCAAAGAATGCTGAGAGAGAGAAAAAGAACATAAGCTTCTGAGAAATGCTCTGGCCCAGAGCGGGGGTGTAATTCACACAACAGGGGGGCCATCTGAGGCTGCTGGGGGTCTGCAAGGGTGTTCCGACTGGGGCACAGCTGATGCTAGAGAAGGACAAGATAACAGGAGTCTTCCTGCAGTGCCAGTGTCCCCCTTGCTAGAGACCTGCTGGGCCATTATCAACATAGCATTTCATTTGCAAACACACACATTTTCTCCCACACACACTGGGCTTACCCAAAATACTAAGGCAGATTTTGGAAGTGATGTTGAATCGCTGTTCATCTGTGAAGTGCTCTAGAAGAAATTTGTAGATTTTCATTCGTCTCTCTTTGTTTGACTTTCCCTTCAATGAAAACAGCCGCTTCTCCCTGTGGCAGAACAAGCCAATTTTACTGCATCACATGGGCATGGGTGGCAGGGATTTAACCCTACATTTTAACTGCATCCTCAAAGCTGCATGCCAAAGACTCGAGTGCACTAAAGAAACCCTATGCTCATCACAGGCACTGTCCTTAGGAAGCGATTGGGGGAAGGGGTGCACTCACTTTTGAGATGAGCTTGGGGGAAGGGGTGCATACACTTGTAAGATGAGCTTAGGGAGAGCTGAACACCCACTTGTGAGATAAGCCTGGGGAGCGGACACTCACTTGTGAGATGAGCTTCTTCTGACGCCATCCTGTCAAGCCACAGTAAAGACCTGGGGGAGGGTCTGTGTCTACCCACTACATGCAAAGGCCCCCGGCTCTTACCCAGATATAAGGAGAGCGCCTTAGCTGCTTCACTGACCTCTCTGACTGAGGGAACTTGTTATACTTCTCATGCTTCTCATAGTTATTGAAGTGAAAAATACACTCAATGAAGTGTTGGAAGAACATGACAGGGTTCCTCTTCAGTAACAGGTGAGCCAGGCAAAACTGCCCGAAGCTGCAAAGGTGAGAGAAACAAAGAGGGAGATGCATTTGCTATGTACCACCAGCCTCTGAATACACCAAGAACTCTGCTGAACAGAAGACAGTTGTGCATAAGGATAGGGATTCAAAGTCTATCCCAATAAATAGTTCCTTCGGATCTAAAGAAGACAGAAATTCAGCTGTCTGGTCTGTCCTTGCTCCACAGCTTCCTTTCAAATCCAAGGTCAGTGTGAGTATTTTTTCCACCAAGTTTCCTTTCAAAACTGACACAAGGTGTTGTTATCCAACTGCAGTTGACGTGGGGGAAGTAGTCAACCAACTTAACTTCAAAACTGCTTCTGCAATTAGAGGCCAGTGGTCTTTAAGGCTGATGCAATGACGATAGTCACCAGAAAAGGGACATCTGGCCTTCACCTCCCAACTTCAAGCTTGTCACTCACAATTATCAACAAAAACCAATTTCAGTAACAGGAACTTTTTTCAAGAATAGGGATTAATGACAAGAGCTTCATAGTTTGGGTCAGGAGGACAAATGCCCTCCGCAATGCCACAGACTCAATTCGCTTTGGAATCACCAGCAAGCCCTGGGCACTCTCCTCCCACCAGAGAGGTGTAGTTAACACAACTGGAAGGCCGTCTGAGGCTGCCAGGGGGTATGCAAATGTGTTCTGTCTCAACACATCTGTGCAATGCTGCACATGGGTCACAGACGCCACCAGGACCCCAACAGAATGAAGATTTCCAGTGCCAGATGAAAATAGGCAACTGTTTGACTACAGGCCACCAGAGAGTTTCTGTTCATCACGATAGTAGGTGACAGAATGCCAAAGCACTGATTTTTGCTCAGAGGTCAAACTAACGCGCTGCAGGCTCACTGTGATCCACTCACATTGTCAAGACCAGTATTTGGATTTCATTTCAGAGCTCAAATGCAATTTCCACCCACAGGAGCACCAGTCAGCTCTCTTTGGGAGAGTATCAGTGTCAAGGACTGTTCAAAGGGCAGACACTGACCTTCGAGGGCATTGGGACCACGTAGGAGACTGACCCTTTGTTTCCCCAGTGGTGTTCTTTATGCTAAAATTCAACTCAGTTTGTGTTCACAGCACATCAATTAAAAATCAGAGAAGGTAGATGAAAAATCATGATGGAAGTAAGCCTAGATAAAAGTTCCACTGTAGGTAATTACACCTTGACTATTCACCTAGGAAATAAGGGAGCAATCTGACTTAGAAACTTGAAGAGACCATGCACATGGCTCACAGCGATAATCCCAGCACTTTGGGAGGTTGAGGCAGGCAGATCACGAGGTCAGGAGATCGAGACCATCCTGGCCAACATAGCAAAATCCCATCTCTACTAAAAAAATACAAAAATTAGCTGGGCATGGTGGCATGTGCCTGTAATCCCAGCTACTTGGGAGACTGAGGCAGGAGAATTGCTTGAACCAGGGAATTGGAGGTTGAAATGAGCCAAGATCGTGCCACTGCACTCCAGCCTGGCAACAGAGCAAGACAGTCTCAAGAAAAAAAAAAAAAGAAATATAAAAACAAATTAAATAAAACTCTGTTTAATAAAAGGAATTCCATGAGTTGAAATTCACTTAAGGACAACTAGAAGTACTTGGCTGATCTAATAGTAGCCAGTTTATTTTGTGCAAATTATGTTGTTTAATGACCCTGTTTGAAAGGCAAAGGTCACAGCATCAGATGAAGTTCTTTCTAAACGAGGATTACTGTGGTACACCATCTGTGACAAGAATGGAGAACACCACTAAACAAACAAGAATTTATCTTCTGTGGCATTTTACTATTGTCATCTACTATGGCATGGCAGTTTCTACATTATGTGAACTTCCTCCTCAGAAATGAAGTCACATATATGAAAATGTAAAGCCAGAGAGAATCAGCAAACCTTCCACAAGATGAGCATTCACTCTGAGTTTTGACCTGATGTCAAATGCCAATCTATGCAGTTTAGGTCAAGAACACACATAGGTGGAGGTAACCAACAACGGGTAAGATTCCGTGGAGTTTAAGCCCTAGTGAAAAACTTGCTGAATCAGCTAGACGAATTCCATAAAACATAAAACCACGCCAGATTCACACACTCAGCACTGAAAATGCAGAGCCTTCCAGCAAGAGAAACTGGAAGCCACAACCAATGTGTGACTACAACTCATCTTGGCTGCTGTATTCACTGGAACTTAATTCAACGGGCAAGTTTCAGCCTTGATGAGATTAAGGTACAACCGTCTTGCGAGCTTTCTGACTGGTGAAGAGGAACTATTTTGTTTCTTGTTTGTCTGCTAAAAAGTCAGGAGAAAATAGCATTCCAAGTAATGCTTCCTAGAATATTCCTTTAGAGTGACAAGAGGCAGCACTCTCCAGGTATGTGGATTAGGAAACCTCCATGACTCTCTTGGGAATCCTGGTAAGCTGGGAGCTTGGTCAGCATCCTCTCCCCAGCCCTCAGGACAACTACTAGGAGCACATACACCCACACCACTAACTCAGGGATGTGGTCTAGGGATTTCACACAGTGTGAGCTGCATGCATTACATGGTCCACCAACTAAATCTGAGTGATTACCTTGTTACAGCCTTGTAAAAGGAAGTTATTACTCTCTTACTAAGAATCGAAATCCAGAATATTCCAACAGCCCAAAAGGCCACAAGGGAAGAGCTCTGTGTCCACTTCCGTTTTCAGCTTTAGTAGGAAACACAAGAATCTTCTTTCAGATTTCTTCATGAGCCGAATGCCATTCTGAAGCAGGGTGTCTGCTCAGTAAAGGCTGCTGTTGCTGAACTCATGTTCCTGACCTGGCCGACAAAACACGTCTACCTCAGGGAAGGACTGGGGCTCAGACCCATGTAGGCCAGAATTCCACTTGAGGCTTGAAGCAGTATTTCCTACACCCTAGTTCCCCCTGGCCACCACCCCAAATCCAAGCACCTGTGATGGTCTGTCTACACCGTCATCGTCCCTGACTTCCTGCTTCCTTCCTCCCTCCGTGTACTCTGCACTCCAGGTTCCACAGTGAATCAGGCCCTGCCCTCCACAGCCAACTCTCAGGGCACTCTATGCTTCCTCTTTATGAATGCAGGCTGGCTGTCCTCAAGCACACCAGTTCTCTCAGCCCTCCCAAGGGAAGGCTGCTTCGTCCCTCGGTCAGAGGATGAGAGGCACATTTCCCAGACTGCCAGTGCCTTCCTGCCTAAACCCACCAAATGTTCACTGCATGTCTGCTCAGTTTCATGTTCCCTTTCAGGTGCTAGGAATACGGCGTAACAGAGCCAAACTCGTGCCTCTCAGGAAGCCTGTATGGAGCATGTGGACCAAATAGTGTGTTGCCAACAGTGCTCTGACACTGGTAGACAGCTCGAAACGGGTTCACTGAAGCACGGGAAGTGCAGGCAGGATGCTGGTTAAGATGCACACAGGCTGCTGTAGCACCCGCAGACGGCCTCTGCCTCCACCTCCCTGTGGCACTCCTGCTACCTGCCTCTTGCCCTCTCTGCTACCTGGTTCCTGGTTTTCCTCTCCATTCCAAATCCCCACAGGACTCAGTGTCTTTAATGTCCATGCAGATGAGCCACTGAAGGCCCTAACTTTCTACTTTCCTGGCTTCCCTCTTTCCAGTGACCCTCCCATTTGGACCCAACGTCACCAGTGGCAGCCACACCCTGGACCCAGTTGCCACAGTGGAGATCAAAGAGTCCACTCATGGCTGCCCTGCCGATCCTTCCAGCGGTCTGGCTCCCTCACCCCCTCGGATTGTTCCACGGCTTCACTAAGCCCTCCAGACAGTCGAGTGCTTGCTTCCTTTTCTCCCAAACCAGGCCATCCTTGTTGTTGCCCCCTTTTCTATCTCAGTGGTCCATTATTTGAGTCGTTCTCCTACCTTAAGCTTCTGGCCCTGCCTCTCTGCGCTCCTGTGGCAGTGCCCAGTTAAACTAAAATCATCTGCTTATTGCTTGGCTGTCACCCTGTGACTACAAGGCCACTACCTATTGGGCGGACAGGAAAACAGATCATAAAATTTTGTAGCCTCCAAATTTGGGGTTTATATGAGCAATTAAAAATGTCATTCGTGCCAGGGGTGGTAGCTCATGCCTAATCCTGGCACTTTGGGAGGCTGAGGTAAGAAGACTGCTTGAGTCCAGGAGATTGAGACCAGCTGGGCAACACAGTGAGATCCTAACTCTACAAAAAATGAAAAATTAGCTACTTGCAGTGGGACCTGCCTGCAGTCCTAACTATTTGGGAGGATGGGGTGGGAGGATCATGTGAGCTTGGGAGATTGAGGCTGCAGTGAGCCGTGACTGCTCCACTGCACTCCAGCCTGGGAAACAGAGTGAGACACTGTCAAAAAAAAAAAAAAAAAAAAAGTCATACAGAGAGCACAGAACAAAAACCTGCAGGGACGAGCAGAGCCTCATTCTACAGAATGTGGGTGATGGGGAGGCAGGGCTGCAAGAAATGAGTAGGGTCCAGCTCCAGTCCCTCTTGCCAGAAGTGCCATCATCCAGATGCAGCCTGTGGCCAGCTAGCTCTCCAATTCCAGTGAAGGAGCTGTGACTACTGAGGCCCCCAACCTCACAGTTATTCAATGGGGGCAGCTGAGGAGGTGCTCACAGCTCCAGATCCCCCAGACCTCAGGGAGGCAGGGGATGGTGGGGCCAGCAAGGGTGTGGTTCAGGATGTCCTCTCTGAGATACCACAGATGGATGAAGACTTACAGAGCATGTGCTGCTGAGTGGGGCTGATGGGGAGCAGACCTGGATCCGTATGAAAGACGTAGAAACCCTTCCCCCAGCTGTCTAAGCGACTTGCCTTTGGCCCACCCAGACAGAAACTCCTCATCATCCACAGCACCCCAGCTACTGAGCTGCTGGAGGACAGCAGCACTGGGGTGGTCCCACCATGCTGCAGCCCTGTATCAGGGTCTGCCCTCCATCCAGACTGTCCAGATTCTATCTGTAGTCCAAATGGTGCTTATGTCTGGAAGAGAGACACTGGTACCTCTTCCCACCCCACACAGAGACCCCCAACTCACTCTCTGCTTTGTCTGAGCTGGGGTGGAGGGGGACTACTTGCTGGGCACACTAATAAAAACCCAGAACTTCAAAGAAAAAAACAAGTCACAAAAAATTTCAATAGGCTCTGTGAACCACAGTCTCTTCATAAGACCTGTATTAACAGATACACGTGAAAAATGTGCTGCCTGGTGCAGTGACTCAAGCCTGTAATTCCAGCACTTCGGAAGGCCGAGGTGGGTGGATTGCCTGAGCCCAGCAGTTTGAGACCAGCTTGGCAAAAACCTGTCTCTACAAAAAAATTAAAAAACTAGCCAAGTATGGTGGCATGCACCTGTAGTCCGAGTTATTTGGGAGGCTGAGGTGGGAGGATCACTTGAGCCCAGGAGGTCAAGGCTGCAGGGAGACATGACTGCACAACTGCACTCCAGCCTGAGCAACAGAATGAGAACCTGTCTCAAAATAATAATAATAATAAATCTAACAGCAGACAGGCATAGCCTTTGGCCTAAAAATCAAAAGTCAGACACAGAAAGATATATACCACATGTCCTCATATATAAGAGCTAAAAAAAAGGTAGGGTCATAGAAGCAGAGAGTAGAATTGTGGTGATTACAGGCTGGAAGGGCACAGAAAGGCTGGTTAACAAATATAAATTACAGGGGGGAGTATGTTAAAATGCTCGACAGCACTGTAGGGTCAACATAGTTAACAATAATTTACTATTTTCAAAAAGCTAGGAGAGAAGACTTGGAAAGTTCTCAACACAAAGAAATGATAAATGTTTGAGGTGGTGGGTATGCTAAGTACCCCAATTTGATCATTACATGTTCTACACATGTATCAAAATATCACTCTCTATCCCATAAATATGTATAATTATTACACGGAAGAATAAAAATAAAAATAAAAGGAAAAAATTCAGAGAACAGACTAACTTAAATTAGTAAGCAAACGTAGTCATCAGCTTTTCAAAACTTAAAATCATGGTCTACATTTGGACTATGGTTCAAATAAATGCAGACATACAAGGGAAAGATGAAGGCGGAATTATTAAAATGTTAGTAAGAGGCACTGATAATCTTACTACACTGTAAAGTATCTCTATCTATCCTCTTATTTGATTGATGATCGATCTGAATACTCATATGTGCAAATCCTGCATATAATTTACTCACTGATCAATGCTATTTTTAACTTACAAGTATAGGAGCTAACAACCGTGAGGAAACACGAGGAAATTCAGGTTAAGTAACCAATTTTAGCTCCCAGGTGCATCACCTGAAAGCATTCCCAGCCTGTCTGATTACAGCTGTTCCTGGGCCATGCATTGTGTAGAGAGCCCTGAGTCAGTATAGCGGACACGTTGTAAAGGTAAGAAGGTGTGCGAAGGTATCTAAAAAAAAAAAGTGGCAGCCTTAGCTTTTTGCTTCTGACTTTGGACAGCAATAAGTAGAATCTTAGTTTTACTGGTTTGTTATGTGAAATGTTCCTCTTCCTTGGAAAATTACACCTACAGAAAACTGAGCGGAAACTGCTGCTAAATGGAACTGAGACTAAATTATTGCTGGCTATATTTAGACCCAAAGGGACCCACTGCTATCAGCCATTTATAGTTAACGAGCTCTGTAAAGACCTCTTCCCCACTGTGCAGCTTTTGCCATGGCATTCAACATTCTACTTTCCAATTGCAGACCTGCTTTAATAAGAATTATTGTTACAACAAACTCTAGGGTAACAAATTCTATCCGACCATTTCACAAAGCCTTGAAAATAAATCTTTAAAAAAACGATAGCAGGATAGAAATTAATATTTCCAAAGTCACTCCCCAGCACCATACAAGTCTGAAGAAATGCCAGTTCCAAGGAGTCTTGTCATCTGTACACTTGATTCCACATTGTGCAATTCTATCTTAATTCCTTGTTTCTTCCTTAAAATTTCTGCACTTAGAGTCTCAGCTCTTTATCAAAATTCACCGGTTTTTTTTTTTGGCCTAGAAATGAACACAGTGAAATCAATAGAGGCTGCTCCTCTATATAGTGTAATACAACAGGCGTAAGCTATTCTTCATGCTCCTTCAGGAACAGCAAGCACTGTCAGTAAATGCAGTCAATGCTGAGATTATCCAATGATGAATCTACCATTTTCTTTTCAACCGTGCGCAAAATCAAGGTTTGTTATATTGCATAGTATCTTAAAAAAATCTATTTTTCTGGCACCTACCAAAACCTCACTGACTCCTACATAACTCTCAATCAATCTCAAAGAAAAGAAATCCAGCATACATCAGAAATGAGGTAAACTGTTCAGTTGTCCGATGTGAGGAAAAGATTTACCTGGCAATGTCTGGGTGTGAATCTATCACAGTGCTGACAAATCGAAAGAATAGGGAGCCTTTCCACTTCACAAATTCTTCCTGTACAGAGAGAAGCCAGTATGTTTCAGAGTGCATCGTCATGGGCAATCCTCACTGGTCCCAGCCACACTCCACCCACCACATGGTCGGTCGCCGGCACACTGGCTCAGCACACAGGCACACACTTCCCAACCTTCGGATCATAGTGCAGTGTACGCGCGCAGAACAGCAGTAGCCTTCTACTCAAGGGAAACATGACTCAAAGCACGTGGCATTAGAGGGATGCTGCCACCCTCCAGTTACAATAGAGTTCATGATGTATGAGAATACAGAACATACCAGGACAGACATATAATCTAAGTGAAAGCCCTTCCCTTTAAAAATCAAGTATTATTTTCTCCTTGTTACAGGCCAAACATGGGCTCTCAATGTGTATAAAAATATAATGCTCTGTAGAGGTCTGTAGTTCACTAAGTTCTGCTGCACACAGAAACATACCACTAGACTCACACAGAAGAATAACAGAATTCGAACTAGAACTACCTGTCTACTGAATGTGCTTTTCTCTACATGGTACTTATTTTCAAAATGAAACTTCACACTGCTTGACCGAATGTCTGAACAAAGACCCAAAATGAACATTCACAAGTAACACTGTTGAGAAGGCTGTGCTGAATATCAGAAGGGTAATACTCTAGACCAGAGATGAGACAATTATTTTTGGATTATACTACACAGCAAGCACATTTCCTATGCAACTCAAATATTCCCTCAAACCAGAAGCAATGGTGCAGGAGAAAGGACAGGTGGAACCCTCCTATGCACCTGCAAGAGATTGGTAAGCAAGGTGAGCGTCTGCTTCCGGATGAACGGGTTGGAATCCTTCAGACACATAGAGATATTGGGAATATACTTGTCCACCATGGCAGTGTAGCGGATGCAAAGATCGCACATCACAATGATGACGTTGTTGCGGACAGCCACATCCTCACACACCTCGAGCTCTCGCACCAGGGCTGGGATGCTCTTCTTGGCGAGATCCTCATGCTGTAAGCACAGCTTACCTGGCACAGAAGACAGGAAGAGGTCTCGACTCTATTCTAAATCCTAATTCCGTTTCCACATTTTCTCCAGATACATCTTGCTATGGCTTCCATTTAATCAAAGTTAAAACATCATCCCCACAAGCACACACAACAAAAAACTAAAGGCAGACAGACCCAACTTGACTATTTGAATAAAAATACCTTAAGGAGAAACCCCCCCCCAGGAGTTATATACCATGGGGTGTTCCTTTATACCCATAAAATCATCTTCCTTTTAAAGTCAACATTTGAATTTTGCAGTTATCCCACTTACTTGGAAAATGATCAGCAAGGCCTGCGAGATGAAACGTTTTACTCCTGATTACACATATCCTCTACAGATGCTAAATACCCCGTGCTGAACTTGAAAATCTGAGCTAGGTCAATAGGAAAGAATGCACGTCCCCTTTCTCTCT
>NW_016107720.1:806883-825689 GCF_001604975.1 Cebus imitator
GGAAAGGCTGCTGAGTTCTGTTTGTATGTTTCTTTTGTGCCTGGGAAATGTTTTGCAATTCTTGGGTATTTGAAAAATTACTAGTATTACAAAAAAAATTAATAACTCGTATGTAGCATGAAATATACACTCACACTGAAGAAAAAAAAATCGACTTCCAGCACAGAGGTCAGTGTTTTCAAGATTAAAAATAGATATTTCATGGAGAAATATCTACCCAGTTCTGGAAAGTATTAAATAAACCACTTCCTTTTACGGTTTGAACTTCAAATTTATTTCTTCATTTCCAGAACTCAGTGCAGTGCCTGGATGAACAGACTTCATGGTGCTGCATTATGAGTATTAAAAATTACAGGAATATTAAAGTCAAGTGAAAGCATTGAAAATAATTACAGAAACAGGTATAATTGTAATAAATTAACATAATCCTACTAAAAAGCAAAGGCTTCCTCTAGACTCTCAAGAGAGTACCTGAGTCTTACCGTCTTGGGGAGTTACAGGCCCGAGGGCTGTCATGACCACATGGTTATGCAGAGCTCAGCGCTCACATCAGAGCCGCCTCTAGGAACCACACAGGCCGAGGGCAGACACAGACAGGCTTGGCAACCCCTGACACATTCATGGCTGAACTTACTTAAGACAACAGCTACACCCAGAACTTGATGCCAAGCCCCATTCTCCAACGTTTTTCTTACCTAAGGTAATAATGGCATGTGCTCTAATCACGGAGGGCATGACAGAACCTCTGACCTGGGAGGGTGGCTGAGAGGCTGGGGCATCATTGCTGCCTTGAGATGATGGTACTGCAGGGAAGGGAGAAAGGATTACTGACAGAACCTTCAAACGGCATGCATGGTGCTGGGTATGATTTCAAATGCCTTACAATGGTCAGCATCAGCAGGTGAAGCCAGGACAGACTGAATCAGAAGGAAGATGCGCTTCTCCACCCTGGCTGGACACAGCTGGGCTATATCCCCTAAGGTAAAAATGTACTTCACCTACAAAGAGAATTGGTTTTACAGTAAAAATAAGGTAAAAGAAAAGTGAGCTCTAGCTACATCGAGGACATGCCAATATTTTCTTTATCCCCCAAATTTAAAACAATTTTAATATTTTTTGTTTCATAAAAATACATGGCTATTGTAAAAACTTAGTCACTATGCAATGAAACTCATCCAAAATTAGGGCAACCGTATAATTTTATCACCTCAATCTAGACAAATCTGCAAGTAAAAGGGGGTGCTCTCAGTAATTGCGTTGTGATAACAGGTGTACACCAGGGTTATCTTGGGTAAACCGGGATACAGAATCATCTACCTATAATCCCACCACCCAGACACATCATTACTGTTTTTGTGTATAACTTCTATAGTCACATGGCTTTGTGTTTACTTTTCTTATACACTTATCAATCATAGCATTTTGAAGTCTGCAGTGACTACTTTGAATATTAGGCACTCTTTCATGCCAATATCTATGACACATATGTTTAATGACTATGTAAGTATGCCATTTTAAAACTAGGACTGTCATCATAACTTACTTCACTATCCCACTATTAATGAACACTGACAGCTGCTGTTTCGCTTTTCAAATGTTTCTCTTAGGTCTGGTGCACACCTGTGTATCCTTAATTACCGGTCTCTTTCCTCAGAAGTAAAACCCAAGGTAAAGAGTGTTTAAAGCTATTTTACATTTTGTAACCATTTTCAAGTTGCCTTCCGAATTATTTTACTATGTAGACCCTATCCAAAACCCACTGGCAACTGCCACGCTGTTTATGAATAACATTCACTTTAACAACTAAGTAGTACAGTTGTTTCTTTATTTACACCCCAAAAGGAGGGATGATACTGAATAGTAAAATGTCAAATAAAAGCTTATTCTACGGTAAGAAAGCTAATACAAAGCACATGAGTTTAAAAGAATCTTGAAATACTATATCTCTTCATCAAAGAAAAAAATTAAATTCTATTTAAAGAAGCATCAATGGAACTATGTATATATGGTACAACCTCTCCATATACATTTTGACTGAAGAGTAGATTTTGATGATACCAGTTAACAGCTGGAAAATATCTGAGGGTGTGGGTAGGGACAGGACTCACAGATCATAATAAGCATTTGTCTTAGTGTGGGCAGAAATGAGAAGAGCAAGACCCTCTAGAAACCATGGGCCAAGCCTGTGCTACACTCCCTGGCCCTCTTACCTAAAGTGTCCAGGTTCCCCTAGTGAGGCTTTTTATTACTGAGTACGTGCACAGTAGTGACTCAGGCACCGTGGTCTTTCTTTTAACAAATCTAAACTTGGTCTGTGATCACTGGGAATTAGGAGAGCTAGGCTGCAAGTAGAAACTGAACACAGAAAACATGTGCTCTCCTAATGTAAATGGCCAGTTTTGGTTAAATGATGACCTGTACTGAAGGGCATCAAAAAGCAGCTCATTATTTCCTTGGGTGGACGAGTCAGATGTTGGAACCAGAATTACTGCCATACATTTTGTCCCTACTCCGCCACTGAAATCAGCTAACTGTCCTGTCCTCGCTTAAAGGAATTTCTTGTGTTGTTTACAGTTTCTAAAGCAGGGGTGCCATGGAAAACAATCCTGGGGCTCCAAGGTCATCTGTGTTTTGAATTTCAAATATCTCATTTTATTGCCGTCATTACTTTGCAATACTCAGCACTACTCCCCAGTTCTATTGTCTGATGTTCAAATAGCCCAGAAGACATGTTAAATTTTTACAAGAGCAAACACACTAACCAAGAGTATACTCACATTATTATTTCTTACCTTATTATTTCTAAGCTTGACTATATCAACCTTACAACACATATTGTGTTTTCCCTACTGGTATCAGGCTTCTCATAAGATTTAACTGAATGAAGTGTATACCACTGAGTACCCCTCAACCCCCGATAACAAGCATGTAAGAAAAAAATTAATAGGTTATCAATTTAAAAGTATCTTCTAAAAAGAGAGAATAAGCTCTAGGCTAAGACAGCACTTTTTAAAATAGCATTTAAAGTGCACATTACAAAGTCATCTTTAATAAAACCTCACTGATAAAATGGAAGAGGAAAGAAGGTTAGGAAAAGCAGTTGCTTACCAACAGGTCTTCGTCAATATTCCCTGTTCCATCCTCCTTCAGAACGATGTTGGAGAGGCGGTGCTCACAGGTGGAGAGTACTTCCCCACACACCTGCTTCAGCAATTCCTATGGCAAGTCAAATTTATCTTTGAAGGGCCCCGCACATCTCCCAGACTGCCCATGAAACGACATATTCTCAGAAGGAACTCTCTGATCTTCAAATGGATAGGCCGTAGGGGTACTTTCTCTCTTTCCTCTTTCCCAGTTTGTCCAAAACCACAATGACATGCATTGAGCAATCTAGCCATGAGTACTGGCTAAGTGAAGTTTATAAAGAATGGTGTATATATCATCTTTCTTTCTACATTTGCCCTATAAGAGCAAAAGGCCAAATATTTACAAAGACCTCGTGCAGTAATTTATCAGAGATCTGTAACAGTAGTGCTCCTCCAAAAATAGAGAAATAAGCTGTAGTTTTGCCAGTATATGCAGGTGATGAATTAACTACATGTGATAAACATGTTTTTAAAGACATAAAAAGAGTTGCTATTCTTCTGAAATTTATTTGTTAAGGACAAGGTTTCTGTGTCTCTTACTGATGACAGTAACTTCAAGGGGTCACCTCTAGTGCATATCGGACTGTTCCTCTACGCCAAAGGAACGAGAGAGCTCCCAGTCATGTTCTAGAATGCTAGGACCTCATTTTCTGTAGGAAGCCACTCCAGAATAATTAGGTTGAGCTAAGTGCTTCCACCCATTGCATCCATGTTGCCTGATGCTGACTTTTATTTTAGGAATCATTACGTTATGTTGAAATCATCTGCTGATGTACATACACCTCCCCTTCTCCTCTGCAGTGCCTTAGGAAGGGACCTGTATTAACCATCATCCAGTGCCTAGCAGTACCACAGCCTGGCAAGTCATCACTATGAGCAATGTTTTTAGTCTGACTTGCCCTAATGTGTCTTGAAACTATTGCCTTTATTACTTTTAAAAGAATTATTGCACTTAAATTTTTGGTAGATTGCACAACCTGGACCACAACATTGGCCCAAAGAGTTTCTGCAATCCTTATGCTTGATCTCGACGAGGACAGAACCTGGGTAGTATGACTAGTAAGTTTCAATATCACAGAATCTGGGAAAGCCGGCAAGGCCACCCAATCCTGGCATTCTCTCCACACGGCATCGTGTTCCAAGTTCTTGTGCAGCTTCTCCTGAACACCTCCAATAACAAGGGACATGCTCTGGGACAAGCCCCTCCACTTTAGGCAGACCTCAGTAAGTTTTTTCTTCAGTTTGCCAAAACTTATAATTTCCATTCATTGGTCCAGATGGGTTGTCTGGGGATACCAAATGAATCCAATTCTTTTATTTGAAAAGTCCTTCATAAATCTGAATTAAGCTAGGCAACCTACACTCCCCAACGCTTCCCTTCTCCATGCTAAAGACTCCAGGCCCTTCTGCAGTTCCTTATATAACTTGCTTTGTGATGCCCTTATTTAACTGCTCTCCTCTAGTTACATTCAATTTCATCAACATTTCTTTGTAAATTTGTCACTGATAGTGAATTATAGAATGTGTCAACTTGGATTTAGCCAGGACGAAGAACAAGACCACTGCTCCTCTTATCCTAGACACTATTTTTACTAATACAGTCCAAGATCTCATCAATTTTTTAATGACAGCCACAAAACAGATAACAAAAATGCCCAAAGACCACAGATTAAAACAGTGGTGGTTTTTGCTAATGTAGTAGTAAGCCTCACCCGTTTCCAGCTCTCAGTGTCTAACGTGAAGATAGCTCCTTGCCTTCCTCACAGGCTCTCATGACAATGCAACCACCGTCCTAATGGCCCTGGCCAGCAGCAAGTGGCGGATGACTTCCTAGGCCCTGACTGCACACTGTACACATGATTCTTTTTCCACCCAGTGCTGGTGAAAAGAAAATTAGGAAAACGTCAGAGGCCTTAGTTCTAGTCCCAGCTCTGCCAATACTAAGTTGTGTACCATTGAGCCTGGCAGGCTTGCAGTTTCAAAGTCTGTTATGGAAATTCCTCCCTGATCACTCTTTCCTTAGTCTTACCAAGCCTGTAATCCCAGCACGTTGGGAGGCTGAACTGGGCAGATCACTTGAGATCAGGAGTTTGAGACCAGTCTGGCCAACATGGTGAAAACCTGTCTCTACTAAATATACAAAAATTAGCTGGGCGTGATGGCATGTGCCTATAATCCCAGCTACTCAGGAGGCTGAGGCACAAGAATTGCTCGAAACTGGGAGGCAGAGGTTACAGTGAACTGAGATTGCCCCACTGTACTCCAGCCTGGGCAACAGAGCAAGACTCCATCTCAAAAATAAAAATAAAAGTTTTTAATATAATTTCATGGGTCTTGAGATAAAGGGTTAGAAAAATCACGTAATGCAAGTATCCCTTTCACCAATAAAAGGGCTTAAAGACAGATAACCAGAAAAACACCAGACACCATTTCATAAGAAATAGGTCAACAGTCTTAAGTCTCAAGCAAAAAAGTTACAATCGTTGTTTTAATTCATCTGTTAGAAGTAGAAAATGTAACATATTAAGGAGGGACCTTCTCTAATGAACTTGGTCAAGAAAAGGAGGCATAGGAACGTAGTTGGGGAGATCAGCTGAAACCATCTTTTTTTTTTTAATTTTGAAAAACTTAAATATATTCCAGCAATTATTTAATTTTTAGTTTCTACAGTCATTAATAACCCCAGCTCTAACTTTTTTCATTATGATGAGTAGTAACAGTGTATCTCATGACAAAAACAGAATAAATACATGGTAATAAAATGATTTCTTAAGATACTGATAGGCACACCTTTTAAGGAGTCAAAGTAATTCTCTGCCTCATATATCACTGATTTGGATTTCTGCTTCTGCATATATAAAAACATTAGCTGTGGGCTGTAGGCAACTTTGGGGACATGATACCAAGAGATAGTTGAGTAGTGTAACAGGACAGGCATGTCCAAGATTATGACTTATCAAAAGGTCAGAAAAATTGTCTGGAGGGAACTTCCTGCTTAAGTGGAAAATTGACTATAAATGTTCTTGGAATGACCACGGAAGTAGATAACCCTGCAGAATTCTCACCAGGAAATGAAAGACAATCAACAGGCCTGCCTTCACGAAAGACACTTGTACCTGCAATCAAGGTGGTGACCATCTAAGGGAGCCATGTCTCCAGCAGCCAAATCTTGGGGAATGTCAACTGCTAGTTATGTAAACCTTGCCTTGTTGCGGCAATAGCTGCTGGGACATCCTTACCGGTCCTCTTATTTATAGCAAACACTCCTCAAACTTCAAAACACATCCAGTAACATGCCTAAGCACAAATAAGTCAGAAACAGATCAGGGAAAGTCTGGCCGTACCTGCTCCTCTGCTGGTGTCTCTGCAGATGCGCTACAAAGCCTCTGCAAAGCGTCCACAGCCGCACTGATCACCTCTAGAGGCCACTGAAATGCATTCAGCTTACACCTGACAGCATCTATGAAGGAAGTCAAAACCCCTGAAGTTCAACTGCTTAAAATATAAATATATATATATGTGTGTGTGTATATATAAATATATAAATGTATATTTATATGTATATATATTTATATATACATATGTATATATATATTTATATATACACGTGTATATATATACACATATATAAAAATATATTTTTATATATGTACATATGTATTTATATGTGTGTATAATACATAATATGTGTATATATATATAATGCGTGTGTATACACACATATATATAACACACACATATATATGTAGATATGTATCTGAAATGAACAGCAATGCATTTTCAAGAAAGCTTCTCCAGCAGACACTCACCAGTCACTTTGTCCCGGATGCTCTTAGGAAGATGCTTTGCAATATGCCCAATCACACAAAGAATATGTCCTAAGGTGTTTGAATTGGGATTCTGCTGACTAGACAAAGGGCAGGAGAAATACCAAGGGAAAAGCAAGTTAGACACTGCTGCCAACGAAGGCCTTTCTTCTGGATTATTAACACTGGAGGAAGTAGGGTAGGTAGCATGGCTTAGGAGTCAAGCTATGGGAACAACAAGGCACTTAATGTGCCTGGACGAAGGAGAAATGGGCTAAACGTGATTCAGTTTTCATGCTTGTTTTTACACCACGTTTTAAAAAGAAGGTCTCTGTATATGAATAGCTGTGAAAAAGCCCAATTCCTTAAGCCATGGGCTTTGTCTCTAAAGCTCTTGTGTCCATCAGTGGTTACATTAGAAGATACAAACCTCCTGATTTTCTCCCAGGACTGTATTATTCTGCTGTAGTCCAGGCTGGGTGAGGAGCCAGCAACCTTGGAGAGCAGCATCCAGGCAGGTGCTGAATGTTCCATGCCAGTGTGAGATATTATATTGTTTGTAAAAGTGGGTGAGAACTTTCCTCTCTTGGACCAGATATGAAAGGCCTTATTTAAGTATCGGCTGGAAAGAAAAGATAGAAAAGCAGAATTGCAACTGTAAATATACAAAACTATTCAATCAGTGCCTCACTGAAAACGTATCAACTTCTGCGGCTCCAGGACTCCTGTGGCGCATGAAACTTTCACACAGACGTTCCTAATTAGTGGCATGTCTGATACCAAACTAGATACCGTTTAAATTTTTATTATTCTGTAATCAGTTATATTCATTTTTCCCCTCATAAAATATTCTTCAACCAAAGAATAAAATTTCACAATTCATTTGAGACTCTTCTTATCCTCCTCCCCTCCAAAGTGTCTACGCAACTGCATGGGGTCAGTTACAGACACATCCAGAGTTTACACAGTTATAGTGACAAAATTAGGAACACTGTCCTTTTGTGTCAATGGAAGGATTGTAAATGACAACCTCACAAATATGGTGATATTAAATAAGCTGAAATATGCAACAAGTTAATACCACTCAGAAATGGATATTGCAAAACTTTTCAAAATAAAAAACAATGCTTCTGATGTACTAAAGTGTTTGTGTTATATCAGTGTTGCTTTATTTTTTTTAGTTTTTGAGTCAGGGTCTCACTCTGTCACCCAGGCTGGATTGTAGTGGTATAGTCACAGCTCTCTGTAGCCTCCACCTGCTGGGTTCAATCAAGCCTCCTCTCTCAGCTTCCAGAGTAGCTGAGACTACAGACATGCTCACCACACCTGGCTGATTTTTCTTTTCTTTTCTTTTTTCGTAGAGACAGGGTCTCACTATGTTGCCTAGGCTGGTCTTGAACTCTTGGACTCAAGCAATCCTCCTGCCTTGGCCTTCCAAAGTAGTACAATTATAGGCAAGAGTCACCATGCCCGGCCATCACTGTTGTTTTAAAAGCATCTCTTATTTTCCCTCTTCCCATGGCACTGAATGACTCATGAGATGATGCCATATTATATATTTAAATGAAGAGAAAAATGCACTTCTTCCCCTGATTAATTTTTCTTAGACCTCTGGGAAAACACATACGCATACATACACACACCCAAACATCAAGACTTCCTCATTCGATTTTTTTTTTTTTTTTTTTAAAATGAAATCTTAATCTGTTACCAGGCTGCAGTGCAGTGGTGCAATCTCAGCTCACTGAAACCTCTGTCTCCCAGGTTCAAGCAATTCCCCTGCGTTAGCCTCCCAAGTACCTGGGACTACAGGTGCACGCCACCATGCCCAGATAAATTTTTGTATTTTTAGTAGAGACAGGGTTTCACCATTGCCAGGTTGGTCTCTATCTCCTGACCTCGTGATCTACCCTCCTCAGCCTCCCAAAGTGCTAAAATTACAAGCATGAGCCACCACGGCCGGCCTCAATTTTTTTTCAAACGGAAATTCTCAAAGCATACAGAACAAGGCAACTATAAATAAACAAACACATCTATATACCATAATAAGCATATGCATATAAATGAAGTTTTGTTAATATATCAGCTATTGATTAAAAATCCATCCACAGATGTCCAGTCTTACTGTCGTTAGCTTACAACATGACTTATGTCTGATTTATGTCCCAATACCACAAGATATAAGCAATGAACAAATATTTTTAAATTCATTTAAAAATAATTATATGAAGTATTAAGTGATGTTTATTATATGTAGTCAACAGAATGGGGAAAAATTCTCTGAACTTACAATATACTAACCTCTATCTTAGTATCAAATCCAAGGGCCATCTTCAGGCCCATCTCCATGGCCTCCATCAGGGGTTACTGACTACTTTTATCCTGAGACTCTGGTCCACCAGTTGGGTCTCTTTTAACTAATTCCTGTCTTCCAATAACTAATTGCTGATTTGAAAAGCTCTATTCTCAGCCCTCTTATCTCCAACCTAACTCTGGGTGACCTCATGCATTACCAAGAGCTCCCAACTGAGATGTGATAAAGCATTCCAAGTCAAAGCTGGGCTTCCATCTCCAGCACTCCCTGTCACCAACCCACCTGACATGTGTTCTCCACATCTTAAGAAGGTGGCATGGCAGTCAACAGGCCAAGGAGAGAGGCCTCAGGAGAAATCAACTCTCCTGGCACCTTGATCTCAAATTTCTACCCTCCGCAACTGTGAGAAAATAAATTTCTGTTGTTTAAGCCACCTAGTCTGTGGTATTTTGTTATGGTGGCCCTAGCAAATTAATAGGAGCTCTATCAATTAAAACTTTAGACTAAAAAAATACCTATATAGAACCATGCCCTTTAAAAAAATACTAATCCATTCTGAACAATCTGTTTTTGAATGTATACTGAACAAGATGTTTGTATTTCTACCAACCATTTCATCATTATTTGTACCTTTTTCTTATCATATCTCGGCAGAAGTTTAGCTTTTCCATTAGGCTTCTGAAGACTTGGTTTTTCTTTCTCAGTTTTTAAATTTCTAGTCTTAATTTTAGCATCTCTTTTCCTCAAGTTTCTTCAATGACTTTTTCTAACTTCTTAAACTGATCCTTTAGGTTAGCTGTTTTCAGTCCTTTTCGTTTTCTAACACGCATTTCCTTCTAAGTACTCCATTAAATGCACTCTACAAGTTTTGGCATGTATTCAACTCCAAAATCTTCCAATTCACTAGTCTTTTTTTTTTTTTTTTTGAGACGGAGTTTCGCTCTTGTTGCCCAGGCTGGAGTGCAATGGCGCGATCTCGGCTCACCGCAACCTCCGCCTCCTGGGTTCAGGCAATTCTCCTGCCTCAGCCTCCTGAGTAGCTGGGATTACAGGCACGCGCCACCATGCCCAGCTAATTTTTGTATTTTTAGTAGAGACGGGGTTTCACCATGTTGACCAGGATGGTCTTGATCTCTTGACCTCGTGATCCACCCGCCTCGGCCTCCCAAAGTGCTGGGATTACAGGCTTGAGCCACCGCGCCCGGCCCCCCAATTCACTAGTCTTTGACCTTGCAGTTATTTAGAAGTATCTTTTTTTAACTCTTCAGATGCTGTTTTTGAGGTTTTCCTCTACTAGATATCATATAATGCTCAGAGAACATTATCCTATTAATACAGACTTGCTGGTATTTGACTGGCGCTATGAAGTAGTACATAATCAATTTTTATAAATGGTTCACTTACGCTTAGAAATGTGTGCTTCTGATGGGCATGGGGTTTTATATATATCATTTGGGGACTTATACCTCTTCCTGGTATAATTCCTTTATCCTTATAAGTAACTTTCTTTACAACTGATGACACTTTCCTTTAAATTCTATTTCCCTCTAAATTAATACAGCCTTCTTTCTGCATTGCTTTCCTAGTAATCTTTTTCTTACTTTCAGTATTTCTGATCATTTTATTTTAGATGTGGCTCTTATAAACAACATGCAGTTGGATTTTGATTTTTATATCCAAAGGTTTTGTCCGTTAACTGTTAAATGTAAGTCACTGACATTTATTGAGATTACTCATCTGTTTGGATTAATTTGCCTCTTTATGATTTTGATTTACTATGCTTTTTATTTCCTTCCCATTTTTTAAGCTCACTTCTGTTCTGTCTTTTCTCGCACTGAGCTTTCTTCAGTGTTACTTCTGCTCTACTGGCTCTGAAGTTACATACCACTATCCCTGGCTGCCTGCAACTGACTCGAGTCTAATGCCAATCAGCATCTCTAGTCTCCTCCTATCCAATGCCAGAAATGCAAGTAAACGCACCCTCTAGCTCATCCTACATACTTTTTATATTTCAGCTCCACCTTGCTTTCCGTCATCCAGATTGTCATTGTTGTGACTGATTTTTAATGGCTATGTTTAATTTAGATTTATCTATGTGTTTACCAATTTCTTAGCAACCTTTCCTTTTTATATTCCATTCTTCCCTTCTGAATTCAGTTTCCAACCTTCTGAAGTATTTCCTTTAATTTTTTGAGATGAGGTCTTGCTCTGTCACCCAGGCTGGAGTACAGAGGTGTGATCACGGCTCACTGTAGCCTCCACCTTCTGGGGTCAAGCGATCCTCCTTGAAAAATACCACAACTGGCTTTTTTTTCTTTTTTTTGTAGAGACAAGGTCTCACCACATTGCCAGGAATGATCTCAAACTCCTGGCCTTAAGCAGCCTGTCAGAGTGCTGGTATTAGAGCCTTGGCCTGTGGTACATCCTTCACAGACGGCCCTTTAGCGGAGAGGTAGTGGCAATAAAAACCCTCAGTTTTCTTAGTCTCAATATGGCTTTATTTTACCCTATCTGTTGAATAATCTGGTTGGGTCTAAGATTCTAACTTGATTGGGAATTACGTAAACAAGTTTTGTTTGAAATGTTTTTGACACATTTGTTGACTACTCGTTTCGCTTGAAATCCTCACTCCCTGTTTCCATTTGAATCATTTTCTCATAGTTGTTTCTCTACCTCTTTATACGTTTTAAGTCTTGTTGACATGGCTATCTTCCTCTGCTAAAGCCTTCAATGCACACTTGCATTTTTTCTTATTCATTTTATAATCTCCTTAAGCAGTTTCATAACAACCTGACTCCAGGTGTCAAAGTGAGCCCATGTTTCTTTGTTTTAGTGTCTCCTTAAAGCCCTGTGAAATAAACAAATACCAAAAATAAGACAAAATTTTAAGCAACACTAGAAAATAAGAAGAGTTTCCATGAAATCAACCAGAAGTCAGCAGTCATTTCAGAAAATGTACAAGACATGAGTTCTGGGCCACTTGTCTTCAAGTGGCCAATTTGGGCAGACACAATGATAAACAGAGATTGAGATATATTCATGGGGCAAAAAGGAGAAACAGTGACGCTCAGGGCCTGCTGGAAGAGCATGCCTGGTAAATACCCCACAGTGGCCTTGGGGGTTATGCTCTAAGGGCATGAGTATCTACACAATCATTGTTGCCCTTGTCCATATTTTCCCTGTCCTCGGCTGGATTACAGTGATCTGATGTAGAACTGCCCTTAACCTAACTACCTGCCAGATACAGATATAAACACTCTCTAGTAGACATTACCCAGAACGTGAAACCATCTCCCCAATTTTTGGCATGCAATGGCATATGAAGAGACAAGACAACATTATAATAATAAAGAGAAATAAAATAAATAAAGAGAAAGTGACTCACTGGTCCTGAGGACTTACCAGATATACAGACATGAAACTACGCTTAATAGGTTCAAGAAAACAAACGACAAAAAAAAATAATAATTTCAGCAAAGGTCTAGAAACTAATGAAGAAAATAAAAAGTTTAGAAATGAAAAATACAACAATAATAACTCAATGAATGGATTCCACAGTGGGTTACATACAAATAACAAAGGCCAAGCATAAATAAGGTAACACTGAAGAACTGCACAGGGGCAAGAGGAGAGGAACATGAGACTTGCTTCCCAACACAATTAATCAGGGTGTTACTGACACAGGGAGAGCACATATGCTAGTGGAGTAAAAGACCAGACAATTCTGAAACAGAATCACAAACTCCTGATTTTTCCTAAAGATGGTACTGCAAAGCAGTGAATAAAGCATATCTTTTCAATTAATATTTCTACATTAACTGGATATCTATTTAGAAAAACATCAAACTTGATCCTTCCCTAATAGGGTACACAAAAATCAATGGTGGATAAGTGGAAGATCTAACAGTGAAAAG
This sequence comes from Cebus imitator, assembly GCF_001604975.1. Taxonomy (NCBI): domain Eukaryota; kingdom Metazoa; phylum Chordata; class Mammalia; order Primates; family Cebidae; genus Cebus; species Cebus imitator. The sequence goes on from NW_016107720.1 coordinate 820,064, forward strand.
AAAAACACCACGCAAGTTTCTAGATTACATAGGAGCATGCCTATACAACCCTGTGGTAGGAAAAGATTTCTTTTTCTTTTTTTTTTGGCTAAACATCCTATAATGCACAGGAAAAGATTTCTTAAAAGATACATTAATCATTAAGAAAACCACGGTCAAAGTGAATTTACCAAAAGACAACATTATCATTAGGAGAGTAAAAAGGCAAACCAGGGTAAGAAGTAGCATTGGCAGTCCGCAGAGCAATGGCCTGCACACATGATATGGAACCAACACTTGCAGATCAACAAGACAGTGACAACCCTAATAAATTCAGGACAAGGGATCCAAACAGGTAATTTACAATGTGAGTATTCAAATGCTAATCTACGTATTAAAAAGCCTCAGTCTCATTAGTCAACGTGGTACTGCAAATTAAAGTCACAATGAAATAGCACTATTGATTCACCAAAACAGTTAGAAAGAAAAAGTAATATAAAATTCTAGCTAAGATACGGAACAACTGGAACTCTCATATAATGCTGTTGTAAATGTAAACTGCTACAACTGCAGTGGAAAACCATCTAGCAATACCTAAAGGTGAATTAAAACATTTGTGCGTGCACATGTGAGCCAAAAGAGATGTATAGATATATTCATTGCAGCGTTAGACATAATAGTCAAAAATTGGATACAACTCATTATCTATCATTGGTAGAATCAATAAATAGTGGTTTAGTAATAAATACATATCTATGTTTGTGTGTGTACAGCAATGAAAATCAATGAGCTACAGCTACCCACACGGTAACACGATGGATCATAATTACACTGAATGAAAGGAGCCATACACACAAGAGCATATATACCAAATAATTTATTTATAAAAAATTCAAGAAAAGAGGGCATGGTTGTGCTTCTTGGGCCTGGCAGTGCTCTAATTCTTGACCTGCATGGTAGTTACACAGGTATACTTTCTTTGTGATACCTAATGACCTTATGGTCTGCGTACTTTTCTAGACATGCTATACTTCAATACAAGTTTTTATAAAAGGAAAGTAAATTTTAACACCTCCCACCAGCTTCTCAGGAGCTGTGGAAGGCCTCTCCTGCTTTTTTGCAAAGAATGACTACTACCGTTCATCACATTACCATGTATTAATATATTGAGGGTGTATAAGGAGGTATCTCTAAGAAAAGTGAAAAAGCAGTGGACTCTATTATTGGCTAAATCTCTCCCTTCTAGAAATCTCAGCAAAGCATAGAGTGGGGACAGGTTGGGTATCATTTATCTGAAATGCCTAGACCAGAGGTGTTTTGGATTTTGGAATATTTGCATATATTTATTGAGGTATCATGTGGATGGGACCAAAGTCTCATGTATACCTTAGATGCACAGCCTGAAGGTAATTTTATTTTTCGCTTGAGGAGGCTGAACAGACTGTATATTGTAAACTGAATTTTTTTTTTTTTTGATACAGATTCTAACTCTGTTGCCAGGCTAGAGTGTAGTGGTGCGATCTTGGCTCACTGTAACCACCGCCTCCTGAGTTCAAGCGATTCTCCTGCCTCCGCCTCCCGAGTAGCTAAGACTACAGGCAAGCACCCCCACATCCATATAATTTTTGTATTTTTAGTAGAGACAGAGTTTCACCATGTTGGCCAGGATGTCTTGACTTCCTGACCTCGTGATCCGCCCCACCTCGGCCTCCCAAAGTGCTGGGATTACAGGCGTGAGCCACCGTACCTGGCCTTTGAGCCTGCATTTTGACTGCAACCCATCTCGTGACGTCAGGTGTGAGATTTTCCACTTGTGGCATCATGCTGACATTTAAAAAGTTTCAGATTCCAGAGTATGTTTGGATTTTGGATTACAGATGCTCAACCTACACTGAGAAAACCTTTATCGAAGGAATACATTTTTCAGGCATAAAGTTGTACTACCAAAAGAGGCATGAGAGATCCTGGAGTACAACAGCCATTGTACAAATCCTGCTCTTACCAGTCAGAAAGCTAAATAAGGCTCACAACGAGGAAGTGATTTTTGCCAAGGCCATAGAATGGTATTTTTTGATACCTTTCTTTCTATTGCAGGATGATTCCTCCATCACAGGTCCTAACTCCTAAATACAATATTCACTGCACAGTGTATGTTCAATAAATGTTTATCAAAGGGGAAAAAGCCTGTAGTGTTAGTAGTCAACTAATCCAATACAGTGTTAGAAATAGTTTAACTTGCCAGAGCTACGAAGTCATCCTTCATGATAAGCAGTACTGGGGAAAAGTAATATTAATATGTATTTCCATCAGTGCTGTCTATTACATATTAAGATACCAATCTGAAACTGGAAAGCAGTCAGACAGAAGCAAAGGTAGTGACCAGAAAGGTGTCACAAACATACAGTCGATGCAAATATCTAAGAGATTTCAAGTAAGCCAAGGAAAAAGAAACCAATATTGCATCTTTACATATACTAAATAATCCAGAGACCTGATTTTTCAAGGACCAGTAGGAGAAATTTATTAATACAAAATCTCATAGCCTTAGTCTATAGGGAACACAGGTCATGCAGTTAACCTACCTCAGTTCCTGGCTTTCTGTGGTGAGGAGGGTAAGAAGTGCCCAGACGAGCACCTGGCTGTCGTCCCCATTGTGAAACTGACGGTGATGCTGGATGTTCTGCAGCAGCAGCTGGTCCAGGCACTCCAGGGCCTTCTCTTGCACAGTGCTCTCGCAGTCCATCACCACCGGCACCACCCCCTGCAGCCAGGCTTTCTGGATCTGCACACATCTAGGATGAGCCTTAGGAGTAAAAGATTATGACATGAGAAGGTCTAAAAACAAGTCAGAAAAGTTATGATCAACATTTTGAGATGTTAAAAATAATCACACGCTCAACTGCAAAGAGACCACAGAGTCAAAAAGAAAAAAAAAATCAACATTCAAAAAAATATCCAAAAGCAAAGCCAGCTTAATGTAAATCAGAGCAAACCAAAATTTTAAACTCATACATTCAAGTCACTATTTGACTGGTGGCAGTAAATCAGTACTTTTTGGGTCATTAAAAATCAAGATCTAATAATAAATATTTATCCCAAAGAGCAATTAGAACAGATGCTGACAGAACGTCAAAATATGCATTGCTTAATGCCTTCTATCATGAAATAAAGAAACAAGCTTTTAAAATTCTTCAACTAAAATGCTAACGAGTTGACAGAAGTAAATGATATATAGCACCTGTGAATCTGCTCTTTTGGCAGGCAATATGATCTATCTATGGCCTAATTGACTGAATTTAATCTAGGTCTCTAGCTTAACCAAATAAATTTTAAATTTTATTTTTCTGTGTGAGATTTAAAGTGAAGAAAAGGGCCGGGCGTGATGGCTCATGCCCGTAATCCCAACTCTTTGAGAGGTGGACAGATCACCTGAGATCAGGAGTTCAAGACCAGCCTGGTAAATATAATGAAACCCCGTCTCTACTAAAAATACGAAAATTAGCAAGGCATGGCAGTGCACGCCTATAATCTCAGCTACTCGGGAGGCTGAGGCATGAGAGTTGCTTGATCCTGAGAGGTGGAAGTTGCAGTGAGCCGAGACTGTGCCACTGCACTCCAGCCTGAGCAACAGAAAAGACTCTGTCTCAAAAATAAAATAAAATAAAATAATAAAAAATAAAGTGAAGAAAGGGCTAACAATTGGCATTCTCTAGCATTCACTCCTAATTAAATTTAATAGGAAGCACAGTCTATCATACATAATTGAGAGATACCTCCTCCCTTATGCTGTAGAGTTCTACGGTGGACTTGGCAGAGTTTTAAAGGTCAACTTAACATTTAGCAGCAGGTAATTATTGCGTGGAATTACTTTTAATGTAAAATACCATGCATTACATCTAGAATGACCTGCCTCTCACCATAAGGAGTTCCGTAAGAGACTGGAGGGCCTGCTTCCGGACAGACACTGCAGGGTCCCGACACCGGTCCGACAGAATCGATAGGTCTTCCTTCATGCCTGAGACATCACAGTGTTTCAAAATACTCACTAACACCTAGAAAGCATATATGCAACACAAAGTGATGACTGCATAGCATCAATGCAGAAACAGAAACTGTTAACAAAGGAACATTTCCTTTAAGTTTGTGGTTCTTAACATTTTGGGGTTATGGATTCGACCTTCCTCCTCATAACATCCCATTTTTCAGAATGCAATTTGCTAAGGCCTCTCTCAGAGAAAAACAAATTTGATATAAACAAATATTTACAAACAATTTTATGAACCTATTAAAATCCACCTATGGTCCCTAGGTTAAGAATCCCTATTTCAAACAAAATAAAGTATATAAATTTGTGGTTCTTAAAAAATCAGAAACCCTGTAGGAAAGCTTAAAAATAATTTTCCAATTCATCTGTGATTCACATATAACAGGATCAAGGTCAACTAACCGTTCAGTGAAAAGAAATTAAGTAATGAATATGGCCTAGGAGTTTAAAAAATATTCGTTTGCATTTCCAAGTTTTTAGTGCTTAAAAAGAAATGTGCAGAGAAAACTCGCACCTGCACCGCAGACTTCCTAACGTTGGTCTTCTCATCCCTGATTCTCCTTCTCAGCATTGCCATAACACATCTTTCTGTAGAGGGAATACCAAAGAGTCATTACAGCCGGAGAAGGGTCCCACAGCAGCTAACAGTTCACCAAACAATACCGAAAAAATACACTCATCTTAAAGACTCACTCATTAGCTTGTTTCAAATCCTAATAAATCAGAGTGTGGAAAAAGAAGAAAACGTGAATAATTAGGTATTCACTATAACACATATGAACTTTGGAATATTAGAAATCTGGTGTTATGAGAAAACATGGACACAGGGAGGGGAATATCACACACTGGGGTCTGTTGTGGGGTGAGGGGCTAGGGGAGGGATAGTGGGGGCTGGGGAGAAAAAAAAAACTTGAATTTTTACCTGCAATAACAGAAAGTCAATAAATGATATATGAAAAAAAATCTGGTTTTAAGTCTTGGCCCCTACCTCTAAAATTCTGAATGAATTATTTATCTCTTATATTTTGTTCAGCTACAAACAAGAGTATCTAACCCATAGGATTATTTTAAAGATCTGATGAGATAATATATAACAGCAGGTTTAAAACTTTCTACTTGAAGACATTTCTTTTTAAGAGATGGGGTCTCATTCTGCCACCCAGGGTGGTGTGCAGTGCACAATCATAGCTCACTGCAATCTCAAACTCCTGGGCTCTTTCCTCAGCCTCTGAAGTGGCTAGGACTACAGGCATGAGCCACCATGTCAGACTAATGTTTTATTTTTATTTTTTTGCAGAGATAGAATCTTGCTATGTTGCTCTGGCTGGTCTCAAACTCTTAGCCCTCAAGTGATCCTCTCACTTCAGCCTGCCAAAGCACTGAAATTATAGGAGTGAGCATGACGCCCAGCCTTGAAGCTTCTTTCTATTCTTAAAAATTACTGAGTACTGGGGGGGATCCAAGATGGCTGTTTAGGAACAGCTCAGGATTGCAGCTCGCAGTGAAAGCGCAGAGGGTGAGTGGACGCCGCGTTTTTATTGCCCACAGACTAGGAAATTCCCGGGTGGAGGAGCTCCACGGTCGCCAGCGCGGCTGTTTCGG
>NW_016107720.1:832359-834241 GCF_001604975.1 Cebus imitator
CTAAAATGCAATAAAATAAATAAATGGGGGAAAAAAAATGTAAAAAAAAAAAAAATTACTGAGTACTCTAGAGATTATATCTTTCAATATCAATTAGAAATTTATACTGAGAATTGAAAAATATTTACTAATTCATTATAAAATAGCAAGACATGTTACTATTAGTACTTTTTCATAAAAATAACTAATTTTCCAAAACAAAAAATATTGAAAAGGCTGGATATGGTGGAATGTACGTATAATCCCAGCTACCGGGAGACTGAGATCAGAGAATCACTTGACCCCAGGAGTTCAAGTCCAGCAAGGGCAACGCAGCAAGACCCCATTAACACACACACACACACACACACACACACACACAGCATTGTTTTTGAGTCTTGCAAACTTTTAAATGTCTGCCTTAACATAAGCCAGCTGGATTCTCATCTCTGTTTCTACCTGCAATCTGTTGCAATTTCGTAAGTCTTGGGACCACTGGGAAGTTCCAACATAGATTCGTGAGAAAATCAGAGTATGGAAGGCAAATGAACACAGCATTTATTTTTACTTCAAGGACCCCTGAGGGTTCCCAAAACACACTTTGGGAACTGTTTATATATAAGAAGGCACCATAAAAAAATAAAAGATGGAAAACATTAGAGAAAAATCAATGAAACTAAAAGTAGGTCCCTTGAAAAGATCAACAAAACTAATAAACCTTTAGCTAGACTGACGAAGAAAATAAAAAATTTCAAATTGCTAAAATCAAGAAAAAAGGGACATTACTATCATTAGCCTTACATAAATAAAAAGGAATACTATTTATAAATACATAAAGGAATACTATGAACAATTTTAGGCCACCAAAATAAGTAGCCTAGGTAAAATAAACAAATTTCTAGAAAGACACAAACTACAGAAACTCAAACAGAAATAGAAAATCTCAATATACCTGTAACAAGTAAAGAAGCTAAATTTATGGCCAGGCGCAGTGGCTCACGCCTATAGTCCCAGCACTTTGGGAAGCCAAGGTAGGTGGATCACCTGTAGTCAGGAGTTCGAGACCAGCCTGACCAACATGGTGAAACACTGTCTCTACTAAAAATACAAAAAAATTGGCCAGGGGTGGTGGCACATCCCTGTAATCCCAGCTACTCAGGAGGTTGAGGCTGGAGAACTGCTTGAACTGGGAGGCGGAAGTTGCAGTGAGCCAAGACTGTGCCATTGGACTCCAGCCTGGGCAACAAGAATAAAACTCCATCTCAATTTAAAAAAAAACAAAACTAGGAAATCAAAAACATGCTACCCACCCCCCACCACATACACACCACAAACACCCACCCACCCACCCAAGGACAAGACACTTTTAATAGAGAAGTCTAACAAATGTTAAAGCAAAAATGAACACCAATCCTTCATCAACTCTTTAAAGAGATAGAAAAGAATATACTTCTCAGCTCACATGAGGTCAGTATTACCGATAGCAAAACCAAAGACATCTCAAGAAAACAACTGATATACTTTGGGTATTTGTCCCTGCCCACATCTCAGGTTGAATTGTAAACCCCAGTGCTGAAGGTGGGGCCTGGTAGGAGGTATCTGGATCACTGGGGCCATCCCCAACAGTTTGCTGCTATCTTCATGACAGCAATACTAAGTGAGTTCTTTTGAGATCTGGGCATTTAGAAGTGTGTGACACCTTCCCCGACTCTCTCTTTCTCCTGCTCCCACCATGTGAAATGCTTGCTTCCTTTTGGCCTTCTACCATGGTTGTAAGCTTCCTGAGGCCTCCCCAGAAACAGATGCCAGTGCTGTACTTCCTGTATAGCCTGCAGAACTATGAGCCAATTAAACTTCTTTTTTGATAAATTACTCCGTTTCCATCTTTTTTTTTTTTTTTTTT
>NW_016107720.1:834311-853280 GCF_001604975.1 Cebus imitator
AGTCTTACTCTGTTGCTCAGGATGGAGTGCAATGGCATGATATTGGTTCTCTGCCTTCCAGGTTCCAGTGGTTCTTCTGCCTCAGCCTCCTGAGTAGCTGGGATTATACAGGTGCCCGCGACCATGCACAGCTAATTTTCATATTTTTAGTAAAGGTGATGTTTTGCCATGTTGGCCAGGCTGGTCTCAAACTCCTGACCTCAAGTAATCCACTGGCCTTGGCCTCCCAAAGTGCTTGGATTGCAAGCATGAGCCACCATGCCTGGCCACATATTTGTTTATAGCAATGCAAAACAGCTTCATATAACAACAGACCAATATTCCTTATGAATATAGACACCAAAATCCTCAACAAAATACCAGCAAATCAAATCCAACAAGATACAACCATGCTTGGGATTTTTTCCAGGAATGATATGTTGATTCAACCTGTGAAAAATCAATGTAAATTACACCACAGTAACAGAACAAAGAAAACCACACAATTATCTCAAAATACAGAGAAAGTATTGGCAAAATCCAACACTTTTCCATGATGAAAACTCAGCAAGCTTGAAATAGAAGAAAACTGCCTCATATTAATGAGAAAGTCATCCTATAAAACTCACAGCTGACCAGGCATGGTGGCTCACCCCTGAAATACCAGCACTTTGAGAGGTAGAGGCGGGCGGATCACTAGGTCAAGAGATTGAGGCCATACTGGCAAACATGGTGAAACCTCACCTCTACTAAAAACACAAAAATTAGCCGGGCATGGTGGCAGACGCCTGTAGTCCCAGCTACTCAGAAGGCTGAGGCAGGAGAATGGCTTGAGCGGAGATTGCGTCACTGCCCTCCAGCCTGGCAACAGAGCAAGACTCTTTCTCAAAAACAAACCAACAAAAAGAAACACACGAAACAAAACTCACAGCTAACATCATACTCAGTGGTGAACACCAAAAGTTTTCGCCCTAAGAAAAAAGACAAGGAAGTCTACTCTTTGACTTCTTTTCAAGATCATACTACAGACTGTAAACCAAAAATAAAATTCTAAGGCTCTCCAACCATCTAAATGGACTTCCTCCTCAACCAGGGCACTCTAAAATTTAACCTGAGAGGCAGGTTCAGGCCATGGCAGGGAGTGGGGGTCAGACTTGCCTCATTACACCCTTCAGCACTAACATCAACACAGGCTTTAAGTCTGAGAAGGAACATTTACAATCTATTGTCTCTGAAGCCTACTACCTGAAGGCTTCCTCTGCGGTCTTGAGCTTTAGTCTCCACCATCCTTTATCTTACCGCAGACATTCCTTTCTATTGATCCCAAGTCTTTAGACAGACTCAACCAGTTGTCAACCAGAAAAATTTTAAATCTACCTATAAGCTGCAACCTTCCCCGCCTTGTCCTGCCTTTGGGGACCAAACCAATATATCTATTAAATATACTTGATTGATGTCTGATGCCTCCCTAAACTGTCTTAAAACCAAGCTGCGCTCAAGCACCTTGGGCACATATTCTCAGGACCTCCTGAGGGCTGTGTCATGGGCCATGGTCACCCACATTTGGCTCAGAATAAATGTCTTCAAATATTTTACATAGACTGACTCTTTGTCAACAAATAGGCAAGAAAAAGAAATGAAAGGATATCCAAATTGGAAAGGAAAAAGTAGCACTACCTTTATTTACAGGTAACTTGCTCTTCTATCAAGAAAATCCTAACTAATCCGCAAAACAATCATTAGAGCTTGCAATGAGTTTAGCAAGGTTGCAGGACTGAAGATCAACATCAAAAATAATTTGTAAAAACTGGCAATAAACAATTCAGAAATAAAATTAAGAGAGCAATTTAATTTACAATAGTATTGAAAAAGTAAAACCAGGACAAAATTTAAAGAGCAAGAATTGTTCACTGTAAACTACAAAACATCACTGAAACAAATCAAAGACTTAAAGAAATAAAAAGACATCAGGTGTTCATGGATTAGAGGAACTAGCAAACTAACACGGCAATAGTCCCCAAACTGATATACAGATCAATCCCTATCAAAATCCAAGATGGGTTTTTTTTTTTCTTGCAGAAATTGACAATTGATCTTAAAATTCACATGGAAATGTAAGGGACCCAGACTAGTCAAACTAATTTTGAAAATGAACATAGGGACAGGAGGAGAACTCACACTTCCTGATTTAAAACTATCACAGGAAACTATGTTAACCCCCAAATATGACTCTGACATAAAAATTATTTGAGATAATTCAAGCAGATAATTGAAAAGCAGCAGCAAACAGGAAAAGGTCTGTCTATCCTCTCCCTTTTCTTTCTATGGGCAGGATATAAATTCTCCTTTACTCATGGGTCTCCAGACCTTCAGCAGCTCAGAGCAATACACAAAACTCACTCCATTATTTTCCTCCCACACACAGGTGGTCCCTGTGACTTAGGATTTTCTGATATTACAATAATGTGACAGTGCTGCACATTCAAACCATACTTTGAGTTTTGAATTCTGCTCACTTCCCAGCTAGTGACATGCAGGATGATACACTCTCACCATGTTGGGAAGTGCGAGTGGCTCCCTGTCAGCCACCCCATCAAGAGGGGACAACCGAGAGTCTCCAGTGTACTATGCTGCCAGCATTTTTTGCTTATGGTGTTTTGTGTTATTTAAGTGGAGTTCTAAGCCACTGCCCGCAGTTAGTCTGCATTGAGATTCCTGCATAACACACACTACACACGTTAATAAACTTGTTTGTCTTGTTACAGGGATCCATACCAAGGCAGAACTCATGAGGACTGAGGAAAAAATTATTTTCCGTCTCCTACACTAGAACACAACAGCAATTCAACACAGTGTGGTACATAAAGACAGCCGTACAAATTAATGAAATACAATTCCATTAATATAGAATATAGAACACACAAATAAGCTCATGAGCTTATACAAATCAGTCAAGTGATTTTTTTTACAAGGATTCCAAGACATTCAAAGGTGAAGGAACAGTCTGAAAGAAACAGTGCTAGGTCAACTGGATAGTCACATGTGAAGGAGTAAAGCTGGATCCCCTTTATCACACCATATGCAAAAACTGAAAATTGATCAAACACCTAAATGTGAGAGCTAAAACTATAAAACCCTTAGAAAAAAACAAAGAAGGAAACCTCTGTGACTTTGGATTACACAATGATTTCTTAGCTATGTGATACCAAAAGCACAAGTAAGAAAAACAAAAGATAAATTGGACTTATTAAATTAAAATGTTTTGTGCCTCATGGAACACCATATGAAAAGACAACCCATAGAATGGGACAAGTATTTAAAAACCATATGTCTGATAAGGTTTATATATAACTCTTTCAACTCAAAAATAAAAGATAGCCCTATTAAAACATGGGCAAAGGGCTTGAATAGACATTTCTCCAAAGAAGATGTATTTATATGTCCAATAAGCCTATGAAAATGTGCTCAACATCATTACCTATTAGGGAAATGCAAATCAAAACCACAAGCAGATAACACTTCAGGCCCACAAAGATGGCTACAATAAAAAAGATGGACAGGACAAGTGTTGGTAAGATTGTGGAGAAATAGGATTATCCTAAGTTGCTAATAGGACTGTAAAATGGTGTCACCACTTTGAAAAAGTTTGGTGGTTCATCAAAATGTTGAATACGTAGTTACCACATGACCTACCAGTTCTACTCCTAGGTATACACTCAAAGAGAACAAAACCACACATCTACACAAAAGCTTGTACAAGAATATTTATTAGCCACAATAGCTAAAAAGTGAAAACAACCCAAATGTCCATCAACTGATGAACAGACAAACAAAATATGGTGTATCCTTATAATGGAATATTACTTAGCACAAAAAGGAATGAAGTATTGATATATGCTATAACATGAATGAACCTTGAAAACACGCTAGCTGAAAGAAGTTAGACACAAAAGACAACATAGTACATGATTTCACTCATGTGGAATGTCCAGGATAGGCAATTTTATAGGGAAAGAAAATTAGTGGTTGCTAGTGGTAGGAGGAAGGGGGCACGGGGAATGACTGCTAATGGGCATGGGGTTTATTTTTCGGCTAATGAAATGTTCTGGAATTAAACTGTACAATCTTGCAACTATACTAAAACCACTAAATCACACACTTTAAATGGTGAATTTTATGGTGTGTGAATTCTATCTTAATTGAAAAAAAGCAAAGAGAGCATTTGGCAAAGTGCATGGCATCTAAGTAACTATACAAATTTTTCAACATACAACAATACATGTCGTTTCAGCTTATGAACAATATGCTGGGAACATGAGCTCTTTGCATCTCCAAACTTTTATAATTTTAAAGCATCATTAAATCAACTCAACTTTAGTTGAGTTGCTTAAAAAAAGTCTGTGCCACAGTAAATCTGTAACCTGTTTAGAGGAAGTCTGGAGCCAACACAAACATTCAGCATTTTTCCAGAGTACATGTTCCTACAAAATTTAGAAAACCTGTTTATTATAAATGCAGTTATTGCTCTGAATTTGAGTAATACATGCTAATATCTAGCCTCCCAAAGCTAATTCCATGCTGACCTTCTAGGCTGAATAATAAAAGCAGTACTCATCCTCAGGGCCCTTTCTGTGCATCTTGGCACCTATCTCAGTGTTCTGCATACGTGTGTGTGCAAGTGTATATACATTTATGTGCACAAGCACCTGTCTCTCCACTGCTCCTTAAGAGATAGAGCTCTGTCTCACAGACTTGTGCATCTCCAATGCCTGGAACACATTGGGAAGGACCAGATCAATGTTTATTGAATAAATTAATAAAGCTAATTAGGTAATTAATCCTCTACATACATTATTTCTCTCTCTTATCTGTCTGTCTCTCTCTTTAAATCACTCCCCTAAATGTTGTTTCCACAGACTCTCCTAACAGTCCTCTGGGAAAGATAGGATGATGTTAAAACTGGAAAATGACGGGCAGACCCTATCAAGCAGCTACTTAGTAACTGAGTTTACACAGAAAAGCACTACCCTGCAATGTTTTTTTGTTTTGTTTTTAAACAGACTGTCACCCAGGCTGGAGTACACTGGTGTGATCACAGCTCACTGCAGCCTGGAACTCCTGGGCTCAAGCCATCCTCCCACCTCAGCCTCCTGAGTAGCTGGGACCACAGGTGCAGACTACCACACCCAGCTAATTTTTAATTTTTTTTTAGAGATGAGATCTTTCTGTGTTGCCCAGGCTGGTCTTCAACTCCTGGGCTCAAGTGATCCACTGGCCTCAGCCTCCCAAAGTGATAGGATTATAGGCATGAGTCACCACACCTAGCCAGATGTTTCAATTATTAGGGGTGAATTAATAAGAAAAAAAAAAAATCCAAGGTTTCAGTCTCTACTTACAGTTGTCTGAAATCCAACAGCATTACCGATCTGACAGTGATAAAGTGTGACATACCTCCAGAGGCAACTGTTTCACCACTGCTGTCTATGTTCATCTCCCCTGAGGGTTCAGAACGGTTAGATGTCTGCCTTTGATAGGAAAAAGCTTAAAAAAAAAAAAAAAAAAAAAAAAAAAAAAAAAAAAAAAAAAAAAAAAAAAAAAAAAAAAAAAAAAAAAAAAAAAAAAAAAAGATAGTCATTAAGCTAAAAATGTGTTATACTTTTAATAGCATTAGCAGGTCATGTTACTCATTTAAGCTACATTATTACTAAAATGAATTTCAACTTCTCTGATGAAAAACGTACAATGTTAAAGTAGGTAAATAAGGAGGAAGGAAAAACATTTTAAATATTCAGCAAGTTTTTAAAAGATAATCATTCAATATTAGAAAATGTATTGATCCATTACCTGATGAATTTCTCAGTAATGTACCAGGGTGACTCTCTATTCCTGAAATTGCAGGACCTAAAAATAAGAAGATGAATAAGGAAGAAAGTCAGTAGCATAAACTGAGTAAATTATCCACAGAGGAATCAAAATGAAGATAACTAGGCTGAAAGACAAGGCAGGCAGATTCTGAACTGACAACTGATAAGGTTCTCCTTGTGTATGCATTGAAATGGAGATACATTTTATTACGAGCAATGCCCACCAATGCAAAGCAATAGTAAAGGTAGCCACCAACATCACCTCTAAAATATGAATATCTCAAATACATTTAAAAGGCCTTTCAGATATATCAGCCTTGCCTATTTAAAAGTTATTTGACAATAAAATATACTAAAAATGGTTTTGAGGGTAAAAATAGATCATACCATACTTTTTTTTTTTTTAAAATGGTTTTGAGGGTAAAAACAGGTCATACCATATTACTTTTGCCACAGAAAAGAACGATTCCCTTGCAGTCTATCCCTCAGTGAGCACAAGACCAGTGTCCTTTCCCTAGTCACCATACTCACTGTTAATCAGGAGCTCCAGGATACTCTCTGACGCACTGGCAACAGTTAGCTCCAGACAGTGTGCAAAGCTGGACAGTGCCTTGCTACGGACAGTAGGCGCTTTGTCTGAGCAACGATCAAACATAATTTCCTGCACCAAGAACTTATGCTTTAAGAACTTCTGATGCTCCAAGGAGAGGGTGTTATCCACTTCTCTTTCAGGCAGTTCTAACAGGGCTAAGACAACATCAAGAGTAAAAACCCGGTGTGGGATCTGGTAAAGCAAGATCACAAGAACTGCCATCAGACAAGAGTATGAACCAAAGAACCCTCCTCATTCAGACCTAGAAAAACAGACTCTTTTAAAAACACTTTAACAAGGACCCAAGGTTTTATGCAGAGGTATCTCCTACCTTGGAACTTCGCGAGTATTTGTAAAGCCAGGCAATGAACATAGCATATTCCCCACAAGGAAGTTTACTGAGCAGCTGGACTAGGGACTGGGCTGCAAAAGTACGATACTCTGATTTATCTACCACCTGAAAAACAAAAACAGAAGCTGACCAACCAATATCCACCTGCAGGACAACTGAAACATATTTTGGTTGAATATCAGTGAATATAACTAGTTCAGTGATCTTTAAATGTCAGGTAAATGGCTAACAAATTTTAGGTTTTAGAACCCCTGTAAACTAATCTAAAGGAAATCTGTGAAATGTCTCCCCAGAAAAATGTACATACAAATTTAGTATATAATTTCAGAGAGTTTTTGGATCCCCAGGTTTCATGAGGTTCAAATTAAGAATTATTTGTCTAAATGGTTATAAAAATGTAGGAGATAATCATGGGATTTGAACATTGACTGGATGTTTGATAATATTAAGAAATTACTGTGTATTTCTTTAGGTGTGTTAATATCTTATGGTTATGTTTTTAAAGAATTCTTATCCTTTAGAGATATATATTAAAATATTACGTATGAACAGGTATGATGGAATTTGCTTCAAAACACAATCCAGTATACACATGTTGGGGGATGTGGGTAGGGGTTTAAGTGACACAAAACTGTAGAAGGCAGTTAATGGGTATGTGGTGGTTCACCATCCTATTCTCCCTGTTTCTGTGTATGTTCAACATTTCTCCAAAATAAAGTTGTTGTTTTTTTATAGAACACTTTTGTCTAGGGGACCATCTAGTGAACATTAAATAAAACCACTTTAAGTAACAATGTAGACTCATTCCCAAGAACAAATACACACACACATACACTCACACACACCTTCACACGTGACATACTTCTATGATGTTAATATTACTAAGGCAAGCAGTACCTTGGCACAGATGTGCTGTAGTAAGATACAGAGGACTGGGAATATACTCTCCTTTAATTCATCCACAAGGGAGCTATTTAGAAGAAAACACATCCACTGTTCACAATACATTCAGTGACTGTCCTCAAAAACCACTATGCCTATATTTAGAAATTCTAGTTATTAAAATACTATACCCTCATACTCTAAGAGTGGTTTCAGCAGAATAAAGAGTGAAGACAAAATTCATCGTAGAAAACTGTTAAGTAGTTCATGTGCAATTTTGAGAGCTGTTGCAGAGTAGCTGAGTCTTCAGGAAAGAATAAAAATGTCATCTTCATACAATTCTTCTGACTACTTTCTAAATTTTATATTAAGATGTAAAATATATCTTTTTGGGATAAATATAAAAATTGACTAAGACACAGTACCACCTCATGGAAGCTCAGTGAAATGTATTAGTAACACTACTTCTCCCAATTTTAACCCAAGAAGAAATATTTTTCTTTTTCTTTTTTTTTTTTAGACGGAGTTTCGCTCTTGTCACCTAGGCTGGAGTGCAGTGGTGTGATCTTGACTCACTGCAACCTCCACCCCCCAATCAAGCAATTCTCCTGCCTCAGCCTCCTGAGTTGCTAGGATTACAGGTGCACGCCACCATACCTGGCTAATTTTTGTATTTTTAGTAGAGACGGGGTTTCACCATGTTGACCAGCTGGTCTGGTACTCCTGATCTCAGGTGATCTGCCCATCTTGGCCTCCCAAACTGCCATGATTACAGGCATGAGCTACCGCGCCCAGCCTCAAGAAGAAATTTCTAAATTGCCCAGATTTGATCCATTTTTAGTGCTGTTTACCTGTCACATTACATGAACACTGCTGTGATGGGCATATGGGAAACTCTCATGGAAGAAACAAAATGACAGTGTTTTCACTTAAAACATTTTAGTTAATGTTTTCAAAAGTTCTTAATGGAGAGACATTTGCTCAGTCACAAGATGACATCATCCACACCCCATGTCTCCAACCAAACTGCATATGTGCACACCCAAGGCATGCGCACACTTGCATGTACACAGCAGGTCATGGCACCACCTCCATGCTGCATGCCAAAAGCTAGTGAAAGAGGGAAAGAAAAGCCAATGATGCAGCAAACACATCCTTGCCAATGAAGCTAAGGCATGAGAGTTTTTACATGAAGCTGAGTGACCCATGAGGGGAAAACTGGTCTAATGATTATTGCTACAGAGGTAAAAAGCAACTCAATCCTTTCATTCAAGTAATTTCTATAGAGGGAAAGGAATAGAAAAGTGCAAAGAAACAAGGAAAAAGTGGCAAAGAACAAAAGCAAAGAGCTGCAGAGTAGAGAGCAACAGAAAAGAGAAAGAGGCAGACTAGCTGCAGTGAAGCAGACACGGGAAAGGAGGAGAGGCCACCGTCCTCTCTCTGAGACCGACACACAGACTGAGTGCAAACAAGCTGCAGGCTGGCTCTGGCCTGTGCTCTGCAGATTTCTATTTCTTTAACAGCGCCTCAGCGGGGAGCCTAACAACAGAGACCCAGACACAGAAAGCATATTAGCTACAAAGTGTGTGGTTCTGACTCCCCAAACCACCATCAGGCCAGAAATTTTAACTCTATGGGTATCAGAAATCTTAGTGACCGCAGGGCCCAGAGTACTGAGAGAGACTGACAGCACAAAAATTCACAATTGTGTGCTTCACCTGATAAACTGGACCGCCTGGTTTCTACGATTGATGACTTGGGAGGTAATAGGAAGGGGGGCACGATGGGAAACTTCACCAACTTCTAACATTAATATTACATTGAGCATTTGATGGAAAACACAACTGATAATCTGGAAGAGAAAAGAAAATAGAATTTAAGATCGGATAGAGAACCCCGGGGTCTCAAACATCATGATGCAGACTGTAGTAAACCATTTCAAGCCATCTGAAGGTAGGTCAGGTTGGCATAATTGTTGGCTGAACACTAGGGATATATTTCTGAAATAATTAGCAGGTATTCTATAAATGCACAATGTGAAAGAATGGCTGGCAGATAATATATCTGATAAAAAAAATCACCCCATTACTCTCTCCACCTATTGCACAGTATAACCCAGGATTTAGGACAAATAGGGAATTAACTGTCATTTACAAATGGCAAAAGTGCTACTAAGGTTCCCTTATTTAAAAGGGGAAAGAATAATACCTTACCACTGCTTTTTGCCTGCAGATTACAAAGCACCTTTCCAACCTATTAGCTCATGTAACATAGTCACTAATTAATTAATTCATCCAATAAATAAAACATTTACTGACAACCAAGTAAACGGTACGTATTGCATTAAGAACTTTCAATTTCACAGCTTGATTTTGCTACATATATTTATTTAATTTTAAACCTTACAACAATTCCATGCGATAATGACATGTATAATTTCTACTTCACAGATAATAAAAAAAATGAAAACTCCAAATGTGTGCTGTCCAAGATCAAATAATTAAAGATAAGGCTAAAACCAACATTGCCTAACATCAAGTCAATACTTTCACAATTAAAAAAAAAGTACCATCTTTAGAGACACAGTAGATCTAAAGGGATGAATTTTCCCATCTATTTTATTATTTAAAATGTTTATAAGGGCATGGGAATTAATAACATTACTATGGATTTTATCACATTCATATTTCAACACACAGAAGTGATAAAGATATAAAACTTACAAAATATTGAATATTTCTAAACAACAGGCATTGTGTTCAGCATGTGACATGCTCAACTTCATTTAATGCTGTGACAAATTTATAAGGAAGAATAAGACTTTTGTCCTGTTTGTCCAGGAGTGAAATCTGACACTTTTGCAAGGTTGAATGACTCATACGAGGACCCACAGGTAGTAAGTGGTAAGGTCAGAATTCAAACACAGATGTGCAGAACCTCAAGTGTCCCCAAAAACATCTTAACCACCAAGTTACGCCTCTGCAAGTTAACTGTATCACAGATACCAAAAGCCACATGACCTTGGTCCATCACATTGTTTGCAAAATCTCATTGTTTAATTTATGACATCTAAGTTTAGATGTTATGACAACTAAGTCTAATTCCAAAGTTTACAGTAGTGTTGCTATTAAGGTGACTTAAGAGAAAAAACCCAGTTATCAATGCTAACCAGGGATGACAACCTACAAAATTTCAATAGAATATCATCAAAAATAATACAACTATTAATAGAGATACTGAAACACACAGGAATTGCCAAGGGAAACTTGAAAATCCTCTATTCTACTTTTTATAATGATTTGGGAAATATTCCTACAAAAGTAACTGTTCAGCAGCTTACCTGTTCCTCCTGGTTTATTTACAGCAGAACCATTTTTTCTAACTGGAGCCTAACAATAATTTGCTACAGCTACCAAGTATTCTGATATAAACTTGGCAATAAAAAAACAGAAAGCAAATAGAAACAGTGATACTTGTTACTATGCAAATAATATAAGGTCAAGAAAATGAGCTAGTAAATTGAAATGGCAATTATATCAAATGCTTTTAATATCTTTCCATTGTATGGTTTGTGTGCTTTCAATTCAACTAGTAGTAGCAAATTAGGTTCTCATCTCCTTTACCTTATCGCCTTCTCCATGAATGGGGGAGCACAGCAAATACAATCCGTAATAAGCCAGTTCTGGTATGTATTTTGCTTGGTTAAGGTCTCTAAAGAAAAAAGACAAAATATTAATTAATGGATATGATTTTACTTGGAGTATTTCTTAGTCCTACAAGCCATGTTTCAATGAATAAACTCTACCTGTGCCAATTAGGAAAAAATGGCATTTCCATTTCTGCTGGAGCAGAATCAGTATACTATACTTAAATTGTAGCACTGGAAGATTTAACAGCTCACCTGGCTTGTGTAACATGACATTCATGAAGAACTGGCTCGAAATTAGTTAATGCAACAAAGACCTAGAAAACAGACACCAAGAAAAGGCCTGATTTTTTTCTACTTATTAAGTATTAGCCATAGTCTATGTCCTTTGAAGCTGCCCTAAGGTTCCTGGAATTTTCACTTACCTCTATACAATTCTGTACACACTGTGGCTTTTCTTTCAAAGAAAACTTGGGTAGAAGCCTTAAAAAATTCTTTAAAAGGTGAAAGATGGCATTTCGAATTTGAGAGAGGTCCCGAGGAGAAAAACGAATGTTCTCATCTTCTTGTTCTTCTATAGTTTCATCCATCTAGAGATGAAGAAATGTACAGGTGACTGCATCATTTACTGAGCACTCTGTCCCATGGTTTTCAGTTTACTCAAACCAAGTCCAGACAGATTAAACTCCAGGCAGGAGCTGATGATGAGGTGATATGACTTTGACCAGGTCACATAACTGTTCTAGGTCTCCTTGACCGCTACAGTAATTTCTAGTTTTGGGGGTTTTGTGTCAATGAGGAATCCTGTTTTTCAGAATTTTTGCTGTCTATGAACTTCTATCATCCTGCAGTGTCATGTAAGAATATGGAATTAGGCTGGGTGAAGTGGCTCACGCCTGTAATCCCAGCAGGAGGCCAAGGTGAGCAGATCACCTGAGGCAAGGAATTCGAGACAAGCCTGGCTAACATGGTGAAACCCCATCTCTACAAAAAAAAATGCAAAAATTGGCTGGGTGTGGTGGTATATGTCTATAGCCCCAGCTACTCAAGAGGCTGCAGCAGTAGAATCACTTGAACCCACGAGATGGAGGGTGCACTGAGCTGAGACTGCACCACTGCACTCCAACCTGGGTGACACAGTGAGACGCTTGTCCAAAAAAAAAAAAATTGTATCAAGCCCAAGAGACAACTTAAAGCAGCAATGAAAAGTTTATGATGGTTTAGGATTGTTTGCCTATAATCATGATGCCTGAAATCATATTTAGTATAAAGTCAATCCTTAAATAAACAAAACTGTGTGTTGGTATATATGTTTTCTTACTCAACTTACTTCTTACCTCAGTATCTTCTTTCCTGGGTCGCTTTCCCCTTTTTCTATGTCTCCTGGGATTAGCCGGAGAGCTCTTAGGCTGTTCTTTCTTTCTTTTCCGATTCAAGTTAGATTCCTGAGGCCAGCTCTTCTTTAGAGTCTGAATGCACTTGTCAAACATCACTGGGTGGAACACCTGATTGGCTACACTGCCTATTCATAAGGAATAAAGAGTAAGCAGGTTAGATTTAATTGTCTTGAAATATGTCTGTAACAACAGATGAAAAGTTACAAAGCAAACTACAGGCTTTTCATGACTGAATAACAATGAACCTTTAGCAACAGTACCATTTCCAACATCAGCCTTAGTAAAGGAGCAACAGCGCTGCATCAGATGTAAGTAACAAGGTTTCCACATCTTGCCATGACAGAGTAACTGGCTTTACACTTGTTCTTCTGTTGTAAACAACTAGAACACTGGGCAAGATTTATAAAATAACCATTTTAAGACACTGGGCACCAAGCAGTATAAGAAGAGTAATCTGTGAAAAAAGGGAAACAAAGAAATAAACCCTAAAGTTGCCCCAGTGTTGTATCCAGAGACAATCTCTGGACAACAGCAGAGAAATGGTGAATCCATGCAAATTATAATGGTCTTACTATGTTGAAAAAGCAGAGTCAGAAAGACAGGGTAGACGGAATTTATAGAACAGAAGAACATACATAAAAATAGAGTTCTAGTCTGGATGTAGTGGCTCACATCTGTAATCCTAGCACTTTGGGAGACTGAGGCGGGCGGATCACAAGGTCAGGAGATCGAGGCCATCCTAGCTAACATAGTGAAACCCCGTCTCCACTAAAAATAAAAAAAATTCACCAGGCATGGTGGCAGGCACCTGTAGTCCCAGCTACTTAGGAGCCTAAGGCATGAGAGTCACTTGAACCTAGGAGGCAGACCTTGCCATAAGCCAAGATTTCGCCATTGCACTCCAGCCTGGGAGATAGAGCAAGACTCCATCTCAAAAAGAAAAAAAGAAAAAAAGAAGAAGAGTTCTAGAAATCTGCCCAGGGCAGAACATAAGCTACGCACGCACAAGGTAAAATTCTAAGACAGAGGGCAAAGAAGTATTTTCAAGGAACAAGAGGATGAATTATTTTCACAGTTCACACAAGGCTCAGACACATTTGAGTTGTGGCCAGCCAGAGTGGAGTGACCTTGTTAAACACCAAGAGCATTCAGTAGAGACCTCAGAAGAAACACATCTTAACGGTAGGGCTAAACCAAATATAGCATAGTTTATATCTGCCCTAATAAAGCTTTAGAACAAGCCTCAAAAGGATCAACTCAATCCACCAATAGCTGCCTATTAAAACATACTTCAATAGTATTTAAAGGGAAGCAACAAAATGCAGACACTCAACAACATTCCAAATGCCCAACATCCTGGCCGGGAGCAGTGGCCCACGCCTATAATCCCAGCACTTTGGGAGGCTGAGGTGGGTGGATCACTTGATCCTAGGAGTTTGAGACCAGTCTGGGGAACATGGTAAAACCCTGTCTTTACAAAAAATACAGGGGGAAAAAACACAAGTGTCCAGCATCTAATAAAGAAATTACTGGGCATACTAAAAAGCAAGAAAATTTGCCCCATGATAAGAAAAATCCGTCAATAAAACAGTCCAGGAAATGACAGAGATAATGGAATCAGCTGACAACAACCTTAAAGCAGCTCAAGAATTAAAAGTAAAAAATTATCATGAGAAGAGAAATGAAAAAAGAAAATTTTAAAAGGCAAACAGAACTTCCTTGATCTGAAAAAGAAACATCCACTAGATGGGCTTAATAGTAGCTTGGTTACTATGGAGACAAAGTAAGTGAACTTGAAGATACAACAGGAGCACAGAAACAAAAAAGCTAATAAAGACTCAGTCACCCATGGGAGAACATCACGCAGTCTAACACAGGAGTGACTCAAGTCCCAAAAAGGGGAAGGAAGACAACATTTGGAGAAAGAATCACTGGAAAATTTCCAAATTGGTTGAAACTATAAATCCACAGATCCAAGAAGCTCAATGAACCCAACCGCTCAATGAATCAAGTGATCCACCCACCTCAGCCTCCCAAAGTGCTGGGATTATAGGCGTGGGCCACTGCTCCCGGCCAGGATGTTGGGCATTTGGAATGTTGTTGAGTGTCTGCATTTTGTTGCTTCCCTTTAAATACTATTGAAATATGTTTTAATAGGCAGCTATTGGTGGATTGAGTTGATCCTTTTGAGGCTTGTTCTAAAGCTTTATTAGGAAATCACAACAGAGCATACATAATCCAACCAAAAAGCAAACAAAAAGTCAGCTTAGAATTTTATGTTCAGCTAAAAGATTCTTGAAGGTGAAATGAAGATGTTTCATACAATCAAAACCTGGAGTGGTTTATGGCTTGCAGACCTATTCTATAAGAAACGTTGAAAAGTTCTTCAGGCTAAAGGAATAGTTTATGAGATTAATCTTTCAAATATAAAAGATGTTTATTTTGTTTTTAAAAAATTCTATAAAAGATAAAGAAGAAATATCAATGAAATGAAGAGTTTATAACATGTAGAAAAAATAAGTAATACATAAAGAAGAGGAGAGGAGAAAGGAAAATATACTTTATTTTTTGTTTTGTTTTGTTTTTGTGTGTGTGTGATGGAGTCTCTTACTCTGTTGCCCAGGCTAGAGTGCAGTGGCACGGATCTCAGGTCACCGCAACCTCAGCCTCCCAGATTCAAGTGATTCTCCTGCCTCAGCCTCCTGAGTAATGTGTGCTACCACGCCTGGCTAATGTTTGGTTTTGTTTGTCTGTTTGTTTGTTTTTTAGTAGAGATAGGGTTCACCATGTTGGCCAGTCTGGTCTAGAACTCCGGACTTCAAGTGGTCTGCCTGTAGCAGCCTCCCAAAGTACTGGGATTACAGGCATGAGCCACCTTGCATAACCTAGGAAAACACACTGTTTTAAGGTTGTTCTTACATCACATATAAATTGGGAGAATATTATCTGAAGGTTAACTGTGAAAAGTGCCTACTGCATACACAAAGCAAGCGCATAAAATATATGCATACATGCTAAACAGTGTAGCTAATAAGCCAAGAAAGGCAACATGGGATGCTTAAAAAAAAAAAAAAAATTCAAAATGTGCAGGAAGAGGAAAAAATGGAGCAAGAAACAGATTAAAAAAATAGTAAATAGAAAAATGGCAGAAACCCAACCATATTTATAATTACTCTAAATGTGATTGGCTAAACAGTTTAACCATTCTGATGTAAAAGCAAACATTGTCAGAAAGAAGCATAACCAAGTGGGCTGGGCATGGTGGCTCAGGCTTACAATCCCAGCACTTTGGGAGGCTTAAGCAGGAGGATCGCTTGAGGCCAGGAGATTGAGACCGGACTAGGCAACAACATAGCGAGACCCTGTCTCTACAAAAATAAAGTAATAATAATTAGCTAGCCATGGTGGTCAGTTCCAGCTATTCTGGAGGCTGAGGTGGGACAATCGCTTGAGCCAGGAGTTAAAGGTTAAAGTGAACTATGATTGCCACTGCACTCCAGCCTGGATGACAGAGTCAGACCCTGGACCTCTCTTTTTTTTTTTTTTCCTGAGACAGAGTCTCACTCTGTTGCCCACGCTAGAGTGCAGTGGCATGATCTCAGCTTACTGCAACCTCTGCTGCCCGAATTCAAGTGATTCTCCTGCCTCAGCCTCCTGAGTAACTGGGATTACAGGCATGTGCCACCATGTCCAGCTAATTTTTGAATTTTTAGTAAAGATGGGATTTTATCATGTTGGTCAGGCTGGTCTCGAACACCTGACCTCAAGTGATCTGCCTGCCTTGGCCTCCCAAAGTGCTGGGATTACAGACGTGAGCCACCACCATGTGTGACCTGATCTCTCTTAAGAAAAAAAAGAAAGAAAAAGAAAAACCATGACCACATGACAGGCAGTCTACAGGAAACCCTTTAAATATAAATATATGGATAGGTTACAAATAAAAGCATGAGAAACGATGTACCAACAAAGGACAAATCGTAAGATAACTATAGTGGCTATCTTAATATTAGACAAAATAGACTTCAAGACAAGGAATATAACCAGATAAACAAGGACTTAACATAATTCAAGAAGGATTAATCTATTAGGAAGACATGATAATCATAAATACATCCGTATCTGTCAGACTTTCACAGTATCTTAAGTTAAAAGAATTGAGAGGAGAAATAGATAAACTGATAATTATTCTTAGAGATTCCAACATTTCTCTCTCAATAACTGATAGAACAAATAAGCAGAACATCAGGAAGGATATATAAGTCTTGAATAACATTTGCAACCAACTTGACCTAACTGACATTTACAGAATACTAGATCCAACAAAGGCAAGAACATATTCTGTTAAAGTGGAAATAGAAGATTCACCAAATTAGACTCTAGGTCCATTAAAAAAAAAAGGGCACAACTCAATAATTTACAACTATTATAATCATATAATGTATGTTCTCTGATCCCAACAATTAAAAATCAATTACAATAACATTTCAGAAAAGTTCAAATCTTTGGAAATTAAACTCAATCTACGAAACAACTCAGAGATGTAAGAAGAAAATCACGTTGGCCTGAACAAGAAAAATTAGAAAATCACGTTGGCCTGAACAACAGTAAAAACATATCATCAAAATTTGTAGGATGCAGATGAAGTTGTACTTGGAGGGACATTTATAGTATTAAATACTTGTATTAGAAAGAAAGATATGTATGTGAGAACAAAGATCTAAGCATCCACCTTCAAAAGTCAGAATAAGAACAAATTAAACCCTAAGTAAGAAAGGAAATCATAGCCGTAAGACCAGAAATCAATGAAACAAGAAAGGGACAAACAACAGAATTCAATTAATGACATTAAAAGGGAGTTCTCCAAAATGAACAGTAAAATGAATACATCTTGATCTAAACTGATCAAGAAAAACAAAATGCAAATTGCCAACATTAAGCATGAGAGGAGATCACTAGAAATTCTACAAACATAAACTTCTTTCAAAAAACTCCAGGTCCAGATGACTTCACTAGTGGATTCTACCAAACATCTGAGGGAAAAGAAAACCAATCTTTCCACAAATCTTCAAAAATACACAAAAGAATGAAATAGTATGTAACTTGTTCTATGAGAATGGTATTACGCAGATACGCAAACCAGACAAAAATCTCTCAAAAAAAGAATACCACTTATGAATATAGACAGAAAAACCTTCAACAAAATATTAGGAAACAAACACTCTGACAACATATAAAAAGGATCATATACCGTGACCAAGGTCATACAAAATCGGTTTAATATGTGAAAATCAACCAATGAAATATACTGTCTTAGAATAAGAAACAAGAACCACAAGATTACTTCACAAGTACAGAAAAGCAGATGACAAAATCCAACACCCTTTCACAATAAAACACTCAACAAACTAAGAATAGTAACTTAATGAGGGCCATCCTGAAATAACCCACAGGTAGCATCATACTTAAAGGCAAGACTGATGCCTTCCCCTTCAGATCAGGAATAATACAAGGATACTCTGCTCCCCTTCTATTCAACATTGCTCTGGAGGTTCTAGCCAGGGCAAATAGGTAAGAAAAATAAACAGAAAGAGCCCAGGCTAGAAAGGAAGAAGTGGCTGAGCATGGTGGCTCATGCCTGTAATCCCAACACTTTCGTAGGCTGAGGCTGGTAGATCACCTGAGGTCAGGAGTTCAAGAACAGCCTGACCAACATGGAGAAACCCTGTCTCTACTAAAAATACAAAAGCAAACAAACAAAAAAATTTAGCCAGGCGTGGTGGTGCATGCCTGTAATCCCAGCTACTTGGGAGGCTGAGGCAGGAAAATTGCTTGAACCCAGGAGGCAGCGTTTACGGTGAGCCAAGATGGCAACTTTACACCAAAGCCTGGTAGACAAGAGCGAAACTCCTCCGTCTTAGGAAAAAAGGAAGGAAGGAAGAAGTAACCCTGTGTCTATTCACAGATGACATGATCTTACAGAAAGAAAACCCTATTGGAACCAACAAATGAGTTCAGCAAGGTTCTAGGATATAAGATCAATAATCAAAATCAATTTTGCTTCTATACACTACCAATAAACAACCCAAAATAAAATAAAGAAAACAATTTTATTGACAATAGCATTGAAAATAATACTTAAGAATAAATTTTAAAAAGGAAGTACAAGAGATGCACACCAAAAATTATAGACCATTATTGAAATAAATTAAAGGAGCTCTACAGGGCCGGGCGCGGTGGCTCACGCCTGTAATCCCAGC
>NW_016107720.1:853585-883651 GCF_001604975.1 Cebus imitator
CAATACTTTCCAAACTGATCTACAGTTTCAATGCAGTCCCTGTGAAATCAGCAGCTGGCTTTTTGTTGTCATTGTTGCAGAAATTCACATGCAGACCCTAAAATTCATATGGAAATGCACGAGAGGCAGAACAACCAAAACGATCTTGAAAAAGATCTGGTGATCGAATATTAAGTATCAACAGCATCCCAGTCATAAACCTGAAACATTTAAAAACAGAAGGTAATTGGCAAGAATACTGCTTGCTGGAGAGCTGCAAGTGGCCCACACAATTAGTAACAGCCACGTCTTTGCTCTGGCATAAATCTCAACCTTAATCAGAAAAACCTGCATCTGGCAAGAGGCGAGTGAAACTGGGTTTCCAAAACCACTACTTTTCTGAGAGAGGGCCTGGTTAAAACTGAGACGCTGCTTAGCAACAAAGTTCTTTAGGAACTTACTCATTTCCAAAGTCATTCTGGGAACATTAACAATAAAACAAACCAATGTTCAAGGCTTTAAATATAATACCTTTTTGCCCATTCCCAGATCACATGGAATAAATCCTTAGCATTAATTACAAATGCTAATATGAACAAGGATAAGCAGCAAGGTGACTGATCTTGCCATTTTCTTTTCCATATGAAAAGAAATCCTGAGGCCAGGGATTAGAAGACCTAATATTGTTAAATTAGGTCTTCTAATGTTCTCCAACTCAATCTCTATGTTCCACTCTCTCTCACCTTGGGTTTGGAGTAGGGAAGAGAATGGACTTCACGTCACAGGAGAAACAACAGCCTCCTTAGTGCTCTGATAATAAAGTAAAACAGTGCTCGCAACAGACTCCTGGTCAGTGTTCTCCTTCAATTATTACTAGCTGCTTTCCTGTTTTCTTGATTAGGATGGTTTTAACCTATTTTTCAATACCAACATAGGAGAGGCATAAAACAATGGCTCCCCACAGCAGTTTTTTTCAGCCTAGACAGGGAATCAGGAGAAGAAAGGGCAATAACAGAATTTTAGGCAGGGGTGATGGAGGGTGGGCGTGCAACTCTTGTGGTCCTTTTCAGATTACTTTTATTAGTTTATAGATAGCATAATTTCAGATGTAAAAAAAAAAAAAAAAAGGGAAGGTTTGCAAACACCTATAACATGCCATGTACTTCACAGACTTGCTCCTCAGAACAACTCTCCGCCATGGGTTAGCACTGCCCCACTTATAAGTGAAGAAACAAAAGTATAAAAATTGAAAACTGTAGAAAGAAAAAAAGGACAGAGATTTATCCTATCATATCAGATCTACATACCTGGTACTTCTAGTAGCAAAAAGTAAAGCCCAGCGGCATGAAGGCCATATTCTCGATACCGTAGACTGACATTTTTCTTATGTACTGTTTGAACAAAATGATAGAACAATGCCACGAGCGTACTGTGGGAAATATTGTTCTCAATGAAGAAGGTCCAGATACTCTGTGGGTAGAGGGCAAATCACAAAAGCCAGTCATGAGAGAAATGGAAACATCTGCTAGTATTTGATTTTTACAGGTTCTTGGTGCCTTACAAAAAGAGGAAGACTAGCCTGGCTCCTAATGCTAAATGTTGACCATCTTCAAAGGGACTGAAACAAAATATCTAAATTAAAAATGCATTACCCAAAATCACAAAGATATATATATATATATATATATACATATATATATATATATGTGTGTGTGTGTGTGTGTACACATATATATACATATATATAAAACATATTTAAATAACTACACTTCCAAAATAATTTTTTTTGTTAAGTTTGAAGCGTTTATACTTCAGAAATTACAGCTTAAAACTACACTAAGAATTTTGGGACACCATATATTAGTGATTATTCAGAAAAGTTAAATTCCTCTATTTAAAAAGAACTCAAATCCCTTTACCAATAATTACTAACGGAGGAAATCAGAGCCTTTTATTTAAATTTAAATGTCTGCAGATTGTAGGCAAAGGGAGCAGAAAATGAAAGAGATCTCAGAAGTGGCCCAGGTAAAGGAGATAAACCTTAGAAAAGTAACTACAATTTTATTAATTCTATCACCATTTCATGTCTTCTCCTTCTAAACATATGAAGAAGAAATGGGTTATTTTAATAACCTAAACATAGCAAGAGCTAAATATGGTTTATGCTTGAGTATCATAACTAAAAAAGGCCCACAAACTTCAAGTGAGCAGACTTTGTACTTCCTGCTTCTTTGAAAAGGCAGGGAAAGTGGTAGGTAATACCTCTGATTAGTCACAACATCATCTTAAAGAAAAGACATAAAAAATTATGTCAGCACTCTCCTTTCCTTAACTAAAAAAACTTGTAGGAGAAATCATCTCCACTGGGCACAGTGGCTCATGCCTGCAATCCCAGCACTTTGAGAGGCCAGGAGAAGAGGACTGCTTAAGTCCCGGAGTTTGAAATCAGCTAGGGCAACAAAGCAAGACCTCGTTTCCACAAAAAATAAAAAATTAGCTGGGTGTGGTGGCAACCACCTGTAGTCCCAGCTACTCAGGAGGGTGAGGTGGGAGGATCACTTGAGCCCAGTAAGTTGAGGCTGCAGTGAGCGAGCCATGACTATGATACTGCATTCCAGTCTGGATGAGAGAGCAAGACCCTAGTCTCAAGGGAAAAAAAAAAAAAAAAAGAAAAGGAAAAAAAAAAATCATCTCCTACCTTTACAGTACGCCACTTGCGCCTCCACTGTACTCACTGGGATGATAGATCACCCCAAACCATCTACTCACCAGGGCTCTGCATATGAAGTCACCTTGGCCCCATGTGATCTCATGGCTGCTGTCTAGTCTGGGCATCAGTGCTCCCGCACTCCCTACACTTGACTGCTCCTCCACAGACCCCTTCCAACCAGCTCTCCATTTCTGCCCTGGCTTCTTCTCCTCTCGGTGATCTCATGTATCACTGCGCTTCAACCCACACCTCGATTTAAAGAACTTTCCTGTCTCTCCTGGTCTCACATTTCTACTACCTGTTAAACTTCCCAAGGATCTCCTGACAGAATCTCACGTTCAGAAGTCTAAACAGAACTCAGTTTCTCCATTTGACCTTGCTCTTTTTCCCTTATTCCCTACCCCAGTTAACAATATCATCATCTTCCTAGTTTTGAAATCCATGGATCACTGACTTCTTTGTTTCTCTAACTCTCTATGCCCAGTCAGTTTAGCACTTCACAGCATGTCTTAGAGATCTCACAAAGACTTCCCAGTTCACAAGGCCCTATTAATTCTACCTCCAAAAATGTCCCTAGTTTTTAGCTTTTCTTTCTAGTTCCCAAAATCATAACTACAGGCCAAGCCATTATTATTCCTAACACCTGGATCACCAAAACAGTCTCCTAAGGGTTCTCCCTGCACACATTTCTCCCCCACTTCAGTCCATCTGCTGTCAGGAACATCTGCCTAAAACAGATCTATTCGTGTTACCTTTTTATTGCTCACTGTAACCTCTTCTACACAAGGCTGCTTGTGAGGATCAAATGAGTTAATAAATGCAACCTCCTACATACTTTACCAAGTATGTTCAAACTCCACTGCTGATGCTCACGTAAAGCTACCCGTGACCTACCCTTCTCTACCTTACTGTCCCGTCCCACCACACACTTTTTCTGTATTCCTCTCAGCACTCCCTGCATGTTCCCACTGGGTGGTTCCTTCACTAGGACTGCCTTGCGACCCAAGATTCTGCTAGTCATCTGTGAAGATTCACTGCTGGCCACTTTCTTTCTGGAACCTTCCCAACCCTGCCATGCTCCCTTTTTCACATCCTATGTAACAAATCTGCACCTCTCTTAGAGCATTTTCCATAATTTGGTTCACAGAATATTTCCGGGCACCCAAATGCATAGTGGCACTGCACTCTCCACCCCAGCAGCTCTATGTGGCTGCTGGACTTACTTTGGCTAGTGTTCAAATGTCCACACTTCCTCCCTGAGAGGGACCTCAACCTAGGGAGAGGCTTGTATCTTAATCCCCACTGTCAACTCAGGTACTTAAGGCAATACTTATCATTATGATAAAGGAATGTCTAATAACATGATTTAATTTTTGTGATGTGAAACTTGTAACTAAATTTTTTTTTTTCATTTAAATGTTTGAGAGATGTTAATATTCAATTAACTTTTGTTCTGCTTCCCAGCCCTTTGGGTTTTTTTTTGAAAACTAACAACCTAAATATTAATAATAATTTATACTTCTATGCACTGGAAAGAACTCAATATTTACAGGAACTTTTTGGACACCTGTTAATTCAACTAGTCATTCCTTAGATTAGTAATATCAGATTTTCTTAAGGTTAAAGCATGCCTGAATTGTTATTTGCATTTTCCTTGGACTATTTTTCTTGTTTTTGCCTTTATGCTTTTCCTTTTTTTTTTTTTCCCATTCTGACACAGAGTTTCGCTGTGTTGCCCAGGCTGGTCTTCAGCTCCAGAGCTCAAGCAATTGGCCAAACTCAGCCTCTAAAAGTGCTGGAACTACAGACCTGAGCCACCACACCCAGCCTTATACTTTTCCTTTAGTTTGTTATTGTAAAAAGTTTTCCTGTCTTAAAAAAAAAAAAAAAAAAAAAAAAATCAGACTAGTACCTTGAATCTTTTGGAGGAAACCTATTAGGTTTAGTCCAATAAATAGGATATTTAGGATATTAGGATAGTCCAATAAATTTACCACATTCTTTATGTTACTCATATTGTACTCCCTGTGAATTGTACACCAAGAAAGCCAAGCTTTACATTATAACAATGACTTTCATCTTCTACTTCTAACACCAAAAGTTGGCTAGTTCGTTTTTATTTTTTTACCTCTACAGATCCATGTTCTTCAGTAGCAAAGGGTAAAAGACTTTCATAGAGTTTCGTGAATGCAGCCAATCCAGTCTCTATGATCTCTGCTTCTATGCTGGGATCCAAAGGCTCAGTCTCTGTGAAATCCAGTTCCCACACTGTGTCAACCCATTCTAGGGGAAAAGGCAATGAAATTTGTAAGTACTCTGTAATAAGGAAGAAAAACGAATCATCTCTAGATTCCAGGTATGTTCAAGAGGAGAAAAGTTAGTCACAATTCATATTTAACTTGTTATAACAATATAGATGTAGCATAATAAAAAAAAAGCAGAAAAGGTTAAGAGAATCTTTTCTCTTTTTTTTCGTTTTAATTCAGTCTCCTTAGAGACTGTCAAAAATTGTCAGTGCCGACTATATTGTAAGTTCTCACAGCGGGGTATTGGGAAAAGTTTTCAATTGGCAATAATTATGCCTTGGATAAACCTCATTGGCTACGATACTGCCACTGCACAAAGCTTAAGAGAATCTTAAATCACAAGTGAGAGCTGACTATTAGGCTAATCAGAGTCTAAAAATATAAAGGAACACTTTTAAGATATAAGAGTTTTGGGAAAGGACACTTCAAAACATTTCGTGATCAGGCTTAGGAAAGCCTGATGTGTAATCTATGTGTAATCTAGAGAAGAAACAGAGGTTAATCAGATTGCCCAAGATGTCCCTTTGTGAAAATATCATAACAAAGTTAGTAAGTGCAAATAAAATATATAGCACTTTATCGGGCCTTTGGACAAGAATGTATTATTTAAAAAAGTTATAATTTCTCCAGGAAGTTTAAAATATGGAGGCTAGCCAGACTCAGACTCTCAGAAATACTCAGTGACTTTAAAATACACTGACTGAAAGAATGTACATTGAGAGGAACGATATTAAGACAGCATGCTGGATGGACTCCTTAACAACCTCTCTCAACTCTAAATCTTCCCATTCTTTTCTAACAAACTATATTTCTTCAGTGTTTTTGTTGTTATTCTCCCAAACTAAAATTAGTACCAGATGGGCCAGGTGTGGTGGCTCATGCATGTAATCTCAGCATTTTGGGAGGCCCAGGCAGGTGGATCACAGGGTCAGGAGTTCAAGACCAGCTTGGCCAAGATGGTGAAACTGTCTCTACTAAAAATACAAAAATTATCCAGGCGTGGTGGCAGGTGCCTGTAATCCCAGCTACTCAGGAGGCTGAGGCAGAGAACTGCTTGAACCCGGGAGGCAGGGGCTGCAGTGACCGAGATTACGCCATTGCACTCCAGCCTGGGTGACAAAGCGAGACTCCGTTTCAAAAAAAAAAAATTATGACTAGATGGAAATGTGGACATCTCAGACAAATTATTAATCAGGCATTCCTTCAAGTTAATATTAAAAGTATTTGTTCGTCACTGATTTAGAGAAATTGGGCAGGGTATAAAGAAAGAAAAAACAGAGATGCAAGCATTACACTGCACTCAGCAAATGATAGGCCTTACACTCAACTAGGTCCGTCCTCCTTAGAATACAATCTGCTTATTATCTTTTGTCACTTGAACTTGACCCTGGAGGAGGGAGTCTCTGTGCACAGCATTCCTTCCAAAGACATGAAATATGCTGCCTGAAAGATGATCTGAAAATACAATTGTATCTTTCTAAATTTCCATTAATGTTTTAAAGAACACAGCAAAAGTTATGTCACTCCTTCTTTTGGTTTTGCTTATAATAGTTCCCTACTGTAAATACCATCAAATCTAATTTGGATGAAAGTAACTGGCCCTGTTATCTACCATTTGGTCACAGAAGTCTTCTGTGTTGATCGTTGAGTGAGAATATAGTAGACATTGAGTTTGATTTTTTTCAATATCCTTACACTATTCAAACCAAATCCCTCACTATCTATTTTCTCAACTGTCAAATGCAGATAACTTCTGCTCTACTATTTCACTTAGGATGGAAGAAGAGGAGCAAATACATCATTTATTCACTCAACAAACACTTTGAGAAAATACTAGGGAAGCCACTTACAGTGCTACGAATACAAAGATGAATGCTAGCGGGTTCTTGTCCACAAAGATGGGAACATTTCACACTTAGCATACCAAAAAAAGCAGCCGATGATAGAAGAGAGGCCACTGAATTTTGAGTCAGAACAAGGCAAATATCCTGACTTGATCACTTACACATTATTAGTCTCTTCTTCATCATTAGAAATACAGGATTTTTGTGAAAGATAATGTGTAAAAAGGGCCTAACAATGTGCTAGCCACATAAAAAACAGCAAATAGATGGTATTTATTATTTCTGCAGTGGATGAGTGTTAAAATAATAGATATATAAAATGTAACATGCTAGAGAACTTAATAGAGAATACTACTGGAGAAGAAAGAGGAGAGGAGTAAGATGATTCTTCAATTGGGCCTGAATGTAAGAGTTCTGCAAGGCAAATGCAGAAAAGTGCATCCCAGCAAGCACAGTGTAATAAAGCAGAAACAGAAAGAAACGAAAGTATTTCAAAATGAACAAAATTTTTAAAACATAGAGTTTGGATGTGGAGGGTGAGAATTACTATCTATTCAGCAGTTATTATGTGGCAGGTACAATATTTATCTTTACAAAACCCCTGTGAGGTAGATACTGTACTTCCCATTTGACAGATCAGGAAAGCGGTGTTTAGCAAGAATAAGCAACTCGCACGGTAACACATGGATGCTATGGGGTAGAGCCAAGAGAGCAATCCAAGTGTGTCTGACTCCAAAGGGCATGCTCTTTGAAAAGCATACTACAGAGAATGGTGAAGGCTCTTATAAATCATGCTAAGGATCTGGTTCATTTATTTAGGAAACAAAGGGGAAACATTAAAGGTGTACAGCCTTGACACATTCAAAGCTGTGTTTTCAAAATTCGTTCTGCAAATTGTGGGGGATGGGCTGGCACAGTTAACATCAGAAAGCGGCTAAAATACTCCTGCAATTGCTCAAGGCTGACTAAGATGAAGCCCTGAGCCAGGGCAGCAGCATCAGGAATGGAGCAGGGTGGCCCTGAGACACCTCAGAGGCAGGACAACTGGTGGTGGTGGTGGGCATAAAAGGGGAAGCAGAAATGCCAGGATGCCTGGGTTGGTGGCTTGGCTGGTGCCATTAGCAGGCTTTGGGAATCCCACTTTCACTCATGTGACCTTTGATGACGTCTGCATGAGACATCCCATTGAACCTATGAACATGAAGTTCAAGAACTAAGTCTGGGTGAAGAAAGAGATTTGCAATTTAAGACCATCTTAATAGATAAAATTAGGTGTACTGTGGGAAGTAGAAAAGTTCCTTTTTAAATGTTTCTTTTCTTGTTAAATCTTTAAGTGTGCCAATAACTCTTTGTTAAGCTCTATCCTGTGTAACTGTTAGATATGCCCTTGCTCACAGGCACATAGTACATTCTATGTCCTTGTACTTTAACCAAGATATCTGCTCTGAACGTGCTCACAGGCATGTTGCAGTTCTCCAATGCTTTTTACCTGTTTAAAAAGTTTTAAGTTATTAACCAGTTGGGTTTTAGTTTAAATTGTGAGGTCTGGCTCTAGCCTTGGGAGATCAGACACAGCAGTAAAAACAACCCCAAATGCATAAGGAAAAAATTTGTCTCTCTTCCTTTGTTCACTGTACTTTTGTGGCAAGATAGCTAGTGAGAGTACCCTTCCTGCAGCCCAGGAAGTAAAAATTGCGTCGCTGAAATATCCTTTATCTCAGTGCTAATTTTCCTTTGTGGCACGGAACATCTATTTCCAACATGCACAGGAAGACAGGGAAGGCGGAGAAAACAGATGCACAAGCGCTAGAAGAGACCGGCCTACCTTTGGTTATTGTTAAGAGTGGCCTGGCCAGTTTGACGCCCCATAGGAAACCTGGCTGGCCGCAATCCCGGTGTGGCACGGGCCTGGGGACACCAGGGACCAACAGGAGCTGAGCGCCCCCTCCCCGCCCCCACCCACACCCTGGCCCGGGCTTAGGCACCACAGGGGACGCAAAGGACACCCCCGGCTCACCGAGGCTAAGATCCAGCGGACACCAGGGCTGCAGGCCACTCCCAAGGCCCCGCAGCGCCACCATGATACCCAGGGTACCGGCTCGCAGTCGCAGCACTCAACTTTCAAAGCTCGCTCCCGCGCGCGCGCCGAGGCGTTCCTGCGGACCAATCACAACGTACAGAATTTCCTACCCGCCAATCACTGCGCCGAGCCGTTTCCATTCGCTCAACCAATCACCTGCATCGTCTGCCGCAGGCGCAAAGAACCGGTCGGATAGAAGACTGGAAGCTAAACGAGGTTGTTACGCTCTGTCGTTCAAGGAGGAACCAGGGCCTGAGTTAAACCCTAACAGCGTCTTTCCCTTCTCGTTTTTCTTCAATGGGAGGCAATCTAAAGGGTATCTGAGACAGGGTACTTCCGGTAGTAACTGTCACCTTTGCCCTCTTCAGGTGACATTTCGCTCGTGTCAAAGGGCTGCCTTTCCCGTCAGACAGCACTGGAACAGTGTAATATCCGAATGTGGAAGGCAGCCCAACTTGCATGGAGCTAAAGCAATAAGGAAAAAGCAGCCAAAAGCACTCCCAGAAGACAGCTGCAGCTCTGTGGACTCAGCGGCACGCGTAGGCCCGGAGCGCGTCCCAGCGAGGCCACGGCTGCCATGTCGACCGCGGGAGCGCCTGGCGCGCTCTCCCTGCGCAAGCGCAGCGAGTTATCCTGGCGGCCCGGAGGTCCCTGAGCGGAGGAAAAGGATGCGCATGCGCGCGGCTGCTCCAACGCATCCGGGCTGGAGCTCTCCCGCCCCCTCCCCCGCCCGGAGCTGCCCCAGCGCCTCGGTGCGTTGCACCGCCGGAGGCTGGGCAGGTAGCAGCGCTGCTCCGCGCTGGACCCCACCCGGCAGGCGTAGGCCACGCACACCTGCCTCTGTGTGGCTGTCCTGCGCAGAATTGCACCACCGACCCTCGCCTGCCCACTGCCACCGGCCGCTGGACAGGCTGGGACTGGCTCGGCGCAGGGCACTGCTCCTCGGTGCATTGCTGCTCCGCGCTGCAGCCCGCAGCCGCCCGCCTCCCCCGGCCGTGCCCCTCCCGCGTGGAGCCGGCTATCCGTCTGCGCCCACTGCCCCGTGGCAGCGGCGGAGCCGGGCAGCGCGCGGCTGCCAAGCGCGCTCGCGCTTCGGGCCCTCTGGCCTTCCCTCCTTAGGGCAGCCCGCGCCCCGGTGCAAGGGAGCGGTCCTTACCAAGACGCGCCCGGTCCGGCGGTGCAATGAGCTTCTTCGGCTTCGGGCAGAGCGTGGAGGTGGAAATCCTTCTCAATGATGCGGAGAGTAGGAAGCGGGCCGAGCACAAGACGGAGGACGGGAAGAAGGAGAAATATTTCCTCTTCTACGACGGGGAGACGGTCTCCGGGAAGGTGAGCCTTGCGCTCAAGAACCCCAACAAGCGACTGGAGCACCAGGGCATCAAGATCGAGTTCATCGGGCAGATCGGTGAGTCGACCCCCACGACGCCCTCCCCCAGCGCGGACAGCCGGCCGGGGCGCCGACTGGGGAGCGAACGCGGAGCAGGCCGATTCAGGGCCCAACTCTGGTGAGGCCTGTCACAGTCACTTGTCAACTGCAGTCTGAGGCCTGGGGTTCAGCCGCAAGTCCCGCCCGTGGGCGACTCCCCCTGCGTTACTGTTCTCTCTGCCATAAGTAACAGCGCGCTGCCAGGGAGATGGGGATGGCGAGGGCGGGAGGGAGCTCCTGCTGTGCCTCGTGGGATGAGCACCCTGCCTGTGGGTTCTCCCATTGTCTCTTCAGCATGCACTCAGCTTTGCTTCTTGTCCCCAGGATATCAGAGTGAGGTGCTGTGGCTATAACCTGCAGGTGGGTTTTTTAAGGGGAGACCGCTCTGCCAATACTGGCTTTCCCATCTACCAGCCGTCAGCAACTGCCAGACGCAAAGTGAGGCTGATCCACTGAGCCCCACTTCCCTGCGCCCCCACCAACTCCTTTTTCTCTTTAGATGTGGTGTGAGAGAGCTAACCAGTTCTCTTATCTCACCTCAGCCCTGAACTACCTGTGCTTGTACATGTTTCCAGAGAGAAGACCTGTAATCTTCAGTCTAAATCTGACTACCTAAGCTGCATTTCTTAGACTTCTTTATTAGAATGCGAGTTTTCGGTTACCAAATTCTCTCTTTGAAGACAAAGAAATGGTGTTTCTAAAACCACAGTTAAGTGATCAGAGTTTCTCAATGCTCTTAACGGCCTTTAAAGGTGATTAGATGATTATTAATCATTAGAACTAGACAGGGCCAGGCACAGTGGCTGACGCCTGCAATCTCAACACTAGGTAGCTGAAGCCGGAGGATTGCTTGAGGCCAGGAGTTAGAGACCAGCCTGGGTAATATAGCAAGACCTGTCTCTACCCCAAAAAAATTTTTTTAATTAGCTGGGCATGGTGGTGCATGTCTGTAGTCTTAGGGAGGCTAAGATGTGAGGATTGCTTGAACCCAGGAGTTCCAGGCAGCAGTTAGCCATGGTGACACCACAGCACTTCAACCTGGGTGACAACCAGGAAGACCCTGTCTCAAAAAATAAATAAGAACTAGACAGTAAAAGGCAGTAAAGTGATTTGGGGAGCTCCCTGTCAAGACTGGGTTGTCTCCAATGCTAAGCCTGTTTCGACTCTTGTGTGTTATTAAAACGCTTGGGTACTTCTAAAATAATTTTTTTTTTTGTCATTAAGTTAGTAGTAGAATCACAGTAAATACCCTGTGGGCTGCAAACACTTCTGGTAGAGAATCTATACCTATACCACCCACTGCATACATAACTGTTTTTGGAGACTTCCCTGGGGAAGCTTTGTTAAACCCTCTCTCATATCCTGAGAGTTTAGCAGAGAATTTGCTCTCTCCTTTTCACAAAGGCAGGAAACACTGAGACACAGGCTGGCTCTTGGGTCCACTGCTCAGCTTCAAGAATTTTTTGTCTCCGGTATTTAAGAACATGAAATCAGGTGAAGACTGGCTGATCCTATAGGAAGCTCTTTGTTGTTATTTTAAAGCCAGAATACAAAAGGCCTGTTGCTATACCAGAAGAGGGGCCGAAGAGTTCCATGCTTCCTGCTTATGGGTTCAATGGCAGGGTAGTTGGCAAGGTTCCTCAGCAGCAATACTGTGATGTCTGGGATCCCTTGGCATGTTGTCGTAGGATGTTTAGCAGCATTCCCAGATTCTACTGACCAGACAACAGTAGTATCCCAGATTTGTGACCACAAAAATGTCTTGAGATATTGCCATATATGCCCTGGAGGGTAAAATCACCTCTAGCAAAGAACCCCAGGATAAATAGCAAGAGTCCAAAGCATATTATGCTAAGCATAGTAACCAGTTCAGAAATCCTTGCCTACTGAGCAAGGGTATTTTTTAGTAGTGGTTTTAAATTTATTGCATTGATTCTTTGGCTCCATAATAATAGTGTTGACAGGCATGTTTAGTCTGTGTCTATACCATTACTCCCAGGTGGTAGTACCTTGCCAGTATGTGAAAGATAATCCACAATGTCTTCTACCCCAGACGGTGTGAAATGAGCTGTTCTAGGAACAGTGTCAAGGCCTTCCTCTGGTCTAAATGAAAGGGAGCTGAAGAAGCTGCTTGCTGTGCCTGCTCCTCTGGTTTCTTGTCTAACTCCTTACTCCTGAGACATCCATCATCCCTGCTGAATTTTCCAGAACTTTTGTTGCTTCCACTGGTAACTCTTCCTCGGCCCTTGGGCACCCTGGGCTGAGTTGACCATGAGACTTTGGGGAGTTTAGCCACTCTCTGGGCCTCGGCTTTCTCAGCTATCAAGCCAGGAAAATAAAATCACTTGGTGAGAATGTTGGGCATGTCAGGGGATCATGCATGACCCTTATAGAGGGTTCCTTTATAAAATTATGGTAGTTGATGCAGTAATGTTTCCATTTCACAAATTCAGTTATCACTCACTGATTTGCTCTTCTTCCCTCTATACCTATTTTACCTCAATAAGATCACCCTGTCTGCTGATAGGGAGTGCATGTTTCAGCCCTTTGCCTTAAATCTCTTATTTCGGCCACATGGGCCAGTCTCAGCTGGTGTTGTAGATGGAGCCAATCCCAGCTTTGTGCAAAAGTATATTGTTCACGCTTAATTATCCATGGTTACATGAGGACATGGAAATAGAATAATGCAGAATGCTTCTTATTATTTGGCTTTGGGATGTATTTCTTGATCCAGAACAAGGCATAAGAGTTAATCTTTGTAGTTATATTTGATGTGAAAGGAAGGTTGTATTCCTAAAATACACACATTGACAGGTAGTAAAGATGGACCAGCCTATTTGGAAGCACAGAGTGACTTTTCTTAGACTCTTATATTCCTCCTATTTTATCTTCCTAGTTCCCCGAAAGAAGCATGTTGTGAAGTATTTGTATCATACACCTATGTCAGTCATCGTGAACTGAGCTTGGGGTACCAGAGCGAGGCTAGTGAGTGAGTTTGCCGAAGTTGTGGTCTTGTGGTTTTCTCCTTCATTGCATTCTTTGACTATGTGCAAAATGGGTGGAACTTCTGTCAGTTCTGAGATCAGGCTGACGGGGTGGCATATGGCAGTAATCAAGTTAAGAGCACTGAGCTCTGTGCCTCTTCCTTGTTGATTTGGAGGCAAGCAGGCAAAGGTATCACTTTTATCTTCTGTCCCTTCTCATTCTGTCACTTGCTGTGGCAATCTCATCTGCACCAAAGACTTTTTTTCTTTATTCTTTATTTAAAAAAATTTTGAGACATGCTCTCACTCTGTCACTCTAGCTAGAGTACAGTGCCACAGTCACATCTCACTGCAGCCTCAACCTCCTGCGCTCAGTCGATCCTCCCATCTCTGCCTCCCAGGTAGCTAGTACTAGAGGTGCATGCCACCACATCCAGCTAATTTTTTTAATTTTATGTAGAGATAGGATCTTGCTTTATTGCCCAGGCTGGTTGGGAACTCAAGTGATCCTCCCACCTTGGCCTCCCAGAGTGCTGGGATTACATATATGAGTCACTATGCTGAGCCCCATGAATTATATTTGATGACTCCAAGACTATTTCTTTATCCTGACCAGACCTCTCTTCTGAGTTTCACACCTGTCTTTCCAGCTGCCTTCTAGACATGTCCACCAGGATACCCCACAGGTGTCTCAGAAATGCATGCAAACACAAAGCCCTCTTTTTGTCTCTGCCCCAGCCACAGCCCCACTGCTTCTCCTTTTTTCCCGTTTTGGCCTTTGTCACCTAGGTTCATTTAGCCTCAGAAATCGAGAAATCATTTGGAACCCTTGGCTCCTCCTCCTACCCATGCAGTTGGCCGCTAAGTTTTGGCCATCTCTGCTAACTCTGCACTATATCTTAAACCGGCGTCTTCTCTCTATTCTCAATGCCATTGCCTTTTATTTTCTGTTTGTAGCAGCCTCCTAACTGGTCTTCCTGCTTTTGTCTTCCTCCCCTTTCAGGTCATTTTCTGTGAGGATGAAGTTTCTTAAAGGCAGTTCTATCATTGTCAGTCCTTCCTTAAAATTCTTGCCTCCCTGTTGGTTAATGGGGGAAAGTATATCCAAATCCCTCCTGTGCTGGCCCTGCCTCTCTTTTCAGCCTCTTCTCCACCAACCCCTCATTTTCACGACTTGTAGGTTCCACACACTATCCTTTTCTTCTAGAATCTTGGTATTTTCCCTTTGTATAGTAACATCTTTCTGCACGATACTACCTTCCACCCAAACTCTTACTTCTTCAAAGCCTAGCTAACATCACATCCATCAGAAAGTCTTCTCTGATTTCCCCAGGCTGACTTAAGTGCTTCCCCTACTGTTCTTCCAGAGGCCTCATTAATACCTCTTTTCAAACAGGATTATGACAAGGTTATGACTTTTAAAAACTTGTCTTTCTCACTAAATCCTGAGCACCTGGGAGCCAGGGACTACCTTCAGTCTATCATTAGTGTGGTGTCTAATCTCCATTCTCAGTGGTTAGCACATAGAAGGTGCCTAGTAAGTATTTGTTAAATGGATACATTGGTCAGATATAAGAATTTACAGAAACTATTCTTCGTTTTGTTTTTTTTTCCCTGATCTCCTCCCAGACAAGCAAGAATTACTTTAATGAAAGAAAGACAGAATTCAGGTGTGCTTTGCTGGTTGAGCGACTGGGTTTCCGGCTTTTGTTATGCAGGAGGCATTGATGAGCAACTTGTAGCTCTCCATCGAGGCCGCTGAGAACTCGGTGATTCACCAGCTGGCGTGCCCCCACTGGGGCTGCGTCCTTACTCGGGGAACTGGGATAAGGAAGTGTTAAAGCTGATGTGAGTTTACCTGCCTTTACATCTTTCTTTCCTCACACTCTCCTGTGCCAAGTCGAAACTGATTTTCCCTTGTGTATAAGAACGGAAGAGTTGTCAGACCTCTGGTTCATTTGGTCCTACACCACTGCTCAGATGTGGCAGTTTGAACATTGCCCCTTGAGAGTATAAGATCTTATTTAAGCTGGGCGTGGTGGCTCACGCCTGTAATCCTAGCACTTTGGGAGGCCAAGGTGGGTGGATCACCTGAGGTCAGGAGTTCAAAACCAGCCTGGTCATCATGGTGAAACCCCATTTTTAAAAAAAAAAAAAAAAGATCTTATTTATTCACTTATATTGTGCATGTTTTCCTGTTATCCTCTGCAAGTTTTTGAGCCATGCTGGGATCCTTCCTGTACCTAGCATACTTTTCCAGTGGCTTGGTCTGTATTATAACAATACCAACACATGTGGTGAGGGCATCGCTTGGGTCAGGCCCATAGAATAGAAAGGTCTAAGACCTAGTCACCCTAATGGCCCACGTTTCTAGAAAGATGCAGTAGCTGTAGTCTGTATGGAGCACTGTAAGGAAAGACTGTAATTGTGAGAAGAAGAGACCATTTGTTTAGCTAGAATCCTTTGGGGAACAACTGGTGAAAGTTAGAAAGCAGACCTGGGCCGCCTTGGAGACTAATGGGGTTTAATAAACCAAACATAATGAGAAAGTCAGACACGTAGAGGAGGGCAGACAGGAACATCCCTGTACTCCAAAGCCAACAGACATTATCTGGATTTTTTTTTTTTTTTAAGGTTTTAATAAACCCATTAATACCAGTCAAGCCCACACTTTAAAAATCTCTAGAGGCTTCTGTATTTTAATTCGTTAGCCCTTGAAATACTAAGTAAAAGGCATATTAAGATGAGATGGATTGCTTCTTAACAAGCTACTGGTGGGACTGGAGCAGAGGTTTGCCTGGCAAGGTGTGGGCCGCCCAGAGGTGCCAGTGCTTGCAGATTTCCCAGGGTTAGCAGATAGGAGTAGGGTGTGGGAAACCCAAATCCTGACAGTGGCCAGCCAGCAGACAGTGGCTGGGAAGGTCAGATGAACAGGAGGCTCTTTGAAGGACTTTTTACGCTTTGCTGACTTAGGTTTCTTCCAAGACCACACGAGGCCTAGAGTAAACATGGCCTCAGCGGAGCAGCAAAGTTTAGGACGGCTGTCATGGGTGAACTGTGATGCAAATCGGGCTCAGTTTCCTACCAGAATAGCAAATTCACTTCTCAACTGTTGGTGGCAAGTTTCACCATGAAAACATCCTGAGTACAAAAGTTATTTCCTCCTGTTGGACTGAGAAGGAAACCAAAGACAGGGTAGTTACCTTAACCAAAAACTTACTCAGTTCCTACTTCTAGCCTGACATCCCTGGTCTCTGAGGACTGGTGATTGGGAAGAATGAAAGATGACTTGTGGTTGCTTCTTTAGGATGGAATAGAGGCTTTTTTTAGTTTCTAGGTCCCAGACCTCTTGTGAGAATAGCCTTGGATTTTTGTTTTAATTTATGCAAGAGGAAACCAAACTTTCTGGTAAGTGGGAAGCACGGCTGTGTCTGCCCCTTTGCCCCACAGTGTTTGCAGAAGTATTGCAGATGGCTTAGAAAGGATAGATTAAGAAGGCCGGGCCAGCCCTGCTCTGACCTCACCCTGGCCACTCTTCCATGATATTTGATGTCAGAGCTGATATTAATGTGTGTCCAGAAGGAAAGGCACTAGGGAAAACGTGATGCTATGCAGGGAATGACTTCTCCTCCTCCAG
Source organism: Cebus imitator (assembly GCF_001604975.1). Classification (NCBI taxonomy): domain Eukaryota; kingdom Metazoa; phylum Chordata; class Mammalia; order Primates; family Cebidae; genus Cebus; species Cebus imitator. The sequence goes on from NW_016107720.1 coordinate 870,552, forward strand.
GATCCCTGCTGGGGCAGGCAGAACCTTCTGCATTGTTGCTAGGCTCCATGATGCTGGCAGCCTGAATGCTCTTTGCACCTTCTCTGTTTTGTTTCTTCCTGATGTTGCCTTTGGGCCGTGTGATCACACTTTTGTATTTTTCTCTTTCCTTCTTCCTCTTGACTCTGGAACATTGATTCTGGACACTGGGGCCTTGCTCTGCCTGCTTCTGTCCCCTGAAACTATGGCCGGAATCTAGTGCTTAGAAACTGAGGTACCAGATTCCCAAGTCAAGGTTTCGGCTTCCACATGGAAGCCAACACCATCAATCAGGACTCATGTTACAAGAGTAAGCAGAGGAGTCCCTCTCCCTGGGGCTGGCCACAACTCCGCTTCTACCTGTCCCACACTTCTGACTTCTATTGGGGGGCATAGTCACCTTCCCCCCATAGTCTGGAGCTGCCACCTTTGACTCTGAGGCTTTGTGGATTATCACTTACTACCCAGAATGCTGCCTACCACTGAAACCACTGAGTGTTTGGAAGGGAAGGTGCATTGTTTGTAATAAAAGATTGTTCGTGGCTGACCAGTTACACAGGAAACCAGCCACAAGCCATAGCCACATAATACACTGAATTCATACAGAAGTGACATCACTAGTACGGGGTTATTCACACTACTGCCACCTTCCCAAGTTGTATAAATGACAAAGCCCATGCTGCTTCCGAATGCCTTCCTTTTGGGGCCAGCTCATAGACCAGCAAGGGGATAGATTTTGCACTCAGACTGAAATGTACCACCTAAAGCTGTTTTTTTCTTTCTGGGGCTGATTTTTTTCCCCCTAGGATGGGGTTGAACATTATGGTGGCTCTGGGGAGGCAAGAGATCTGGTTTCTTGGGTCCAAGAAGGCTTTGATTCTAATCGGGACTCAGATCTCTGCTGTCCAGCGTGGACCCAAAACAGACACACTTCCCCTACAGTCACTAAAGCCCAAGAGAGCTAACCTATCGCCCGGGTTATCCCCAAGAGAACTCACCTCCTGTGTCCCGGAGATGCTGCGGACTGGGCCTAGTGGTCCCACAGACTCCTATCTATGGACTCACCTCTTCCTCCCCAAGCAGCAAACCACAGAGGCAATGAGTGCTCTACCTGCTCTGTGTTCTTAATTCATCTGCCCTGCTGCAGGCTGCAGTCTAGCTTGGGACTTGAACCCAGAATCCTTGAGGGGTGGAGGCTTGAACTGTAATGTGGCCATGCATAGCCACAGTCAGTATTAAGAGATCACCTCTGCAGGGCCAGGTTCTAGGAAGCACCAGGAAGCTGGGGATGCGGGAGCGGTGGGGAGGGACCATGTATATAGCAAAATTTATTCTTAAAGAGAATGCAAGCAGACATAAAATAATATAGGACAAATGGGTGGCATGAACTTATCAAGAAATACCAGAACTATTTCTTGAAGAGAATAAATTTAGAGCAATCCTTCTCAAAGTGTGATAACAGCAGTCCCGGGGAGCTTATTAGAAATGTCAATTCTCAGGCCCAACCCCAGACTCCTAAATCAGAAACACTACTGGGCGTTCCAGCAATCTGTGTGTTAATCCGCCCTCCAGGTGACTCTGATGCACACTGAAGCTTGACAACTCCTAATTTCACTAAAGGGAATAACATGAAAATGTCCGTGTTCGATTGGCCACATGCCTTCCTTTTGGAGTGATAGCAGCAGCTAGTAACTGTTTTTGAGTATTTGCTATGTCCTAGGTACTGTTCTAAGTCTGTCACCTGCATCACCCCTGCCACCTCACACACAGCCTTGTGAAGTGGGTTGTGTCATGACCTGCATTATACCAGGTGATAGAAATAGATGCAGTCTAGGAGGAGACCTGCTCTAGTCCCAGCTCTGCAGCCAGCTCTGCGACTGCAGGCCAGCCAGTTAACCATGCTGTGCCTCAGTTTCCGTCATCTCTTAAATGGGGTGATAAGATCTGTCTTTGCTGTCTCGGAAGACTAATATCGTAAGGCTGAAATGAGTAAATAACTATATCCTTTCAGAAGTTGGAAGTGTTAAACAGAAATGCTGCTGTTTAAAGAAATGTGGCATTTCTTATATTGGCCCCCATGACTTATCCCTTATTAAAAGATGATTATTTGGGGTTCCTTTTCTGCCACAGGATTTCACTATATAAAACAGAAGAGCCTTTGGAGAAGGAGGAGGGAGTGAAAGAGTGGAGGTCAAGGAAACAAAGCTAGAAGGGGTCTGTTCTGTGGGGAGGTCCTTCTGAAAAGCAGTGCCTCCAGCCCAGAGCCTCCTCACTCGGCCGGGTGTAGCTCAGGGTCTGATAAAGGAGGGCATTGCTGTCTCTCACCAGAACTCTACTACGATCGCGGGAACCACCATGAATTTGTGTCCCTGGTAAAGGACTTGGCCCGGCCTGGAGAGATCACCCAGTCGCAGGCCTTCGACTTTGAATTTACCCACGTGGAGAAGCCGTATGAGTCCTACACAGGGCAAAATGTGAAGCTACGGTAAGTTGTGTCTGCTGCTTCCTTGCTGTGCCCTAGAACCTGCCGCATGTGGACCAGGACCTGAGGCTGATCCACTTTGAGGCTCTTCATAGGGATCCGGAGAAGGAAGAATATTGCAAGCTGTGGCATGCTGGTAAACCTTTAACCATGGGCTTTCTAGGAGGAAAGTGCCCCTAGTTTGTAGCAGGTGTCAAACAAAGGTTTAACTCTGTAAGATGAATCCACACATGGCAAAGGATTTTTGCAGGTAGCTAGTTTCTAGTTTTTATCATGGGACATTCGGTGTTTCACTATGGGCTTCAGTGGGCTGAGAAATGTCCCTTCAACAGTGGCCAATTCACATGGCCAGTTTCAAGCTACCAACCTAATGTTCCTAAATGTAGAGGTGGCAAAGATGTACGCTAGCCACCCTTACATAGCACTAACATCATTTGGAGGCACATTCCCTTAAGAGCAGAGAGCACTGTAAAGGGCCGGAAAATAGGAAGTGATGAGATTTTATACCTTTGTTTTTAATATGAGTCATTTAATTGTAAGTTTATGTAATTTAAATAATTGCTGTGTTTAACAGCCAGTTCATAAAATTTGTCTCAAATTCAACAGTCAGCCACCCCCAGCACACCCCTGCTGGCTGGGTGTCAGGAGCTCCTGACCTGCTGTCCAGCTCTGCCACACAGCTGTGGTGTGATCTTGAGCTCTGTAAACTCAGCCTTCTCACTTCAAAAGTGGATAACAGATTTGGATTCTAATTCTAGGTGTCTTCTCCTTTGGGGAGTGATAAGAAAATAAAATAATAACACAGTGTGACAAGTTCTTAATATATTAATGATCACATAGGTACATGGATTGCTTTTACTGTTAGTCTTGGAAACTCTGAGAATAGGGACTGATGCCAAGGTCTCTTGGGTGAAAAAAATCCACAGCAGCTATAGACTTTTAGATGTAACCTTGAGATTTTCTGATGCCACTGGGATAAAGCAGTCTCCCCTGTCACTCTGAACACCTGATTCCAGGTCATAAGATCAGCTTGTTTCCTCACCTGAGGACCTGAGTTTAGGAAGGTGCAGACCACAGCAAGTACCTTTAACTTCCCTTCTTTCTCTATTCTCCCTTCTTCCATCAGAAGAGTGAAGGCTAATTTTAAATCTTTGCAGAGATGGTGGCTCACACCTGTAATCCAAGCACTTTGGCCAGGAATTCAAGACCAGCCTGGGCAATATACTGATACCCCATTTCTACCAAAAAAAAAAAAAAAAAATTATTTTTTTCCCCCATTTATTTATTTTATTGCATTTTAGGTTTTGGGGTACATGTGAAGAACATGAAAAACTGTTGCATAGGAACACATGTGGCAGTGTGATTTGCTGCCTTCCTCCCCATCACCTACATCTGGCTTTTCTCCCCTTGCTATCTCTCCCCAGCTTCCCACCCCCCCAAACAAATTATTTTTTAAAGAAAAAACAAATCTTTGCAGAGAAGTCTAAGGCTGACATGACACCCAGTAAAGACAGTGTTTCATAATTGCACCCAGAGAAAGTAGCGAAATGAGGGTTATCTAGTCATCACTTAAGTTTGGCTAAGGGATTTATTATTTAATTTATTTTGCAGTGGATTTGTCATAAGTGTTTTTATGGCAGAAGGAAAGGTTGGAAACAGTATAGTGGTGTCTCAAAAAGTTAAACAGAATTACCATATCATCCAGCAGTTCCACTTTTGGATCCACTTCTAGATCCAAAATAATTGAAAACAGGATCTCAAATCGATATTTGTACACCCATGTTCACAGCAGCATTATTCACAATAACCAAAAGGTAGAAGCAACCCAGGTGACCATCAGTGGGTGAATAGATAAAGGAAATGTGGTCTGTCCCTACAGTGGATTATTACGCAGTCTTCAAAAGGAAGGACATTCTGTCCTGTGCTACAACATGGATGAACCTAAAGGAAAGTATGCTATGTGAAAGAAGCCAGTCACAAAAGGACAAATACTGTCTGATTCCATTTATAGGAGGTACCCAGAGCAGTCAAATTCATAGAGACAGAAAGTAGAATGGTGGAGGCCTGGGGCTGAGGGGAGGAGGAAATGGGGGTTGGTGTTTAATGAGTAGAGTTTCAGTGGGGAAGGGTGGAAAAGTTCTGGAGACTCATGGTGATGTTTGCACAACAATATGAATATCATTAATGCCACTGAACTGTATAATTAAATATTGTTAAAGTGGTAAATTTTATGTTATGTGTATTTTACCACAATAACAGAAAAATGTTAATGTGCAAATCTCATGAAGATGTTAGGGTTCATGTTGTGAAAGAGAGGGGGTAAAGTTGGGAAAATTAGTTGAGGATAAAGATGTAACTTCCAGATTAAAAGCTTGTATCTTATTACACAGGCAGAGAGAAAACATGAAAAGATTGTTGTGGACTTTTTTTCTTGTTCTTAGGCAAAAGTTTATTTTGGAAGATTAGAGTCAATATGTAGCATTTGGTGGATGGGAAGAGTGTAGAGACAAAACTATCAGAAGGCTGCTGTGAGGACCTCAGAGTATGATTTTGGTGGCTGCAATGGGACAGAGAGAAAATGAGGAATTTGGTAGCCACCAGCAGAGATTACCAGTGAGTGGAGGCATGTAGCTGTGAAGATGGAGACAGAGAGCTATCAGGAGGAAGAAATGATCTGGAGATAAGGTGATTCATCCACCTCTAGACGGCAGGCCGAAGTACTGGCAAAATAGAGAAAGCATAAAAGTTTACCAGACAATTGGAAGCACAAACCTTGCACTAAGGACAGAGGGGAGACTTAGAAATGTGCAGTCAGGACTGATCTGCTCAGAGGTTATAACTGATACATTTTTGAAGAAAGGAAGCACAGGGGGAGGAGAGCCAGGACCCACTGCAGGCTGGCAGGAGGCGGAGAGGGGGTAAATCAGGGCAGTGTCCCTGTGGAACCATGGGAAAAGCATTTCAAGGAAGAAATGTTTCAAGGAAGAAGTATTTCACGTGACACAGAAGCAAGGGCTGCTAGATTTGGCACCTGGGAGGCCACGGGTTACTAACATCAAGGCGAGCGGTTTCTGTTGGGTGGTGGAGACAGAAGCAAGGGGCTGGGAGGAGCGGCTTGTAGAGAATCCACAACTGTTGGTGCAGAACCCATCTTGTGACAGTTGTCTCTGAAGAAAGAAAGGGAAAGTATGGTAGGTCAAGAGGGTAAGGCTTGGAGAGGGTTCTTGGGATTGGTGACTTTGGGGACCAAGTTTTTAATAAGCTCAGAGGAAAAAGCCTTTAGCTAGAGGGAGATTGATGATCTTGGGGAAATCAGAATATGTAGAAGGATCCAGATGCCAGACCAAGGCTCCCACACTGGAATCACGTGGGAAGCTTTTTAAAATGCTAATGCCTGTGTCCCCTTCCAGGGCAATCACATGTCAGGTGTGCTGGGCAGCAGGCTTCTTAAAGCCTTTCCTTTCCAGGTGATTTCAGTGTGCATCCATAATGGAGAGTTTTGTGCTGGAGGGAGGAGGAGAGGTCCTGAGAGGTCCTGAGAGGGAGGGGTGCTGGAGGGAGGAGGAGAGGTCCTGAGAGGGAGGGGTGCTGTTGGAGAGGGGATAGGTAAAGATGGAGAGACGTGTTTAGGCCCTAAGGAACAAAGCAGAGAAAGGAGCGCGTTGTAAGTGTTGCCTGGGAAGTCAGTCATCTTAGTGGAGTAAGAGGCAGTGTCTTCCTACACACTGGGAGGGAAACTTGGGAGTCTGAGCAGCTAGGAGAGGGCTGGGGACAGATGCCTTGGACAGTGTGATGGAAGTTACTGAGGTGAACCAAAAGGATCCCTGAGAAGCAGCCATAATGGGATAGCAGCCAAAATGTATAGCTGGTCTGGTTAGCATATCTTTATAACTTATCTGGTAATGCTTGACAGATGGTGGCGATTATCTAAGTTTTATTTAAAAGAAAATATAATTTATTATATTACATTAGATTATTTTTATTTTTTTGAGACAGTGTCTTGCTCTGTCACCAGGCTAGAGTGCAGTAGCACCATCTGAGCTCACTGCAACCTCTGCTTCCCAGGTTCAAGTGATTCTCCTGCCTCAGCCCCCCGAGTAGGTGGGAATACAGGTGTGCACCACCATGCCCAGCTAATTTTTGTATTTTTAGTAGAGATGGGGTTTAACCATGTTGGCCAGGATGGTCTTGGTCTCCTGACCTTGTGATCCGCCCGCCTTGGCCTCTCAAAGTGTTGGGATTACGGCGTGAGCCTAGATTATGTTAAAATAATGTGTTATGAAGAAGGAAGTACAATTAAAGAGCTCCTCCTCATTGAGTGTTAGCATAATGTTAAGTCGGGGGACAGGGATGCTGGGGAGGACAGTGCTGCACTGGCGGGCCACAGAGGGCAGCTTCTTAAACCAGAGCTGTGTCTCTGTCTTCGCCCTCATCCCCTACCACAGCAATGTCCTCCCCAAGGATCCTAGGTTCAGCCAGAGACTTGTAATTCAACAGACCAGGTCCTCTCTGCCTCTGTTGCATGTAAGGTTTACTCTTCTGAATGCCCTTTTCACCCTCCCCACAAAACTGGATTGTAGTATCTCAATTAGCCCTTTCCATGTGTTCCAGTTTCTCTATTTGCCCATCTCCCTCAGTGAACTGTGAGCTTCCCATGAGACTATCTTATTCATCCTGTGCTTAGTGCAGTGCTTAGCTCAGTAAATGTTTGTGGAGGCCAGGTGCGGTGGCTCACTCCTGTAATCCCAGCACTTTGGGAGGCTGAGGTGGGTGAATCACGAGGCCAGGAGATCAAGACCATCCTGGCTAACATGGTGAAACCCCATCTCTACTAAAAATACAAAAAATTAGCTGGGTGTGGTGGCGCACGCCTGTAGTCTCAGCTACTCAGGAGGCTGAGGCAGGAGAATCACTTGAACCCGGAAGGCGGAGGTGGCAGTGAGCCGAGATCGAACCACTGCACTCCAGACTAGGTGCCAGAGTGAGACTCTGTCTCAAAAAAAAAAAAAAAAAAAAAAAAAAAAAAAAAATAAAAAACCCAAAAAAAAAAAAAAAAAAAAAAAAAAACAGAAAAAAAAAAAAAAAAAAAAAAAAAAAAAAAAAAAAAGCGGAATGAATAGCTGACTTAATTTCTCTCTTTCCTAGTCCTCTCTTTTAACTTAAAAAAGGTTTATTGGGACACTTAAAAGGTTTATTGATTGAACAATATTCAGTGAACAAACATGCAAATATAAGAGTACGAGAGAGACTCCTTTGCCCCCAAAACCAGGAGTTAGTTGAAACATGGTTAATAGCGGTAAGGCCATGAAAGACCTAAGAATAACATATGATTAGAGAACAAGGCAGAGAAATCACTTTCCCTTAAGCAGGGTTCTTGACCCAGGGATATGGGCTTCATAAAGGGATTTTGGGGAAAGGGTCTTTGAACTCCCTAGAATGGTGGCTGAAAATTTTATGTGTAGGTACATACATGCATCTTTTCCTGGAACAGGGTCTGTAAATTCTTAAAGGGATGCAAAGCCCTCAACAGTTAGGAACCTTCATACAGGCTTCTCTGAAGTGGGCCAATTTGGTACCTGTGTCTAGGTAGCATCTGGAGAGTGGGAGTCTTTACTCATGACAGTTCCGTCCCCTGCAGCTATTTCCTCCGAGCTACCGTCAGCCGCCGCCTCAATGACGTTGTCAAAGAGATGGACATTGTAGTTCATACCCTCAGCACATACCCGGAGCTGAACTCCTCCATCAAGATGGAGGTTGGGATTGAGGACTGTCTGCACATTGAATTTGAGTACAATAAATCCAAGTAAGTGTCTCAGTGCCAAGGTGAAATTATTATTTGAGGAGGTTAGGATGGGACTTGACCTAAATGCAATCTGATGGCACCCCATGACTCAATGCGGTGAGGGAAGACCGTGGGAGCAATCCAGTGAGGTGTGTATGGCAGGCTAGCTTCAGGTGGACCAACCATGATGTGAACACTTCATTTACCTAAACTAAACCATATTCAACTAAGGCGGCATATTTCAGTTAAACATCCTATGATGCCTTTCAAAGTCAAGCTAAACTAACTTGAGGCTATTTGTTTTGGAATTCTAGCTTCAGCTGTTTCCTTCTCAGAAAAGAACAATCTCAGAATACCATTCCATTATCATGTGTTCCCTCCATCCACGTCTTTAGAAATCAAAGTGAGGAAACCAAACATCGGCCATGATTTGTTGCTTTCTCCATGAACTAAAATGAATTATAGCAAAGAAGATCGGATTTTTTTTTTCAAGATGGCGTCTTGCTTTGTCACCCAGCCTGGGGTGCAGTAGCACAATCGTGGCTCACTGCAGTCTTGACCTCCCAGACTCAAGCAATTCTCCCACCTCCACCCCTACAAGTAACTGGGACCACAGGCATGTGCCACCACTCCCAGCTAGTGTGCCTGCGTGCGTGCGTGCATGCATGTGTGTGTGTGTGTGTAGAACCAGGGTTTTGTAATGTTGCCCAGGCTGGTCTTGAACTACTGAGCTCAAGTGATCTGCCTGCCTTGGCTTCCCAAAGTGTTGGGATTACAGGCATGAGCTACCATGCCCAGCCCTGATGTATTTTTTATAAAGGTCTTAAGATAATTTTATTTTAACTGACAAGTTGGGAAGATGTATATCTTTTAAACTGTGTTTACTGTTAGAACATCAAAATAATTAGCTGGTTATAAATCACAAAACTTCCTGACAGACTATTTCAAAAGCATGTTTCTTTTGAATGTGATATTCCTGAAAATGTTTGGAAATCAAATATCCAAAAGAAAAAGGGGTATTCTATTCACAGAGACCAAAAAGCCACAAAGTCTCTAAGTAGGATTTTTACTGTGGCACCTCCTGGACCCAGTGTCATGCAGAGGCTGGGAGCAATGGGAGCTGCATCAGATGGCTCACCTTTGAAGGGTCAGGAACAGAACTTTTTAAAACTTGGAACAGGGTTGAAGGAATGGTGTGTTTTTTTCCCCTGCAGGCCTGGAGCCTAGAGGGCCCCAGGAAAATGACCAATGTGACCCAGAATTGGCCCTGCCTGGCCTAAGCCCACCAGTGAACAGAGAGCGGGGTAAGGTGAGAGGGAAGCTGATCTGAGCCTGGCATGGGAACAGGCTCTTCCCCTTTCTCCTCACAGCCTCAGGGCTCTGTGGTCCTCCCCAGAAAGGAGCCATCCAAACTGCCCACCCACTACTGCTCTGGTCACCTGGTGAGGGCAGAGGCCAGCAGCTGTGCCACCTGTAGGAGCTCAAAGCAGCCACTGATCAGCAGTGCATGCCAGACCAGTGTAGTGTGGGAAAGGTGCTCTAGAGAGGCAGGGAGACTGGACACTTCCAGACACACCTCTCCTTGCACAACAAGCTGCTCTGTGTGAGTGCGTGATTTATATGTCAGAGAACTCGGGACTTGAAACCAGGTCCCTATTTTGCCACTAAGAAGTTGGGCTAAGGTTAGGAAGTACTAATGTTTTGTACCTTGGCTTCTAATCTGTAAAACGAGTGGCTTCGACCAGGTCAGTGGGTTTCAAACACAAAGAAAGTGTGAGGTGGCAGAGGAGTCGGGGGTCCTTAGACCTTCTGACCCTCTACCTTTTTCCCATCCACAAGCAGCCTTTTTGTTATTTTTTTTAACTCTCCCCTTTCATACCTGGAGCAGCTTTTGCTTCCATGTAATATTTAAAATCAAGGAATGTGTGATTTGTAGGAGTTTAAAAATACCTAGAATCCGTGGTCTCTAAGCATCCCCTGTGAGATGCCCCAGGTGACCTCTGGCTGCTTTTGCAAACTTGCTGAGGCCGTTTGCTCAGGGTATCTGCAATCTTCTGTAGACTCTGCACAGAAGGGTGGTGTGAAATAATGGGAACTAGGATCCTAGGTTTGCAACCTTTCTTACCCCCTACTCACATACTGGCTGTATTCTGGTTATCCAAGAAAACATCTGTTTTCTTCTGACTTCCTTTTCTTCACCTGTAACATAAAGAGGCTGAATTCTGATGACTGTGCCAGCATTCTTGTCCCATGAGCTGAGCATCAGGTTTTAAGATTTTGCTCTCTTTCTCTCATGCCTGATACAGGCCTTGCACATGTAGACTACTGGTACTATTGACTAACCCAAAGAAAAAAGCTTAAGGGTCAGGAACTGTTAGCCAACATGGCTCACTTCGGAGCAGCTCACAAGGCCAGGCCAGCGGAGCCCAGAAAGCAGGTGCTAATGTTGAGGGTGATTCACTCATCTTGCTCTACTGCTGCTGCCTGGCCCGTCAGCCTAGAGCAGACAGAACTGTGTGCGTCAAGCCATTCAGGCCCAGTTCCCAAAAGATACTGTGTGGAGATCAAAGGAAAGGAGAGACTGGTCCCTGTGCTTGTGGGACTGGCCTCTTACACATTAGGATATCTTTCAAAAACACACACAAATATAAAAGGTGCTAAAGCAGCTCTGCATGCTGAGGAGATAGAGCAGGTGAACAAACATGAATGGGTGAAGTACCATTCAGGAGAGATGTCGTTTGCGTGGAATGTGGAAGGGATAGAAGTTGCCTTAATCCAAGCAAAGTCCACACTGGGAAACCGTTCAGCCACAGCCTTGTGGGTGGTGATGGGTGTGTGTCCTGCAACTGGACCTTTAACCCGCATGCTTGGCGGCGGTGTGTGTGCTCTACTGAAACAGAAAGGGCTGGCCACAGTACCAACATCTTACTTGCTGTTCTTTCTGTTGTCCAGATACCACTTGAAAGATGTCATTGTAGGGAAGATATACTTCCTGCTGGTGAGAATCAAAATCAAGCACATGGAGATAGATATCATCAAGCGGGAAACAACGGGTACAGGCCCCAACGTGTATCACGAGAACGACACAATAGCCAAGTATGAGATCATGGACGGGGCACCAGTGAGAGGTGAGACTGCAAGCCCAAGCCTCAGCTACCACAACTTTTTTCCTGTGTCCTACACAGAGTTATGGAGGAGCTTAAGGGATTACACTGTCAAAATAAGATGTCCTCTTGACCTGTAGCTTCTTAATCTCTCAGTTTACACTGTGGGGGCCAATAAGGAAGAAAAGGAAGGCTGAGTATGAAGAACTTCAGGTTACTATTCCATACTCACCCTGAAAAGTTCCACTTAGACTTGGTTTATATATTGGGCTTGTACTTAAGATTGAACCTCAACTGCTGCTTTGGAAAGTCCAGCTGTAGCACATGCGGTTTGAACACATTCCTACTTCTTTCTGTTAACATTGTGGCATTCTCTGCTGCTAGGGAGCAAGGGATGCATACACAGCAGCCCATCTGTGACTTGGCTCTGGCTCCCATTTATTCTCTGAATTCACTTGTCAGGTAGAAAGCACTACTAGATGCTCTAGCCAACACCACCAGGTGCCCAGATAGCCGTGGAACTTGGTGGAAGCGTCCTCTTCCAGCCCAGGGAGCTAACATTAATCTGGGATAGTGGAGCTGGAAGCCCTTTGTCATTTGGGGACTGTGATTATCTGGAAGAAGCATCCATTTACATTCCTCATTGGCTCTTTGGCCATTCTTCAAGAATGGTGAAGACTCTCTTCATCTTGAAGCGTGCGGTGCTTTCAGGGTTTTATTTAGCTTATTCCATTTACTCTCACAGGCTGTTCCATGTGGAAGGAGGAGCACCACAGATTTAGCTGCCCACAGCTCTGAGGACACTCTCAGGTGTTACCATGCCAGGTCTTTGGAGGGTTGGGACCAAGCTCTCCTGACACTCTCTGATGTCCCATTTTTTCACTGGCTGTGCAAATAGAGCCAGCCGTCATTTTTCCTGTACAAATGAAATGGGTCACTGAGAATCCATGTAAAACAGCAGATAATTATAAGATAGCTTATATTTAGCTTTAGACTACATTATAGGTTTGGTCTTTCTCGGTAGAATTACTGCTGTAGTTTTGTTCCACTGATACTAGACAAGGCATGATGTTAGAGCTGCAAGGGATCTCTAGTATCATGCAGTCTGATTCCCTAATTTTCCACATGAGAACACTAAGGTCCAGAGGAAGCAGCAGACTTACTCACAAGTCAGACAAGCGGTTCATGCAGAACTGATGCCATAGTAAGGACTTTCTGCTTTCTAGACCACCATACTACCCTGGCAGTCCACACAAGAGGGAGGATGTATTTTGGAGGGCATACACTGAGGATGGAGAAAGATGGCATCAGAACTGCTGGGTGAAATGGTGACTTAACTGGACTTTGACAGCTGCCTTTTGAAAACCCAGTAACTAAACACACCGCATGTAATCAAAAGATGCTTATACTAATAATATCCCTGTGCTGTTCCCACTCAGTTGCTCTGTTTTGGAGAAGACACAGAAGTTGTAACAAAACCTGGAGTGGAATTGGAGAGTCCCATTTTTGTTTCAGCAGCCTGCTGGGCAGGAGAGAGCCAGCTGTGCAAATAGAGCCAGATTCCAGAAGGCAGAAGCATTCCTGTGCTGTGTTCCAGTGGCATCTCTGCAGTGGAGATGGTATAAGAGAGAGTGTGTCACCTTGCCCTCTGTGCTGACTCGTCCCTTCCCCCTACAGGAGAGTCCATTCCGATCCGGCTCTTCCTGGCAGGGTA
>NW_016107720.1:885102-921132 GCF_001604975.1 Cebus imitator
AGTGGACCCTCATCTCTCCTCGCCCTCCATTTCATTTCTGGGAATTGGGGCTTAGTTTTGAACCCTTAGCAAGGCTGTTCTTACTAATATCCAAGCCCCTTTACCCCTCTTCCTATAGGATATGCAGGGGAGACTGGGGCCTCTGCAGTAGACTGCTGCCTCACTTCTGAATCATTCTGCTTGCCAAATAATGTCATCTTCACCAGTTGATTGACCCAAGTTTAGGACCATTGGTATTAAAAAACACATATACAAAAATTCTTGAGAATATTCTTGTTATGCTGGAGAGGAAGGAAGGCACTTCTCCCTCTATGGCTGTGCTCTGGGGCCTAAGTTGTTTACTGTCCTTTTTCTGCCTCTCCTGGAAGTGACAGGCATTACTCTCCTATTGGCTTCCCTTCCCTTTATAGAAAGACCAAGCAGGCCTCACTGGCCAACAGGTAGAGTATTTGGCGGTCTGAATTCTCAGAAATGTGGAAAGTTAAGGGGTTGGTTCCTGTGTCACCTTTCAGTTAGTGTGGGAAAGACAGACTCCTGTTTTGCTAAGATCAGTGCAGTCTCAGGCCTTTGGCAGGGCTCATGGATCAGAGCTGAGACTGGAGGGAGAGGCATTTGGAGTAGCCTGGGTGACTAGGGGCAGCAAAACCAAGGAAGGCAAGGTTGTTTCCTCCACGCAGGGTCCTGTGTTCAGGTGCGACACACAATCCTCATGGGAACAGGATCACCCATGCACTGCCCTTGATGATCAAGGTTGGGGCTTAAGTGGATGAGGGAGGCAGGTTCTGGGTTCCTTGCCTTTTCAGAGCATGAGGTCAGGCTCTGTATGCCTCCTTTTCCTAGTTGGTATTCTAACTAGAAGCATTTGTCAATTCCTTTGCCTCCCAACTGACAACATATGTTCATTTTCCATCCTTCCTAACATCTTAAACCTTTCTTCTGGGAGAACTAGAAGATACATTTTGCTTTGATTCTCTCAGGCGCTGTGCACAAGCCAGCTCTTCTGTTTTCTCTTACTCTACCCACATTCTTGCCTTCTCTATCCAACTGTGAAAGTGAGGGGAGGCTCCTGTCCCCCTCTCTTAAGGTCCCCAAACCTGGGAGTGCATAGGTACTAAATCAAGCAGTGCAACTTGTAATTAAGCAGCTGCAGTGTTTACATGTTTCTTAATGTGTCGTCTTTTCAATGGCTGTATTTTAAAAGAGCATTTGTTTTAATGGTCTCTCTGATTAAAGGAAGCCCCTGTGGCTTTGGAGGCATTGTGCCCACGGTCCACCAGGTTCTGTGATCTCTTCTGTCTTACACAGTCCCATTTCTGACACTCAGGGAAAGACAGATACCTGCTCCGATTTCCCAACATAGTGCCTGTGCTCTCACTGTATAGCCCCTGGTGAAAAATGACGAATACTTTATTTATTTAAGACAATCTCGCTCTGTCTCCCAGGCTGGAGTGCAATGGCACAATCTCGGCTCACTGCAACCTCCTTTTCCTAGGTTCAAGAGATTCTCCTGCTACAGCCTCCAAGTAGCTGGGATTACAGGTACTTGCCACTGCGCCCAGCTAATTTTTGTATTTTTTAGTAGAGACGGGGTTTCTCCATGTTGGCCAGGCTGGTCTCGAACTCCTGACCTCAGGTGATCTGCCTGCCTCAGCCTCCCAAAGTGCTGGGATTACAGGAGTGAGCCACCACCCAGCCTGATGAATACTTTATTTACCGCCTGTTTGTTTGAGACAAAGCGCATGGCTGAGAAATGAATTCAGTTCTTATCCCCATCTGGCAGTTTGTCCAGAACTGCTCATGGGATGGTTTAATCCTCTATGGGACCCAGATGATGTAAGGGGCAGGTGAGCAAGGCTGGTGTAGAAAGACAAAAGTCCATTCCAGTGGGTGTTACCAGACTGGGCGGGGGGGGGGGGGGGGGTGGTCTCAGCCGTACATCCTGCTATTTGCTACAGAACTACTAGTGATGGTAAAGAAAGACGGCAGAGGCAGCCCTGCATCTTGGAGCAGCCAAAGGAGCCCGCTTGGAGGTAAGAGGTATGCAGTGGGGAGAATTCCACTGTACTCAGTGCAGTTTTAGAAGAAAACTTTTTCAACTTTGATATTATTTTATTGAAAAAAGTACACAAAACCACTAGGTACACAAGCCCAGGTGAGCATAACAAGCAAGCCCTCTCACACCTTCTTTTCTCTGAAAAATCCTTGACTTCTTTGGAGTAATATTGCCCATTCCAGCAGTAGTATCTCACTTAACTTGGTTCCTTTTTCTCCAGGCTCAAAATAAAATCAAACTCTTCTACAAAATGCAAGGGAAAAAGGGAAGAATTGGGTCTTATGTCTCTTCTTGAACAGGGAAGTTATGCCAGGCACTTTTACATGGTACTAAGGCGAGCAGTCATTGAAAACTATTTACCAGGTGCAAAACCCTGTAACTCAGGTGACATTCCCTCCCTCATGGATGTTGCAGGTGAGGATGCTGACTGAGAAAGGTGAAATGCCATGCCCAGTTTAATCAGCCAGTAAATGGGAATTCATGAGGTCATCCTGGTATACAGATGATAAAGGAGAGGACCCACTCTTACCTTGAGTCAGGGGCTGAATTGATAATCTCTGGCGAGTGAAGAGAACCATATTTTTTAAGGGGCCACCAGAAGCTTTGTGAGCTTGATGATAGGATTTGAGTTCAGCCAGGGGAATGAAACGCTTCATCATCCGAACAAACTGCACATCCACCTATGTGACAAGAGTGTACATGACAGAAAGATATGTCTAGTGAGACTCTGCCTGCTGTGTTTTTAACTGCCTGCAGGAAGTTCCTAACTTCAAAGTCAGCATCACGTCATCTGAATAAGTGCTGGGCTGTGTACCTTGACCTACAGTCACCCCAACCATCTTCCTCCCCTTGTTCATCCTTCCTCTGTCATGAAATAGGAAGCACAGTCTTTACCATGGACCACTTAGGATTGTCCTCTTTGCTGGATGGGTCATAATGGGGATCGTTTTTCTCAAACTGTGTGTGGTCTGGGTAAGCCTCTTTCACGATCTGAAACCAAAACAAAAGTTTCTTATCATTTGCCTGCATTCAGCTCCACAGCCAATCTTTAATCCATATACAACTTTCATTTCTTAGCCTTCACATTCTTACCCCATCTGCCTTGCTGTAGAGCCAATGGAGGCTCAGATATCTGGAAATAATATATAGCCTAATACATAGTCTAGGAAATCAACTCTGTTTTTACAAAAGTGTCTTAGAAACAAGCTCTAAAAGCAAATGGCAAATTTTATTACTGGCACTACTGTGTTTTTCCCACCTGCACAGTTAATAATTTTATCCTGATAAGCTTGGTGGAGCTACTATCAGGACTATTTTCGAGTGAGATCAAGACTTAAGACTTAAGTCTGTGCTAGTGGGACCTGAAATGAAGGCCTACTTTGTTTGAGTTGTTGTCATATAGGAATGGGCCAAGGCAGTTTTTCCCTATTGTGACAAGGAGGGTAGGCTAGGGGGAGTGTACTTTTTTGTTACCTATTTAACATGTATCCCTTTATATTGACTTAACTTAGTCTCCATGGAGGGAAAAGGATTCAGACCAAAACCTGTCCAACTAACCTTCATAAGTCCTGCAATGCCTGGCTCTTTGCAGTTGCTATGGTAGAAGAAGGCTTCTTCTCCCAGCTTCATGGCTCTAAGGAAGTTTCGAGCCTGTCTCAGGGGAGAAGAAACAAGAATGATCCTCCCTACCAGCTGGAAAGTACTAGCTTTTAGCAGAAATCACGTCTGCTTTTATTAGATGGGTTTTTCTTGTTTGCATCTTCTCCCCAATTTGTTAGAAAGTCCTTCCCCTTTGCCAGGACACCCAAACTTTTACCACTACACTGGCCAGAACACAGGCCAATTACAAATTTCATGCAGAGTACTTAGGGCATTTTTTAATACATTATCAGGTTTGGTTCTGAAAAAAAAGCAACCTAGGCCAAGAGGTTCTGCTACTGAATAAGTCATGAGGAGGAGGCAGGCGTTTATCCCACCTGGGTCTCAGTGAGCCTGCTCCTTACCCTCTTACCTGGTAGTTACGAACACCATCCCAGCATGTTGTCTGCTTGGGCTGTGCTTTGAGATCCTCAATGCTGAACTAGGCAAGAGGAAATAAAGTCAATCATTAATCCTTGGCCAGCTAGTAAGCATATATTGAAGCAGACAGTTCCCCCTACAGTGAGAGGGGCCACTGGCTATAGTGGAAGTATGTCGTTACTGGGAAGTGGCTCCACAGAGACACTTGTTGGGTGAATACACGTAAGCCTTGTGTTACCTTGTTATCCTTGCTAATTATCCTCATAATTAGTTGAATAGATATCCACTAGTTGAATAGATAATCTAGACGATAAAGTCATCTGCTGGTTACTTGCATTGCACTTTATTATGTATTTCTTCTATAATATTTCTGCTTATATTTTTCCCAGGCTACATTAAATTCCCTGAAATATACACCAACTGTTGGCAGGGAGACACCTAGGAGCATGGCAGATGGTCAGAGAAAGGTAAACTAGGATTGAGGTTGGTTAACTATAGACTTCAGGGCAAATCTAACCCCATGCTGGATTTTGTGAATAAATTGTACTTGAAAACAACCATAGCTGTTTATGTATTATCTCTGGCCACTCTCTTGCTACAAGGGCAGGGTTGCAACAGAGACTAACATCCACAAGCCTGCAAAATTTACTATCTGGCCCTTTGTAGCAAAGGTTGGCCAACCTTTGGCCTAGATAGATAGAATTCACAAAACAGTTGATGATGATAAACTCTGCCGATTTTATTTACTTATTTACTTACTTACTTAGTTACTTACTTTGAGACGGAGTCTTGCTCTGTTACCAGGCTGGAGTGCAGTGGCGCAGTCTCGGCTCACTGCCACCTCTGCCTCCTGAGTTCAAGTGATTCCCCTGCCTTAGCCTCCCAAGTAGCTGGGACTACAGGCGCACACCACCATTCTCGGCTAGGTTTTTGTATTTTAGCAGAGACGGGCTTTCACCATGTTGGCTAGGATGGTCTCTATCTCCTGACCTCATGATCGACCCGCCTCGACCTCCCAGCCTCTCAAAGGGCTGGGATTACACGCGTGAGCCACCATGCCCAGCCAATTTTATTCATTTTTACCTTTTTCCCACCCTTCAAAGATAAGAAGCTGGGGATAGAACCCTATGGTGTCCCATGTTCACTTCTCATTTAAAAAACAGCATGAAAGGACTGGAGAAAGGTCCAGGGTCTCACCTTCACATCTACACCTTTCTCGAGTCGGCTCTCTGGCTCTGACTTCATCAGCCAGTGGCTGCTTAGATTCTTCACACAGTGTTTAGTGGCTGAAGTCGTCTGAGGGTTGGAGTCCTCCACTTGATCTAATGCCTCACCTGAGTTCCCAGTTTTGGTGCGTTTTCCTGATAGCCCCTTGTCTGCAACAGGATAAGCAAAAAGAAAAGATGACGCTTCTTAGAGGCAATGTTTCATGACGGAAAAAGCTTACATTTTGGAGTCAGACTTGGATTCAAATCATGGATCCATTACCAGCTGTAGGACCTTAATCTTACCATTAGGAAGCTTTCCTTATCTATCTATAAAAATCAGACAAGAATGCCTACCTGACAGGATATCTTCTGGGCTGTCTACTCAATAGGATAAGAACACCTTACAGGGTTGTTCAGGATTAAAGGTCCTGACAGTAGTCAATAAATGTTTTCCTTTCCTCCCTCTCTCTCTTCTATGCCTTTGCATAGGAAAGGAAAGAGGGAACTGTGCAGCTACCTGAAACTGTTTTGAAGCTTAAATGAGATAATACAAAGGGCCTAGACAATGCCGGGTATTACAGTAAGTGCTCAATAAAAGCCAGTATTATCCTCATCTCATACTTCTTTCCTTCTTGCTCACTGTGGCTCATGGCCTGTCTCCTTTCTGCTCCTTGAAGGTGCCAATAAAAGTTGAAAGAAACGGTTCATTCAGGACATCATAGATATGGTGATGATTCGATTTCATCCTAAGACAGTGTGCCTTGAACACAGTAGGCATTCAGTAGCTAAGTTGTTAGGTTACTGTATGACAAGACCCAAGGTCTATGTGTTACCCTAGCCCTAACTTGGTTAATCTACATAACCTATGAAATGTTCTACTCTTCCTCTTGGAGGTGTGCTCCAGATCACACATCCAGTAACGGTGGAATCAAGATATGAGGTTGGAACCTGTCACTGAGGTCTATCTGAAGCTACTTAATGACTGTACTATACTGCCTTGGAATTTAGTCAAAGTCCCTACATCAATTGTCATTAAATACCATTTATGGGTGTCTGATGCTCTGAACCCAGCATACCTTTCTAACCTAGTTTCGTAGTGGCCCCTTAGGAGTCACAGGCACACTGCAAATACCACATATTGTTGAATAACTGCAATGTGCTGTAGTATATCTGGAACCCGTCATTCCCAAAAGAGGTACTTCCTGTACCTTCCAATGTTCCTCCTCCATCCACTTAGAATGCCATCCATCTTTGTGAATATAAAAACGACACGTTTTCTTAGTACTACAGCTTTGCCCGTGGAAAGTCTCCCACATTTCCAGGCCTGTCTCAAACTGCACTTCTTTTCAAGGCCTTCCCTGTGATTCCTCCCTCTATAACCTTAACAATCCATTCTCCTGAAACCCCTCACATCTGTTTGCAGTTTACCCGCGAGCAGGCGCTGTATATTCATTACTTTAGCACGCCACCCAGTATTTGCAATAGCAAATAGTCTTCATAAATAAAACAAGCAAAAGGAACTCGACGTAGGAGCTTGCTGAGACGAGTAAAGAAGATGGAGAGTGGGGCCGGGCGCGGTGGCTCACGCTTGTATCCCAGTATTTTGGGAGGCCGAGGGGGGCGGATCATGAGGTCAGGAATTCGAGACCAGCCTGGCCAACATAGTGAAACTCCGTCTCTACAAAAAACACAAAAATTAGCTGGGGGTGGTGGCACGCGTCTGTGGTCCCAACTACTAGGGAGACAGGCGGGAGAATCGCCTGAACTCGGGAGGCAGAGGTTGCAGTGAACCGAGGCCACGCCACTGCACTCCAGCCTGGGTGACACAGAGAGACTCCGTCTTCAAAAAAAAAAAAAAAAGGATAGTGACTAAGGAAAATGAAATAAAAAAATCACAAAAGGTTCTTACTTGGGCTGCCTTTGTGCAGCCTAGGGGCAGCTCACCTGGGCCAGAAGTCTCAGACAGCCTCTTCCGGGGTCTCGACATAGTCTCCCTGCAGGGAAGTGCGGAAGGCTCTGGAATCAACCGAGATACAAGGAACGCGAATATCCCCCAAAACCCACGCAGAGCGAGATGGAGGCAACTAGAGGCAGCCTAGAGTGTCCACAACATTTGCAAAAGACACCTGTGTTTGAGCCCCTCAAATCCTTCCCTCCGTTATCTGCGCCATTTCCATCTCGCATAACCTGCCCCTAAACTCTCCTCGGTTCTTTCCTTGGTCCTTCTCATCCCCCGCACCCCACTCTCACCACACAGACCCACCACTCTGCAGACGTAACCGCGGCCCCCCGGCGCGCCGGAGACTGTGCAGCGCGATCCCGCGGCGCTCGGTGGGCTATGCGTCTCTGTGGCGCCGAGATCGCGGGGAATTCTGGGAGTTGTGGTCCTGGTCCCTTGGGATACCCTCTGGGAACTGAATCGTGAGGGCTTGTGGGAGGACTAAAACACCCAGGGTGCAGTGGGGTAGGGGTTGCCGGGTCGCAGGTCCTGCCAGTGCGAATGCAGCGGCGGTCATAGGCGCCCTGGCACTCAGCTGGACAGTGAGCGGCGGCAGCGATGCTGCGGAGCGGCTGCCAGTGCCTCGGGGCACGCCTCGGCTGTCTGCCTGGCGGTCTCTGGGCCCTCGTCCAGACCGGCCACCGGAACTTGACCTCCTGCATCGACCGTAAGGATCGCTTGCCGGGGGCGGGAGGACAGGTGTCCGCGAGGGGCCGCGGTCTCACCGCTCTATTCAGTCACCCCGGCATCAGCTCCCCTTTCCGGCTTGTCACCCCCGGCCGGCTCCCCGCTCCGGCCGGTCAACCCCTGCCCAGCTTCCAGTTCCGGTCAGTCACCACCATCCAGGTCCTCCTCCGGCCTGTCACTCCCTTCCAGGTCCTTCTCCGACTCGTCACCCAAGCCCTGGTCCTTCTCCGGCCCATGATCCCCGCCCGGGTTCCCCTCCGGCCCGTCACCCCTAGCTCGGGTCCTCCTCCGGCCTTTCACCCTCGGATGCTTAGAGAAGAGAAGAAACATGGGGCTTTGTTGTTGCTGGGTTGGTTGGTTTTTAAAATCCTAACGGTGGGTCATAAAGGGAATGAGAATGTAAGAAGCTGGCTGAGTGCTGATGGTGGCAGGGCACACGAGATTTGCTCACACAGAAAGATTTGGTATCATAATGCTTCTGGCTAGAGGACACATTTACTCATCCAGGAAAAATAATTATTTTTGCAAGTGGGAAACTACCGGGGCCAACAAACCTGAGTGTTTGTAGGCTCTAACCAATAAATAATTTGAATGTAACAAAGAGTGGTGGGGACCCAGCAGGGAACTGAAGGAACCTGGCCAGTTTATGACTTCTCTGCCAAGCACCTTTATAAACACTTTTTTCTTCTGAAACATTTTAAAATTTATTTTAAATAAATGACAGTTTTCTTTTCAACAGAATACATCCCTTAGACATCAGATCTATAAAGTACAGTAAGGCATAGAATACTGTTTTCTTCTCAATGTCCTAAAACTCCTTCAAGAGGTGCTGCCCTGTCCTAACGTGTAGAATTTGATAACCCAGATCACTCTAGTTGATACCAAAGCAGGTAAAGACTTATTTAAAGGTGGGTTTTGTTGTTGTTTGCATCTTACTTACACTTGAGTTGCTCTGCAGTAAAAGGCTTTTCCCATTTTATTTGGGCTGTTTTTCTATTTACCTTCATCTTTTTAGTGTGTATGTACTGGCATCTGGAACTCTGCCAGTAACTAGCAAAGTTCATGAGTGGTGGTGTTTGTTTTGTTTTTTGTAGTGTATTTCTTTCTGGGAACTTCGGTAATTAGGTTGTGTTTATTTATGCATATGATTTGCATTAAACCATTTTCTGCTATTAGAATGCAACTCAGGATTTTCTTTCCTTTTTTTTTAAAAAAAACAAAACAAAACAAAACAGGGTTTCACCATGTTGGCCAGGCTGGTCTTGAACTCCTAACCTCAGGTGATCCACCCACCTCAGCCTCCCAAAGTGCTGAGATTACAGGCATGAGCCACCAGGCTCAGCCAGGATTTATTTCTTAAGCCTGTGGTTCCTTGAACTATTTGTTTTAGGAAGTAGCCATTTACAAAAGAAGAAGAATTGTTAACATTTAATGAGTTCTTGCTAGGATTGAAATAAAATGTTTCCATTATTACCATTTATGTCATCTTGTGTGAATGGATTTTATTTATTTATTTATTTAGATATGGAGTCTGGCTCTGTTACCCATGCTGGAGTGCAGTGGTGCGATCTTAACTCAATGCAACTTCTGCCTTCAAGGTTCAAGCAATTCTTTGCCTCAGCCTCCTGAGTAGATGGGATTACAGGCGTGTGCCACCATGCCTGGCTAATTTTTGTATTTTTAGTAGAGATGGGGTTTTACCATGTTGGCCAAGCTGGTCTCAAACTCCTGACCTCAAGTGATCCGCCTGCCTTGGCTTCCCCAAGGGCTGGGATGACTGGCGTGAGCCACAGTGCAGCTGGACCATATTTATTTGTGTAACCCCAGCACTGCTACGTAGTAAACACCCAATACACATTCTTTAGGGAGTGATCTTTGAGCCATGGTCTACAGCAACCCTTGTACAAAATTGGGTAAAGAAATGGCCTGACCCCAGTCAGAGAACCATGAATTGTTTATCCCTAGTTCTGTTCCTGAGAGTAATACCTGTCATAGTTTTCTGCTCTGAGCTTTTCAAGGCAGTCTAATTTTTAATCCTCAAAACTATTCATTTCTGACATTCCCATTTTAATGAGAGTACTGCTCACAGACAGAAGTGTTCTCTCCATGCTCGCACAGCCAGATATTACCGATGCCCACATTTGCCCCAAGGAACAGACTCTGGCACCTGCACTTGTGTTCTTTTGTAACGACTGGATCGCTTGCAGGCACTGAAATAAATTATTGTTCAAGTGTGTCTCCATAGTCTTCCCATAGTGCTCCTTAGTGGCACTTACAATGATCAAAGTTTTAGCACTGTGACCTCGACCTCTAGGTCTACAACTGCATTTTACTAAGTGGCTAGGATAAGAGATGTCTGGAAGTCCTCCATCCTGTTCTAGGTTGATCTGGATGTGTGTTAGAACTGTCCTTTCTCCATATGACAAGTGGAACAATGATAGAAGATGCCATTCTCTAGCTGTTAAAGCTGTACTGTGGATGCGAAATACTATAGTAGATCCACTTTCACAGCTTCGTGGTGCTTCTTGCTGGCTACACTTCCCTGACCCTGTCCTAGAACTGAGTATATGCAATCCTGCCCACAGCTTCCATGGGACTTAATGAAGAGCAGAAAGAATTTCAGAAAGTAGCCTTTGACTTTGCTGCCCACGAGATGGCTCCAAATATGGCAGAGTGGGACCAGAAGGTAGGAATTTTTCTTGTGCTTAGACGTTCTAACAGATGTCTCAGGTAGACCTTTATCTTTGTCTCCTGATAATCTAATTGTTCAATGTCTCCTCCACCTACCAACTCTTGCCACAAGTGAGAATACCGGCAGCGGATGATTCCTTTCCTAGAAAGGCATCCTGATCATCTTGTACATAAGTTTTTTTTGTTAGTTGAACAAAGATTTGGACATCAAACTAAGACATTTCTATAGGTAATAAAAAGAAACTTCATAATGCCAGAAAAACAGTTCCTACAGGATCCATGTTAACTGATAACCACTGTAAGATGACAAACAGGCATATTAAGAGAATCCATATGCTCACTTACGTGTAAGCATCCTGATCTCCTTACTGTACCCTCTAAAAGGAAAGCCGTCTCTGAATCAGTTGCTGATGACCTTGCTCTCTTTTGTATATAGGAGCTGTTCCCAGTGGATATGATGCGGAAGGCAGCCCAGCTAGGCTTCGGAGGGGTCTATGTACGAACAGATGTGGGTGGGTCTGGACTGTCACGTCTTGATACCTCGGTCATTTTTGAAGCCTTGGCTACAGGCTGCACCAGCACCACAGCCTATATAAGCATCCACAAGTGAGTGCCCACGCTTGGAAAGCACAATGAAGTGCACATGGGGTGACTGAGAGTTCAGATCCATAGGAAAAAGATTGATCTTGTGAGGCTGAGTGTCCTCAAGGAACACGCTAGGTTTGCTGCTGCCTGTTGGACTTGATTCTGTTGTCCTTTGTATTGCTTAGAGAATCAGGGCAGCCAGCCTTCCCAGAAATCTTAAGATTGAGCTGGTACCAGGAGACTTCTCCAATAGAGTGGACAGGGTCCTCTCACCCGTTTCAGTCCAAAGATGGAACTGCCCGTGATTTGAGAAAGTAATAGAAGGTACTAATAGCAAGTACATATAATGCTTTGATTTTTAGAGGCTTGTTTAACCTGACTAGAAGTAGTACAAACGTCCTGGTGAGAAGTACGTGGGCCTGGTTATCTCTGGGTAGTCCATATTCCAGGAATATGTTTTAATCCAGCCCTTTCCTTTAAAGTGTCTTCCCAGTTGTGACTTTCCCCTTCCCAGTCTTCTGCTTTGCTGCCCTGCCCTTTGTTCTCTTTCCCCTTCTTCCCCAGTTTTTTTTTTTCTTTTCCACCGTTATTTCTGTCGATATCTTTTCTTCTTGGTGTACCTATTAGCATGTGTGCCTGGATGATTGATAGCTTTGGAAATGAGGAACAGAGGCACAGATTTTGCCCACCGCTCTGTACCATGGAGAAGTTTGCTTCCTACTGCCTCACTGAACCAGGTGGGTTTGCCACACTGCACTGAGATACAGCAGAGAGAGAGGCGTGCCTCAGATGGCATCACCCATCACTCCTTCCAGCCTGTTGGCACGTTGAGCCACTATTTACCAGTATGTTTGACCAAGAAGTAATAGTGTCCTATGACCTGATGTCAGAAGAACCAGGCGGCCTATATGGTGGGTTGGGAGATAGACAGTGGCCTGACTGGTGCGAGCAGTTTTCCACCAAGTACGGAGTTCCTTTGGCCACCTGGATTTTGCAGTGGCACCCTCTGACCAGTGTCTGTCCAGGGAAGATTTCCTAGGAGATAGAATTGTGCTGGGCTCCCTTGACCTCACTGACTTTCTCACCCTCTCTCTGCTGTCTTTTGATCTCTCCTCAGGAAGCGGGAGTGATGCTGCCTCTCTTCTGACCTCTGCTAAAAGACAGGGAGATCATTACATCCTCAATGGCTCCAAGGTACTAGCATGCGTCCTCCCAGAGCACCTTGGAGATTGTTCCCAGCTTCCTCCTGACATCCTCTGGTTCCTTCACATCTACGGGTTAATACTCCCATAGGATTTTTATGTGTTGGGAAGAGAATCTCTGACTCATTTCTCCTTCTTTATTCTCATTGTTTCTATCTCTCCTGATCTATTCCAGATCATTTTACTGACTTTTGTCTATCCTTTTAATACTCTCATGAACGAAATCTCTGATTCTGCAGTCACTGCAGCTACCTTTACCCCTCCTCAATGTCTGTGTCGTTAGACCTTATTGTTAGGAGGACCCCAGTGGTGTTCCCAGACGCCACGAGAACTCACGCATTCCCTGGTCCTTGTGTACCCGTTTTACCCTCACAGGCCTTCATCAGTGGTGCTGGCGAGTCAGACATCTATGTGGTCATGTGCCGAACAGGAGGTCCAGGCCCCAAGGGTATTTCATGCATCATTGTTGAGAAGGGGACCCCTGGCCTCAGCTTTGGCAAGAAGGAGAAAAAGGTGAGTGGCTGTTGGGTAGGAAACAATTCAAATTATGAGATTCTGCCATGTGCCAGCCCAACCGCTGCTCTGTTTCAGAAAACAGGGTTGCATACTTGCTATCCTACCTTTGAAGCAACTGCTTCTATTAGGATTTTCAACAGGAGCATATAAAATACAGTAGGGCATTGTTAGACACTAGGCCTCCAGGGAAAGTGACAGAGTTTGCCAGTAAGTTCCACAAGCCACCTGTTACTTAGCGTTCTCACCTCTCCTGCCTCCACTTTTGGCCTGTGTTTCTTATCCAGCTTCTTATGTTGGTGGACTTTGTTACTCCAGGGAGAGACACTAAGAGAAGACCTGGGGTTCACCACAGGTCTCACTAATGGAAGGCATGTGGTCCCTTTTTTTTCTTTGATTAAAAATAAAGTAAAACTCATTGGAGATGATTGCGGGTATTTCAGCAACCTAAGGACACTTAGGTACTATAGGTGCTTTGAAAAGTAAGACACTTCCAGGATCAAGAAACGCCATGGCCAGGCCATGAACAGATCTGTGATTGTGTCACTGTAATTGGTAGTAAGGGTTCAAGACCCATTCAGATTTTTTTAGGCCAGATGCTCAAAGCCGTCATCTCTCTCTAGCTTGTACTGTTACACAGAAGACTCTGTGAGAGAAGGCAAGTAATGAAATGACCCCCAAGTGTACCTCTTTCTCACAGCTCCTCGGGTTTCCATGTTTTCCTACAGGATCCTTCCTGATCCTCTGTAACTGCCAAGGCACGATGCATTTTAGCACCCCCTTCTTTGTGGTAACACAGCAGCCATTTCCTAGGTTTCTGCTGTGTACAAAGCCTATGCTAACTCCTGGGCAGAAAGACCTTCAATACAAGGCTTAGAAATGGGGTTTATCCTCTCAACAAAAGAGAGCAAGGAAATGATGTAAAGGCAGTCATATTTTCAGAGCCAGAAAGGGACTGGGAGATTTTAGATAGTTTGTGGGTTTCAAAATGGATCCCTAAGCCTTAAAGTTATTTGAAGCTTTGGAGTACCTGGGAGAGGAGATGAAGGGGATTGCGTAGTGGAGCCTTATCTGTTTATATGCAAGATTTTGTTCAAAGACAGAGGCGCCGCTGCTGTTTTATCCTACTCCCTTGTTTTATTATCAGCGAAACAAAGACCACAGAGAAATCGAGTGATTTGTCTACGTGTGAAAAATACAGCTAATTAATTGCATGACGTAGACTATATCTTAAGAATTCAAACTTTTCTCTGAGCTTATGACTAACAGCCAGATGTCCTGCTAGACCAGCTCTTTTGGGGGCGTGGGGAAACACACACACACACATACACACGCCACACACACACACACATTTGTAATGTTTGCCAATTTCTATGATATAACTTCTCTCCCCATGGCTGATTTCAGGCCACCACTGTGATATCGTGGAATGCTGAGGTAGGGGAAAAAAAGTACATGATTAGCTCCCATGAGCAAGCGCCAGCACGTGACTATGTCCCTGCAGCTAAATGCCAGACGAGGTGTTGCTGGCAGTGCATGTTATTTCTTCCGTGTAATGATGTTAATCTTTAGGAACAGTGAGCATTTCAAAAGACAAGTGTGGCTGTTGCTAAGGCCCTTAGAAGTGAATAACGCTCCAGATTGTCCTTATATTGTCTCTGTTCTTGTAAAAAGAGTGTTCTCAATTAGAGGCACTGAATATGAGGGCAGTTTGTGCCACAATCCTAAAAGAAGTCGTAAGAAGTGTTTGTAGGTTAGTCAGGTAGGGTAGACATTATAAAGTAGATTCTCTTAGTAAGTTAGAAAATGCTTAGCTGTAACATATCTTTGTGACTGTTGATGGGCCTTTAAATCTGAACTTTTTCTTTTTCCTCATTTTAAGTTCTTGTGGGTCTAATTCTTGGGTGCTGAAACCCATACCTCACAGGCTTCTGTCTCCAGGGAAGGCTGCCCTACCTGCTGGATTGTAAAAAATCAGTCCCTGATTTTTGCCAGGTGGGGTGGAACTCGCAGCCAACACGAGCAGTGATCTTTGAAGACTGTGCTGTCCCCGTGGCCAACAGAATTGGGAGCGAGGGGCAGGGCTTCAGCATTGCCATGAAAGGACTGAACGGAGGGAGGATCAACATTGGTGAGACACGAAGGGCTGGGGCAGGGAGGTAGCGGGCCGGGACTGGCAGTGACATTTCCAGCTCAGTGGGAATGTCAGCGCCCTTCCCTGACAGCTTCCTGCTCTCTGGGGGCTGCCCACGCTTCTATCATCCTCACACGAGACCATCTCAACGTCCGGAAGCAGTTTGGAGAGCCTCTGGCCAGTAGCCAGGTAACCTCTTCCTTGCCTTCACATGGCTTTCCACTATTTGCAGCCCACATTTTCTAGGAGAGAAGCCAGGAAATCCCTCCATAAGCCTCACCACTGTCTTCGACTCTTGCTTTATTTCTATCCATCTTCTTTCAGGATATCTTTAAGGATTTGAAAGTGTCGGGTGAGTGAAGTGGACTTAGCATTTATACAGGAATAAATTTCCTCTGTAGAAGAAGCAAGAGTCTTTGAAGCTTTGGATCACTTAGGAAAGGCGCCTCAGAGATGTCTTACCAAGGCTCCTGGACCAGGTGGTGGTCTAAGCCCCTCAGTCTTGTCTGTTCTCTTCTCCCTGTGCTGCAGTACTTGCAATTCAAATTGGCAGATATGGCAACAAGGCTGGTGGCCTCACGGCTGATGATCCGCAGTGCAGCCGTGGCTCTGCAGGATGAGAGGAAAGATGCAGTGGCCTTGTGCTCCATGGCCAAGCTCTTTGCTACACATGAATGCTTTGCTGTAAGTGATCCCTTTGGCTCTCCTGGGATAGACAGGGAACAGCTGCTAGGCCCAGGAGTCTTGAGAGGCATGAGTCAGCTTTGGAACCCAGCCTTCCCGGAATGCCACAAGGATCACCTTAAGCTTAAGGTGATAAATTAACTCATGAGTGGCCTGCGTGGGAGCTCATAGCTGGCTTTTAGGTCTGCTGCATGCCGTAACACACTTTATTATGTCACTGTTGTTTGCTTGTGTTCTAGATGAAAAACCACCTTCGGAAGGTTCACAGCAGCCCAAATTTAGTGCTCTGCCATGTTTACATTGTCAGGGGCGGAGCTCCACTGAGGCGGCATTGCCGCTAGGGGAAACCGTAGCTTCTTATTCCACAGGGTGGCTGTGGGCAGCTTCTTCCTGGCAGGTAATAAGCGACACAGGTTGAGGGCTTTGAGTCACCTGTCTGGTGGGAACTGATAAGTTTAGTAGATGAACTTCCCTTGTCTCTGACCATACAGAATGTTGAGGCCCTCTTTGAGCTTGGCTGCTTATGGTTCTTTCTCTCATCAGTTTACCACAGGCTGCCAGATCGTGGGCTGGGGTAGAAGGGGAAGCTGCTTTCTTTACAGCCTTCCCAGAGTCCAAGACGTCTAGTCCCTGTCTCCCTGCAGATCTGCAACCAGGCCTTACAGATGCACGGGGGCTATGGCTACCTGAAGGATTATGCTGTTCAGCAGTATATGCGGGACTCCAGGGTCCACCAGATTCTAGAAGGTAAAAATTGCCAGAAGCTATTCTCTTCCCTTCAGAACCGGCGGCAGGATCGCTGCTTTCCCCAGTGTGTCTGTCCCTATGCCACCAGGGCCTCAGAGTCCTGTCAAGCCCTGTCTATTTCAAGGCTTTTCCTTCCTCCCTTTCCACAGAGCTGCTCTGGCAGGGGCTTGGTGCACAAGCACAGCTCTAGCCTGGAGTCCAGAGACTCAGCTTCATCACAGTGGGTGGGCATCAGATCGTTCTGCTTCTGCTCTTTTCCTCTGTAGATTTGCGAGAAGGGTGAACTGAGATTATGGACGAGAAAACATGTTGAAACTACAGCCGTCTTTTCTCTAAGGTTATAAAGTATGTGGTTCTCAGGAATCCAAGAACAGTGATTTACAGGGCAAATGTTAGCCAGTATGGTCATCAGTAGCTCTAAACTGATTATCAGCCAGATGGTCTAAATATCTGTCTGTATATTACTAGTGTATTTTTCAATAAAATAAACCATCGGTGTATGGATATCTTCTTGGTAGTCACAGACATTCTGTCTAGGAAACATGTAAGCCGTTGGGGTCAGGCTCAGAGCCTGGCCGTCTCTACTGCCTACAGCCAGTGCGGAAGTCTTGAAATGACACGACTCTTGGAAAAGCAGGAGGGGCGGAGCCTTCTCTGAGTGACTTCAGTGAAGCAACAGGAGGCTGCCTTGCTGGAAACATTGTATAACGGGGCCTCCCAGCCCATTTCACAGCAGTCTTCTCAAACCTCAGCCTGCGCTGGAATCACCTGGAGGGCATGGGAGGCCCCAGAACATCTGCTCCAGTGGGTCTAATGGAGGGCCAGGAATTTGTATCTCTAATAAGTCTTCAGGTGAGGCAGCGGCAGCTTGTCTGAGAACCATACTTTGAGACTCACCATGCTGGTGTTATGTCTGAGTCACATGCTACCAAAGGTTAGACTACTGCGTTCTTCTGTAAACCTCTTTCCAGAAAGATGTTTCTGAGCTCAGTCGCTAGTGTTCAAACTGAATTTCCCAGAGTGTGTTTCCTTTCATTACTCTTGCAATTGCTTTCTCACTCAGCTTTATGTGCGTGGGGAACTTCGCCTTCATTCCAACTCTCTCTCAACCCTGCAGTAATAAGTGGGAAGCATTTATTTTGGGTTACACCATCATCTACTTGTAGAAGAATTGGGGCACTCTTCACTTTATCAGTTTGTTTCATCATGGACTTTACTGTTGGATAAATCTACAGTGCATGCTTTATTTGAAATGTTGGAACTACTGATTCCTCAAGGGAGTTTATGTTTCTTTTTGCATTAAAGGCCACCACTAAAAATGAAGCAAATAATTGATACCCTCCTTTCAGGGAAAATGTTTTCATTCTTTTATGTCAGTTTTCTGATATCCAAAGAAATGTGTATTTATTGTTGAAACCTTATAAAATTAGGAAAAGTAGGCTGGGTGCGGCGGCTCACACCTGTAATCCCAGCACTTTGGGAGGCCGAGGTGGGTGGATCACTTGAGGCCAGCCTGGCCAACAGGGCGAAATCCCATTTCTACTAAAAATGCAAAAAATTGGCGGAGCACGGTGGCTCATGCCCGTAATCCCAGCACTTTGGAAGGCCAAGGGAGGTAGATCATATGAGATCAGGAGTTCAAGACCAGCCTTGCCAACATGGTGAAGCCCCCGACTCTACTAAAAATACAAAAAATTAGCTGGGCGTGGTGGTGCATGCCTGTAATCCCAGCTACTCAGGAGGCTGAGGCAGGAGGATTGCTTGAACCCGGGAGGTGGAGGTTGCCGTGAGCTGAGATTGCACCATTGCACTCCAGCCTGGGCAACAGTGAGACTCCATCTAAAAAAAAAAAAAAAAAAAAATTTAGTTGGGCATGGTGGTTCATGCTTGTGGTCCTGGCTATTCAGGAGGCTGAGGCAGAAGCATTGCTTGAACCTGGGAGGCAGAGGTTGCAGTGAGCCAAGAGCAAGCCACTGCACTCCAGCCTGGGTGACAGAGCAAGTCTGTCTCAAAAAAAAAAAAAAAAAGTAAAAGAAAAAAATCACTTGTGTTTCCACATCCAGAATGTTATTTTGGTATATCCCTTTTAGGCATTTTACTATGCCTTTGTTAGTACATGTTTAATTTTAATTAGAATTATACGATATATACTGTTTTTATTCTGCCTTTTTAAACTTCATATAAGCATTTTTACCGTCAGAAGTTTTTAAAAAAGTAAATATTATTTCTTGACATATTTTGGTACTTTCTAGAGAAGTCTCTGATAATCTCATCTCCCTCAGGAGAAAAGCAGTGATTCTAATTTAAATCTGCAACTACCCTGAACTAGACCTGGAGCAGCCTAGTCAGAGCTTTACCGAACTCTCAGACTTCACTGCTATGAAAGTCTTCCTTCTTCCTCCCTCTTACAGGTAGTAATGAAGTGATGAGGATGCTGATCTCTAGAAGCCTGCTTCAGGAGTAGAACCCACACTTGCTGTTCTGGCCTGGTGTTCATTGTGACTGCCTTCAGTGTTGAGTGGTGCCATGTGGGCTGCTGTGTTCCAAAGGCATCATTGATTAGACCCAAGGGCTGAGCTCCTCCAGGGCAGAACCTACACCCTGTGTGTTGGTAGCAGCAGCATCTCCCAGACTGGAGCAGAATTCCCAGTGGAACCAGAAGAGCTGGCCTGATGAGAAATGGCAGAAGAACATACACTACCTTGTTTTCCTACTGCCAGAAAGTGAAGATTCACTGTCAAGCCAAAGTCCTTTCTTGGATCCACTTTATCTTGATTAGTCTGCATTTTGCTGATTCACTGGATCCCTCCTCTACGGACCTGGGGACTTTCATTGAGGCTCTTCGTGATTCTAGAGCAAAGGTGTGGGAAGGGGAAATGGGAGAATGCCCTCCTGTCTGTGTCATTCTCTGTGCCATAGCTACAGATGCAGAAGGTTTCTCTGAATAGCACTCTTCTGAATGTAAATCATGATAAAATGTATATTTAGGAAACATTCCTAAGCTGTGATTTAGGATATATTTCTACTTCCAGACTGAATATCAAGGGCTGAGACTTTACAATTTTGAGTATTGGTTGGGTTTCATATTAAGAAGCCTGTGGCCTAGGAATGGTACTCAGTGTTTCTCTTCCTGATAAATACTTTGAATATATTTTTTTCTGAGTTTTTGTTTCCTTTTCTGAAGTTATTCCTCTTTTTAAACATTTTTAATCACCACATTGATAAATAAAATCTTCCTCTGGCTCTACTAAAGTTGATTTTTATTTTATCTTTTTAATCCTTTACAACTATTTTGAAATGTTTAATTATGTTTGATTAAACACTTAACTAGATTTTGGAATAATAATCAAACATCTCTCCTTGTCCAATTTGGCTTTTAAGAAGTAGGCTTCTTAAATTATTAGTGACTTTGCAAACTAAGCATTGTTTATGATGTATGAAAGAGGAATTATAGTAAGATTCAAAGATGGGGCCTTTAGGAGACCTTGGTTTTGTTTCCTTTTTATTTTTGTTATTTTTGAGACAGAGTCTCGCTCTGCTGCCCAGGCTGGAATGCAGTGGCATGATCTCAGTTCACGGCAACTTCTGCCTCTTGGTTTCAAGTAATTTATGCCTCAGCCTCCCAAGTAGCTGGGACTACAGGCATAAGCCACCATGGCCTGCTAAGTTTTGTATTTTTAGTAGAGACAGGTTTTTGCCATGTTGGCCAAGCTGGTCTCAAACTCCTAGCCTCCCAAAGTGTTGGGGTTACAAGCATGAGCCACTGTGTCCCGCCTGGGGGACCCTGTTATAACTTATTATGTAACTGCATCCCCTCATCCCTATAGAAAAAAATGTGAAAAACATTAACTACAGCCAGTGTTTAGAGAGAATAAAATATGTGTCTAGCAACAAATACTGTCTTTTTTTGAATGCACACTCTCTATGTAAGGAAATTTTGGGTACTGCAGGAGGACAAGCTGTGGGTATACTACAGTTTAAAATGTATTTCTGCCAGCCAAGGCCTTATTTAAGAGAGGAGCTAAGACAGCTGTGTTGTAAGGTAATGATACATCTGTATAAAGCTGAGAAGGCAATCTGTAAAAGTGACGAGGGAGGAAGGGATTCAGAGAGAGGTAGGGATTCAAATTAAGCTTTTATGAGAATGTGGTCAGGCATGGTGGGTCACATCTGAAATCCTAACTACTTGGGAGGCTAAGGTGGGAGGATTGCATGAGGCCAGGAATTTGAGGCTGCAGTGAGCTACGATCTTGCCACTGCACTCCAGCTGAGGTGACAGAGTGAGACCTTTGTCTCTAAAAAAAGATTTTATGAAAATATATAATATTTAAAGCGAATCAAGAAAGTCAATTTCAGACAGGAAGGAGCCAGGAGCAGGAAAAGTACAGGGTTTATTTATGTAAAAGCTGCTTACACTTTTGTTTAATTGTGTTTTGGGGTTGGCCTGAGATAGAAGGAAAATAGAGGTGGAATCTGGATGGAGAGTTATGAAAGCCAAGGGTGGGGCTTTATTTGGTAAGCAGTGGAGAGCCATGGAAGGTTTTAAATGGCGAAGATATGAAATTGACTCATTCATAAGAGCATTCTGCAAAGCATATGTGGGATGAATATGAGTGAGGC
This sequence comes from Cebus imitator, assembly GCF_001604975.1. Taxonomy (NCBI): domain Eukaryota; kingdom Metazoa; phylum Chordata; class Mammalia; order Primates; family Cebidae; genus Cebus; species Cebus imitator. The sequence goes on from NW_016107720.1 coordinate 906,245, forward strand.
AAGACAGAAGATGCCAGTCGATGGGTTCTTGAAAAAGTCAAGGAATGGGGCAATTCACCCTGAACATGGAAGGTGAAAGGAAAGACCAATGTGAGCAAATGCAGACCTGCCTGCTGTGGCACTGGAAGACCCCCCTAGCAATCAAGCTGCTTCCTGGTGTTCCAGTCCTGAGAGGCTTCTATTTTGACTCAACGCAAAAACAAACGCAATGTTAATGTCTTCCTATGTTGTTCCCTTCATAAGATTTTGATGAAATGATAGTTATTAAAAGTGCATTTCTCTCACGCCTGTAATCCCAGCACTTTGGGAGGCCGAGGCAGGTGGATCACGAGGTCAGGAGATCAAGAGCATCCTGGCCAACATGGTGAAACCCCGTCTCTACTAAAAATACAAAAATTAGCTGGGCATGGTGGCATGCACCTATGGTCCCAGCTACTCGGGAGGCTGAGGCAGGAGAATTGCTTGAACCCGGGAGGCAGAGGTTGCAGTGAGCCAAGATTGCGCCACTGCACTCCAGCCTGGCACCTGGCGACAGAGCAAGAAAAAAAAAAAAAAAAGTGCATTTCTCACTATCACCCTCAGTTATTTAGAGATGTCAGTTCCCCAGTACCCTGGGAAGGGATTTAACAAACATAGCAAGAACATCCTGAACTTTGAGCTACTTTGTATCATTGTTCTTTTGTCTATTTCATAAGGAAAAGCAAGAAAAGCAGAGCAACAAAGGTATTAAGGAAAGCCTGTGTGTCAGGGGCCATACAGGTGCAGAACACATACAGGTAACCAAATACAACTTCGCTGCACAGATCCGATGGACTGGGAGCTGGGAAACAGGAGACAATTTCAATAGAAGGTGACAAGAACAAAAGTATGCACACTGTGCTCTGAGGCACAAGAAGGCTTGCGGTCATAAAACAGTGACTTAGGTCAGAATTGGATTTCCACATTGTCTTCATCCCTAATAATTCTCCAAACTGCCTCCAATTATTACAGTTGTGAGGAAAATCTAATTGCATCACACACACACACATATGAAGAATGTTTAAGCAATCTTAAAATTTTCTCTTCATCCTTTATAGATTTGATAATTAGAAATGCCTTTTTTATTTTAGTGCTGATCCGGTGATACTTTTACTTTTAAAACACTACGATTCTGGCCGGGCGCGGTGGCTCATGCCTGTAATCCCAGCACTTTGGGAGGCCGAGGCGGGCAGATCACAAGGTCAAGAGATTGAGACCATCCTGGCCAACATGGTGAAAACCCATCTCTACTAAAAATACAAAAAATTAGTTGGGCGTGGTGGCAGGCCTGTACTCCCAGCTACTCGAGAGGCTGAGGCAGGAGAATTGCTTGAACCCGGGAGGTGGAGTTTGCAGTGAGCCGAGATCATGCCACTGCACTCCAGCCTGGCGCCTGGTGACAGAGCAAGGCTCTGTCTCAAAACAAAAACAAAAACAAAACGCTAAGATTCCTCCAAAGCACTTTACATATGTCTATCTCTCGGTTTTTATGAGGTGGTTCTTGCACGGAGGAGGCATTTAAGAGATACTAGTGTTAAATTAACTTGAGTAAAACCAACTACCGCTGGGCGAGGTGGCTCATGCCTGAATCACAGCACTTTGGGAGGCAGAGGTGGGTGGATCACAAGGTCAGGAGTTTGAGACCAGCCTGGCCAACATGATGAAACTCCATCTCTACTAAAAATACAAAAATTAGCCGGGTGTGGTGGTGGGCACCGGTAATCCCAGCTACTCAGGGGGCTGAGGCAGGAGAATCTCTCGAACCTGGGAGGCGGAGGTTGCAGTGAGCCGAGACTGTGCCATTGTACTCCAGCCTGGGTGACAGAATAAGTCTCAGTCTCAAAATAAACGAAAAATCCCACAACTACCAGTGCTGCCAGCAGCTGCAATTTGGGCCCGGGATCCAGATTCCTGTATCTAAATTTGATTGCCACTCTGCCACTTACTAATTGTGTGGCTTAGTTATTGAAATGCAAGGGGTTCAGTCTATCTAGGTCCTGCTGCTCACCGCACAGAAAGCCGATGACTGAGATGACACGCATTGCTGAGGAAGGAACTTTAATCAGGTGCTGCAGCAGAGGAGACGGGAGCTGAGTCTCAAATCCATCTCCCTGAGGGACTGAAACTAGGGAGTCCTAGAGCAGGGAAGAAATGTAACAGTGTATAAGGAAGTGGGAACTAGGAAGGGGCACAGAAGCAGTTGTGATGAATGAGGGGTCTGGCTTCTCATTGTCTGGATGTAGTGATCTGGTGAGTTCCAGTTCTTTCATACTTGTTTTGAGAGGCCAGAAGGTCTCTGAGGAAGGAACTCAGATAAAACAAATATACAGTTCAAGCTTTGACACCAGAGGGTCAATTTCTATGTTTATCCAAAAAACTATGGGACTACTGGGTTGCTTTCAGCTTTAGGCACAATTACTGCAACTCTCTAGCTTGTTTCCCTGTGTATGTTGGAGATCATAAAAGCTCCTACTTTGTAGCATGGTTGGTGAATCAAGAGGAAGAACCCTAGGGTTAGGGTTAGGGTTAGGGTTAGCAAAGTGTTCTCAATCAATATTAGCATTGGTAACCTCTTTCATAAATGAACATAGTGAATCCTCCAGAGAATAAAGGGCTTGCTCAGATGCACATGGGTGGCAGGCTGAAGTTCTGCAGCACAGCTCTTACAAGGACCTTCAAGTTATTTAAGATTGTGCCTGCTGGACTGTGGTGCTGAACACCTAATATTTCTGGTGTGCCTCTCTTCTGGATAAATGACAGGAAAGCATTTCCCTTTTGTCAGTTTTACAAAAGACAAGCACAGGAGCACATTGCTAAGATATTTCCCAGGGTCGTAGAAGGGGTCCATACACGCCAGGCCTGTAATCCCACTGCTTTTTGAGAGGGCTAGGTGGGAGGATTGCTTGAGCCCAGGAGTTTGAGACCAGCCCTGGCAATATAGGAAGACCCTTCTCTATAAAAAGATTAAAAACTAGCTGGGTGTGGTGGTGCGCAGCTGCAATCCTAGCTACTCAGGAGACTGAGGTGGTGTTGGGGAAATCAGGAGACTGGAGAGGCCAATGGATGGAACAGGAGGATTTTATTAAGGTGCACACCGGCCTAGTGGATTTACAACCAAAGGACTGAGTACTGAACCAAGACAAAGCTTGATTTTTTTTTTTTTTTTTTTTTTTTGAGACTGAGTCTTGCACTGTTGCCCAAGCTATAAGTACAGTGGTACTATCTTGGCTCACTGCAATCTCCACCTCCTGGGTTCAAGCAGTTCTCCTGCCTCAGCCTCCCGAGTAGCTTGGGGCTACAGGTGTGCGCTGCCATGCCCAGCTAATTTTTTTGTATTTTTAGTAGAGAAGGGGTTTCACCATGTTGGCCAGGATGGTCTTGAACTCCTGACTTCATGTTCTGCCACCTCGACCTCCCAAAGTGTTGAGATTATAGGTGTGATCCACCACACCCCGCCCAAAGCTTGATTTTTATACATGAAATGCAGGAGCAGAACAAAGGCAGTTTATCAAAAATGACAGGTTTACAACTGATGCTTACATAGGGCTTATGCTAAGTGGTCCAATGGCCACTATCTTAGCCTTGCGCTGCTTATTTTGCATACTGCGCTATGGGCTGTAGGTGACTGCAATCTAGGCCTGCTTAGACATGTCAAAGTGACCTGTGCTACTCAGATGAAAAACAGAAATATCAGCTATAGAGAACAAGAATACACGAATCTATAAACTTATAAAAGTTGCAAAGGAGGATGCAATCCCTCGGAGAGGGTGAGGATGCAGGGAAGTTTTGCTTACACTATAGGAAAGAAGAAAAATTTGTGGGTTTTTTTTTGGTCTCCTTTTCTACTTCATTTCCCCCCTTTGATGCTTTTGTAAGTGAGGTTTAATAGACAGCATCACTATTATTTACCTCCTCATGGGGGAGTGTTTTCTTACTTGGCAGGGGTTGATATTTGGTTAAAGCCATTAATTGAGCAATAGTTTGCTTAGTTACTAGAGCTTCCATTGCTGATTGGGTGTTTTTAATAGGGAGAGGTAGGAGACAAGGGCGTATAAGCTAAGCTCCTAGTATGACTAGAACTAGTCCCGCTAAGGCTTTGAACCCTTTAAGGGGTGAAAACCTGCCCCGGCAAAGGGAGTCTGAGGACATCCTTTCCAAGTTTGGACTGGCTAGTTTTTGGATTTCTGCAGTTATATTTTCGATGACCTTTCCATTGTTATTGATTTTTAGGCAGCAACTGGTTAGGTTAAATTTCCCACATACACCTCCTTCCTGGGCTAGGAGGTAATTTAAGGCCAGTTTATTTTGATAGATGGCATTTCTCATTTTTGTGGCTTGCCGGGCAAGCAGATTTAAGGCTTTTGCTGTCTTATGATTTTAAGTACTGCCTGTAACGTTATGATATGGTTGAGCATATAAATAGGGGTTCAGTATCCCCACATTCCATCTTTTGTCCAAGTGGCTGAGCCATAATATTGAATTATTTTTTCAGGGGGCCATTAATTGTCTTTCCAGTCCCCTATGGTTACACCCCTTTTACTTTTTCTTTTAGTTTTATCATAGATGGGGTACCCTAAGGCCTTTTTTTGCCTTAGAGGAACTAGAAAGAAGGATTAATTGTCCCTAGTACATAAGCCCCCGTTTATTTGGCTAGCCGCAGCCGATACGCCCATAGTCCACAGATTGAACGAAGGCCAGAGGGTGCCTGCCAGGTATTTGGCGCTTTGAGTTGATGGCAAGAGTTGTTTAAAGAGGGGAAACCAGAGAATGGACTCAAGTGAGATGACGCAGAATTGTTTTTCCTGCCCCGCCATGAAGTCTTCTCCACTGTCTTATTGTAATATTCTTGCCCCAGGCTAGTTAATTATCCAACTGAGTTCGTGAAAGCTTTTTTCCCCGTGAGCCATGCAGTACCTCCCGATTACTGAGGTTTTTAAGAGCCAGATGCTCGGGCTTGTGAGCATAGGTTCGGGGATGAGAGAGTTAAAGTGAAGTCATCTTCTGGCACTAATTCCCTTTTTTTCCAGGGCCACCAGTTTCCCATGTTGGTTCCTCCGCAAACATAGCGTGAGGAGAGACCTAACCTATTGGCAATGTTTTTAGCCAATTGAGCAAATAGGTTTTTAGCCATGGGGAAGAGTTTAGGCAGCTCCTGTTTAACATGCTTATGAAATAACTGAAAAACTCGAAATTGCTGGGGCAGACGGGTTTAAGTCTTTTTAATAATACAAAGTGGAACCCCAGGACCTGCCTCTGTTCTGTTGATGGGCAATAGTACAGGGGGTCCCGTGGCCTAAAAGGATAGATTTGGCTTTCAGACAGTGAAGTGTAAAGGGTTACATGTTTCTGTTTTACAGTTGGCTTTTGTTGGCATGCTGGGAAGCATGGCTGCCATGCCTGGAAGGGGGAGTTAAAACCTGGTAGACCAGGAGGTAGTGCAGTCCAGACACCCGGTCTGCGGGGGCCGGCCCTGCTAGATCTTTGGGGCTGTTGCTGCTGAGTCTCTCCTGTTAACGTTAAGTCATCACAGGCGGCTTTTAGTCTGCTTAGGCTATTAAGGTGTGCTGTGTGGCAGGTATTAAAATATAACGAAATAGGCCCGACCTTTTTGCTTGCGTCAGAAGGTCCCCTTCTTTTCCTTGCTCTGACCTGAAATACATTTTAAACCAGACTTTATAAGGTAAAAGCTTAGGGTTATAACATACATGAGACTGGCCACTTCCTGGGTTACAAATTGAATAGGTTGTGAAGGTGCAAGTTCCTCAGTGGGTCTGCACTCATCGTAAGTGTGGTATAACGGAGTCCTCAGTGCCTCCTGACCGTGTCACGTGAGCGCAGTAGGCGCATTCTTCTACGGGACCTTCCCCTGACACAGATGAGAGGAGCAGAAATAAAGAACGGCATACTTATATCCAGGAGGGGCAAAAAGGTCTTTCCCTGGAGGAGGAGGTTGACCAAAGCGACAGAATAGCAGCGTTACAACTAATATTGTGAGGAAAACCACTAGACCTAAGATTGTTTTATTTCTCTTGAGACAGAGTCTTGCTCCATTGCCAGGTGCCAGGCTGGAGTGCAGTGGTGTGATCTCGGCTCACTGCAACCTCCACTTCCTGAGTTCAAACAATTCTCCTGCCTCAGCCTCCCGAGTAGCTGGGACCACAGGCGCACGCCACCATGCCCAGCTAATTTTTGTATTCTTTAGTAGAGATGGGGTTTCACCATGGTCTCCATCTCTTGACCTTGTGATCCGCCCACCTTGGCCTCCTAAAGTGCTGGGATTACAGGCCACCGTGCCTGGCCCTAGACCTAAGATTTTTAACCACATTTACTTTCTTGATGATGTTAGCTTCAGCTGTGTGTGGACTAGTCAGCTTCCTGGTGCCTAGAGCAGGGCTGTCGTCCTTGTCAAGCTTCGGCCACGCGTAGACTGTCAGCTCCCGGAGTCACCAGAGCAGGGCTGTCCTTGTCCTTGTCAGCAGCTCGGCTTTGCCAAAAGATCAGCCGGCTGGGGTGGTCTGGGTCCTGCTGGCAGGTTCCCTTGTCCTGGGCTGCTGGTTTCAGCTGACCATGGCAAATCCAAGGCATGATTTTTGCAACTTTAACGGCAGTAGGACTGGACAAGGTTATAGTATGGGGCCCATCCCATACAGACCTAGAATAGGTGGATTCCACTTTTTAACCCAAATGGAGTCCCAGGGTTTAAAGGGGTATACTGAGTTTGTTAGGCTTATAGTTATTTTTTTAGGTACCTGGGATTACAGACGTGAGCCACCACGCCTGGCACCCTCTCTAGTCTTGACTGATATTTGAACCTTGGCCTCACTTGGCCCCTTCCATGTCCTCATTCGCACCTACGTTTGTGTCCTCTCATTCTATCCGCCCCGCTTTCTGTGAAAGCTGCTGCTGGAAGATTGGCTTTCGTTTTAATTCTCCGGTCAGCTTCCCTTTTTACCTTCTGGTCACGATTAATGTACATCTTGGTGACCACTTCTAAAACTGGGTGACATTCATGCCTGCAAAACCTTTCGTTTTTGTAATTTCTGTTTAAATCTTTTATTGCCAGACCTACAGGGTCTCTTCCTTAAGTCTCTATTTTATTCGCTTGCTCTCTCTCGCTCTCTCTCTCTCTCTCTCTCCCCCTACCTCTGCCCTTTTATTAGCTGTTACCCTAGCTCCCTTGTTATACCCGAGCAAGTTAGGGAATGTGCCACACTCTGAGATTGAAGGATGAGTCCTTTATTTTAGCCAGTGACTGAGAGGTGGCTAACGCCCAAAAGTCTCTCAGCCCCGAAGAAAGAGTTGGGGGGTTTCTTATACCCTAGTTTGAAAAGGGAGGGGGGATCCTAGATGAAGCAATTTTTTCACAAAAGCAGAGTAAGCAAAAAGTTGAAAGATAAACTAGTACATGAGAAATGAAACAGTACCAGGCGCAAGGGCTAGAGCTGTCGTAAAAAGACATACAACTTATAGGCGTGAGGGCTCTGGGCACCCGACAGCACCTGCAGTCCCAGGCTCTGCTGGGGCCGCTTTACTCGGCCTCTTATTAGCAAATGCACTGCGGGATGTGCCTGGTGCCATCCTGCCCCAGCTACATACTACAGTTGCATGCTTAATGAGGGGACTAACTAAAATGAAGAAGCTGAGATGGAGTCTGTCCGGCTCAAGAAGCTAACATGAGGCCCGACCAGCTCCCAGCTAAGAAAGAGAGAGTCAGTTTAAGCCAACAAAAATCAGGTTATCACAGTCTTATCGGCAGCTTACTCTTACACTGCTCGCCCTGTCTCAGCTGCTTCAGCCAGCTGCCCCCACACACAGCTGCGTAGCCAGCTCTCCCTTGCCTTTAGGTTAGCAGTTTAACTTTTCCTCTCTCTGATTCCCTTCCTTCCTTCCTTCCTTCCTTCTTTCCTTCCTTCCTTCCTTCCTTCCTTCCTTCCTTCCTTCCTTCCTTCCTTCCTTCTTCCTTCCTTCCTTCCTTCTTCCTTCCTTCCTTCCCTCTCTCCCTCCTTCCTTCCTTCTTCTTTCCTTCCCTCCCTCCCTCCTTCCTTCCTTCCATCCTTCTTCCCTCCTTCCCTTATTTTCTTCCTTTTCTTTCTTTTTCTTACATTTTGCTAGCCAGAGCAGGACTCTCCCTGGGCTACTGTAGCCGCTGCTCATGCTGCTGTTCTCCCTGCCTGTGGGCAGCCTTCCTGGGGTGCAGGCGGCCAGGCAGGGGGTGCCACACCACCTGCCACGTGAGGTTACCAGTGCATTGTCCTACTGCAGCTGCAGGCTTCTCAACCAGGCTGTCCTGGCCCCTCTTGACACGTGGAACCAAGGCCATGGCTAGCTCCCGACCCCACCCCACAGTGCCAGTGGGCTGAACCGTGGTGATGGGGAGTGGGGTGGGTCAGAGCAGCATCCCCACCATGCTGCTCTATGCTCTACTGCCTGGCTCCTGGCTGGTTCACCAAAATGTTGGGGAAATTAGAAGTCCGGAGAGGCCAATGGGTGGAACAGGAGGATTTTATTAAGGTGCACCCTGGCCCAGTGGATTTATATGCAGAAGACTGAGCACTGAACAAAGACAAAGCTTGATTTTCATGCTTGAAATGCAGGAGCAGAACAAAGGCAGTTTATCAAAAATGACAGGTTTATAACTTATGCTTACATATGGCTTATGCTATGCAGTCCAATGGCCACTATCTTAGCCTTGCCTAGCTTATTTTGCATCCTTCAGTCTGGGGCCTGGATGACTGCAATCCAGGCCTGCTTAGCCATGTCACAGTGACCTGCCTTGTTCCGATGAAAAACAGGAACTTTCTGTTATCAGCTATAGAGAACAAGAATACATGAATCTATGAACTTATAAAAGTTGCAAAGCAGGATACAATCCCTCAGAGAGGGGGAGGATGCAGGGAAGTTTTGCTTCCACTATGGGAAAGAAGGAAATTTTTTTTTTGCTCTGATTTTCTGCTTCAGTGGGAGGATGGCTTGAGCCCAGGAGTTTGAGGCTGCCATGAGCTGTGATTGTGCCACTGTGCTCCAGCCGGAGTGACAGAGCAAGACCATGTCTGATAAAAAAAAGAGGGAGCCCACATACAGGTTTCACAGGTTTGTAGCCCAGAAGCTTCAGTTTCATCAGCTTCACAGTGAGTTTCCCACTGTTCATGAACTTTGCATTGTTTAACTACTTTTTTTTTTGAGACGGAGTCTCACTCTGTCACCAGGCTAGAGTGCAGTGGTGTGACCTCACCTCACTGCAACCCTCCACCTCCCAGGTTCAAGTGATTTTTCTGCCTCCGCCTCCTGAGTAGCTGGGACTACAGGCACCCACCACCATGCCCAGCTAATTTGTGTATTTTTAGTAGAGACGGGTTTCATCATGTTGGCCAGGATGGTCTCGATCTCCTGACCTCATGATCCACCTGCCTCGGCCTTCCAAAGTACTGGGATTACAGGCATGAGCCACCATGCCTGGCCCTAAATACTTTCATATGCATTATTCTCACCACAAATTTATTTTATCTTTGGCACTCAGAAAGCCTTGTTATTCCAGGGCATTGTGGTCAGTAAAACCCCATGGCTGGAGTGGACCTGGTGGGGGGACAGGGGGAACTACCACAGTGGTGAGTTAAACAGACTAGAGCAGCCTGGCTCTATGCATCTCCACCACAGCAATTCCAGGTTAGTAATGCACACCAGAGGAAGAGGAGAGGGACCCTCAGGGACCAGAGAGTGGAGTGAGAGACCCAACCGGCCAGTCCTTCCAACTGAAAATAAATCCCAGATGCTTGGTGGTCTGCCCAAAGGGGTGGATGAGGAGGGACAGAATGAGCCAGGGGACAGAATGTCCTTTCATTGCTTAGAGTGGAGGAAAACTGTGAAAAGGCAGAGCCATCAAAGTTCCCACGCTGCAGGCAGAATCCAGGTTCTTTCTCACTGCGTGTGAGTGTTGAGTGTGTGTGCACCAGCTCCTTGTCCCTGTCTCTCCCAACTCCCTGCTGCTTTCATCCAGTCTCTGGATCTGGAGACAGAGCATCCCGGGGCTGGGAAGAGTGCTAGAGCACGCGCCTCCTATCACCACAAACAGAAAGGAATCTCAGCTTTTCTCCACTAAGGGATATTTAGTCCCACAGAAAAGAAAGGGATGGCCAATTCCCACCCCAGCTGAGGAGCAGGTGTCTTGAGCCTGAGGCAGCCATCACCGCCTGGGAAAGATGGGGCCTGGGGTTGATTTCCAGTGCGCAATATTTGGTGTGGTTCAGTTCTCTGCCTCCCCAGTTTCAACATGGGCATTCATCACTGCCTCAAGTCTTTATATAAACAATGCTCCGGACAGTCCATGGGTTACCTTTCCTAACCCTCACCTGGACAAAGATCCTGAGCCTCCCACACAGAAATTCTGGTCTTTCAATAGGAAATTTGGAAGTTTCTTTTTTCTTTCTTTCTTTCTTTTTTTTTTTTTTTTTTTGAGACAGAGTTTCACTCTGTCACCAGGTTGGAGTACAGTGGTCCAATCTCAGCTCACGGCAACCTCCACCTCCTGGGTTCAAGTGATTGTCCTGCCTTAACCTCCCGAGTAACTGGGACTACAGGCACATGCCACCATGACTGGCTAATTTTTGCATTTTTAGTAGAGATGGGGTTTCACCATGTTGGCCAGGATGGTCTCGATTTCTTGACCTTATGATCCACTCACAGCCTCCCAAAGCGCTGGGATTACAGGTGTGAGCCACTGTGTCTGACCATAAAATTTGGAAGTTTCTATTGAAACTTCCATTTTGTCTGTAAACCAGTCTGTGGGCATAAGCTTCTTCCGCTAGACTTGAAAGTCATCAGAGTCTGAGAAGCATATTTGATTTATCTATTTATCCTCAGTGCCTTCCTGTTACATAGTAGGGAACTCAATGTTTATTGAACAAATACAAAAAGACTGGAAAAAGTCATCATCAGCAATGATCACTTCTTGCAGCTGTTGACAAATCTCACACAGTAACAGGAAAGGTACCCCATCAAAAGTCAACTCATGGCCAGGTGTGGTGGCTCACTAATTTTTGTATTTTTAGTAGAGGCTGGGTTTTACCATGTTGGCCAGGATGATCTCGATCTCTTGAACTTGTGATCCACCTGCCTCGGCCTCCCAAAGTGCTGGGATTACAGGCGTGATCCACCGTTCCTGAACATGGCAAGTATATAATTTCTTAATAATTGATCCTTGGTTTCCATATTAGGAAGATCTGTAGCCCTGGCCAAATGTGGGAGCCCATATTGTTGGGGGAAGCAGCAATGGACGAAAAGTTTACAATGTGCCTGCGTAGACTGGTTATAAGCATTAGGGACAAGCTGCGCAGGCTGACCCCTTCCCCACTCTGATTGCTCTGCAGCTGCGTTCCTGAACCCCTACCTTGGCACCATATCAAGGCTGCCAGATGTGCTGCAATTAAGCAAAGCCTGATTATAGCCATCTGGGCAGCACGGGCAGCTCATGGGAGGACAGGGAAAACATATGTTGGTTATCCATACTTGTAAATTCCTGTTTGACACATATATGTAAAAAAACTTCTGGTTTCTCTCTTTTTTTAAAAGACTGCCACCACAAAATTCACAGAATAATGTCTTGTAGGTCTGTTACAAGTTAACAAACCATCTCTGTGCAGGTTACCAGTGGATAGATTACCTCAGTCCTAAAACCCCCTTATGCCCCTCTCACCCTATGTAAACCCCTCTTGTTGTAAGCTCAGGGCTGCCTCCTCTGATTGTTATGGAGCAGCCCCACAGGTTAATAAAACTTTCTTGCCTGACTTTGGGTCTATTCTCCTTTCTCTCAGCTACCTTTACAATAAGTAATGCATAAAAGAAATTAGGAACAATAAACTGTAGAAGGCCACAGGAGGCCTCTGGGGAGGAAGGCCTCTCTTTGCCAGCATGTTCCCAGGTACAGAGTGACCTAAGCTCTGATATTTTAAGCATCGTGCCCAAGGACATAACCCTCCCTTGAAGCACTGGAATGTAACCAGACATGTATGCTCCTTGTGAAGCCTGCTCCCACCAGCTGCATTATCTATGGATAAGCATACACTTTTAGCTCCTGAGAAACTCACATAAACTGCCACTGTTATCAATCTTATGTTTGACTCACAGCTTCCTTTTCACCAATTCACCCCACTATCTGCTCTATAGATAACAATGACTGTATTCAATAAATATTGTGGAAACCAGAGCTTGGGACCTTTGCAGCCTCCTGTTTGCACTGGCCCCCTGGTCCCACTTTATGCACTTTTAACCTGTCTTTTTCTCATTCCATTGTTGCCACCAAACTCGGGGTACCCACAGCTGGTGTGTGGGGGCTGGTACCCTACACATATAATAACTTGTAGGGGGACAATCCCAAGTCTTTGCTTGGGGCTCTCCTAATCCTAAGGAGTACCATTGGGAGACATTTGGTTCAAGGCATCTTAATTTCTACGATTAGTTTAATGATATACTTTATGAGAGTTTGATTTATTCCTTCTGCCTTTCCAGAGGAAGGTGGCTGCCAAGGGGTGTGATTGAGGAAGGAGACCCAGGCATCTGGGATTCCCCCCACCCCATCATCCACTGTGCATCTCAGTAGAAGAGAGAGCAGGCCAGCTGGGGCCTCCTGAATCTCCTTCCTGAAAATAACGTGCTTGGTCTTGGGGAAACTCTCTGGAAGACACTATTTTCACTTAAAACAAGATCAAACCAGAACCTTTTCACATGTGAGTCCTAAAACTGTAAACCGGAACCCTTTCATATGTGATTCATAAAACTATAAGCCTAAGATTCTTCCACGTGTAACATCTAAAGTATAAGCCTCTATAAAGGCAGAACCTTCCTTTGTTAAATGAGCTGGGCTTTCGACAAATTACCGTCTGGTCTCCTGGCTGAATAAACTCTTCCCTCCTGTATTCGGTGTTCAAGAGATCCGTTTGCCACGGCCGCTCCTGCTGCATGATAATCCCACCTAATTTGTAAACCTTCCATAATTCCCTTTAACACAATTGAGGTCAAGTGGCTCCCATTGTCTGGAGCGATATTTTCCACCAGGCCAAACCTAGGTACAATCTGTTTTAATATTATTTTGACCACATATCTGGCAGTGGCTGTGGAAGGGGAAAAGCCTCCATCCAGCTAGAAAGGTGATTTATGATCATCAGTAAATACTTTAGTCTTCCTAGTCTGGGCATTTCTGTGAAATCTATTTGAATGCTTTGAAATGATTTTAGTCCAGGAGGTCTTCCTCCTGCGGCCTGTTTTCTAATTACCTTTTTGATTATTCTCTGATGAGTCACACAACTTTCACATACTTGTTTAGTTAGGGTACAAATCCCTATGCACCCATAGTTCCTCATGTTATAGGGGGCAGAAAGAAATCATTTAGGTAGACAGAGTAAAGTGAGTCCTTCTAACATAAAGCAGCTCAGAAATAGCTTCCTTTCTAACCTCACGCAGTTCAAAGAAATCGCTTCTCTTCAAACAAAGGGCAGTCTGAAACTTTAGTCTGTAAATCACAGATAAACAGCTTAAGCACAGAAGGAGTGCGGGAAGTCTCCCGGGTAATCACCAAACTTCACACTCACACAATGGGCCCCGGCAAAAACAGTGGGCCTCAATAAGCACACTCCTTTCCCTTTAAGCACACTAAGATAGGGAAGCTAAAAGCAGACCTGGGGGCACAGGGAGTGCCCCCAGCTGCAAGAAGATGTCTGCAACAGAGACAGAAACTCTCCCTCCCAGATAAGTGACACAAAGCTGCACAGAGCAGCACAGACAGGGGACTTGGAGTATTGTATGGTGACAGGCAGGGTTCTAATAGTCCATCTTTCATCAGTCCCTCTATTACTGCTTAGAGACCTTTTCTCCCTTCAACAGAAATGGGAAGTATGATATTCCAAGACATCTTCTGGTTGTTTTAGTTCAATCTGTAAGGCTGTGATTTTTAACCCTCCCCTGTTGCCCTCCCCAGCGCATACAAGGGGATTAATTTTTCTTCCCTCCTTCTCTGTTAGTGGCCCATCATTACTTTTATTTGTCCCTCCTTTATTCCTAATCCTAAACCCAATCTCACAATCAGGTCCCCACCCAGGAGGTTAGTTCCTGCTTCAGGAACATATAAGAGTGACCCCCTCAATTTGTTTTGGTCCCAATCTAATGAACACTTTCTTCAGTAATGGAACCTGAAATCCCTCCCGTTTTATAGTGGATATTGTCAGCTTTTCCTTAGAGAGTTTTGTACCCCTTGGTTGGTGAATTAGGGAGGAGCAAGCTGCGCCAATATCAACCAAAAATGTCACTTCTCCCTTGGGTCCCACCTTCCCATTTATCAAGGTTTTCTGGTGGGACCAACTCAGAAGAAACCACTGATCCCCCTTATCTTCATCAACAGACATAGGGAATTGCCTTCTCTTTTCTTTGTTTTTCTTTTTTGAAATGGAGCTTTGCTCTTGTTGCCCAGGCTGTAGTGCAATGGCACAATCTTGGCTCACTACAACCTCTGGCTCACTGCAACCTCCACTTCCCAGGCTCAAGCGGTTCTCCTGCCTCGGCCTCCTGAGTAGCTGGGATTACAGGTGTCTGCCACCACATCTGGCTAATTTTTTGTATTTTTAGTGGAGATGGGGTTTCGCCATGTTGACAGTGGTTGGTCTCAAACTCCTGACCTCAGGTGATCCACCTGCCTCAGCCTTCCAAAGTGCTGGGATTACAGGCATCAGCCTTTTTTTCCATTAAGGACAGTATCTCCTAGAATGCTCTGGCTTTCCACACCTGTAAAATACACTCATAGTCTTAGGAGCTCTTCCCTAAACTTCCCTTCTTTCTCTGTGTCAAAATGGATCATTTCCTGTCTCCTTCGAGGGGTATCTTTTTTT
>NW_016107720.1:921242-943409 GCF_001604975.1 Cebus imitator
TACAGAGACGCGCCACCATGCCCAGCTAATTTTTTGTATTTTTAGTAGAGACGGGGTTTCACCATGTTGACCAGGATGGTCTCGATCTCTTGACCTTGTGATCCACCCGCCTCGGCCTCCCAAAGTGCTGGGATTACAGGCGTGAGCCGCCGCACCCGGCCGGGGTATCTTGAGTTAACATTTTTCTGACTACCTCCTCCACAGTGGAAACCAGGACTACCTCATTTTATTTCTGCTTCTCTTCCTCTCTCCTTACAAAGACCTTCTACACTTCCCTCAGTAATTCCTCAATCAGTTTCTCATTCTGTTCATCAGTCGTTTGTAATTTTTTTGTAATGTCAGGCCAGCTCTTAGTTACAAAGTTAACCTTCAAAAGGCCTTACCCTACTGGGTCCTTTGGATCCAATCGGAGTATTTTCTCATCTCATCTCTGCGCCTCTGCAGGAATGCCAAGGAAGTTTCCTCTTTTTCATGTTGAATCTCAAATGCCTTTGAGACATTTTGTGTGCTATATGTGGACTCTTTGATCCCTTTAATTATTAGTTCCCTGAGGTCCTTCATTTGGGCTGGGTCCCTGGGATCATTATTATCCCACTTGGGATCGACATATGGAAATTTTTGTTCAGTTGGCAGGACTTCCTGCCCAGGAGGTGTTGCCTCTGGTCATGGCCGCTCTCCTAATCATTCCCCTTTCTTCTCCTGTTAATAGGATATTCACGATAGACATTATTTCAGTCCAGGTATAAAAGCTGCATCTTAGGAATTGGTCCAGGACTAATTCCAGAAACCACTCTTAGAAGATCCCTTCTAGGGTTTAGAAGATCCCCCTAAACCGAGGGGATCTTCTAGGAGTGGTTTCATTTCCTTCTTGAAATTCCTAACTTCAGTACTTGTAAGGGGAGCATGCACGAAGCCAGTCTCTCCCTGTCCCATGGGAACTTCCCTAAGGGGGAACATGCTAGATGCCTGCTGTGTGGAGGGGATAGGGAAGCTCTCACTATCCCACTTACAGGGTTCTAATTCTTTTCTTGGTTTGGCTCCCCCATGGTCGTCTCCAAGTCTTTCTTCCTTTAACTCTCCTGCTGCCCCTTGATCTTCCTATTCCCTTTTTTGGGAGATGTACAGAGGGGACAAGCATGATAGGGAGTCCCAGGGCTTTCCACTGAACAAGGATTTCTACTAAGCTCTTTTTCTTCTTCCTTGAGGAGGAACACGAGGGCTAATTCCTTGATCCAGCAGAGAGCATAACCTATCTCTTCTTATCATTCATACAGAGAATTAAAGCTTGGCACACCCAATCCTCATCTGAGCCAAACTTAGACCAAAAGACTGAAGGCTTATGAATGGGGTCTTTGGGCCAGATAAAACAGCCATACTTTATCATCTTTTGCTTTTCCTCATCACTGGTCCAAGAGTTGTCTCTTCAAACCTTCAGCATTCTCCCTAAAGGAGTATCAGGGGAATGTCAGAGGTAGTCACTTTGGTTCCCTCTTTCCTTTGTCCCTCAGGCCTAGAATTCCTGTTTCCCATTTTTGGTCAGTCTCTGCGTCTGAGCTTTTCCCTGTGTACTCAAACTCCCTTACTAGAGGTTTCTTGCACACCCAAAAAATTGCTTCCTCGTCTCTAGCTGTTTTCTCCCTCACGGGAAAACTGCCCTCTTCATCCATCTCTGGCTGTTTCCCTTACATTTTCAGAGGTCGAGTGTGTGTGACTGAAACATATCCAAGATACGAGGCAAGTGCGGATTGGGGCTCTGCACTTGCCTCGTATCTTGGATATGTCTGCCACTCACTCTGGACCTCCAAAAATGCCCCACCACCAAGGCAGTACTTAAAGTCCCATTTTCCTGCCTTGGTTCGTGCACCGGGTTGCCTGGTTGCTCCGGTGCCTGCTTTTCTCCCTGTGTCATCTCCACTGCCTTCTGTATAACAGTCTTGGGTTTGTCTATGGCTTCTGCGGGGAGCTGGGATGCCCGGACAGAGCAGGCCATCTAAATCGGGTGGGATGCATCTCCCTTCTTGGCCAGAGTCTCACTTCTCACAGGCACAGAGATCCCAGACGGGCTCCAAGTTTGTGAGAAACACGCTCACCTGTCCAAACTCAAAGAATGAACTTAAGAGGAATGAAGAACGGTGAAGGTGAGACTTTTAACAGTGGTCTTGCAAGATGAGGTGTCTGGTAGGCAGGCCTGTCCAGGGCAATCACAACAGGTAACTTTTCTCCTAGCATGCACGTCCCTCACCCAGTTCCTCATTGGTCAAGTGCTGTGGGGTTACAATCTTCTTGGACTTCTCCTACCTTTTATTATCCCCCTTATAAGGTTATACCCTGGTCCCCTTCCCTACTTAAGTTTCAATTTCCCAATAATGAAACTTTCTTTCCTTTTATGGGCTGATCCCTTATCTACATTCTGTTTGCTTATTGTGATCTTCTATGTGCATGAGCCCTGTGGTTTGCTACATTTGCAGACTGGCTGCCAGTTCTTAGATTTATTGTGCCTTGAAAATGGACCACTTAAAATGTTTTCTCACATTCCCACATCAATCAGCATTTCAGCCTCTGATTGGTCCCCTCTTGCTAGGGTGTCACCAATCAGACATTTGCATAGGGTATAACTTTGTAACTTCACTTCAGCCGCTGATTGGTTGCCTTCCACAACCAATCAGACTGGCTGTGGGCCACTCCTTCATTTATATAGGGTATAAACCAGGTAACTAATGGGAAACCTTTAGAGGGTATTTAAACCCCAGAAAATTCTGTAACTCTTGAGCTGCTTGCTCACGTGGCTCCCCCTCTGTGGAGTGCATTTTGCTTTCAATAAATCTGTGCTTTCATTGCTTCATTCTTTCATTGCCTTGTTTGGGCCTTTTGTTCAATTCTTTGTACAAAATACCAAGAACCTGGATGACTGATAGTCAAGCCCGCTCCCTCCACAGGTAAAAGTTGTTCTATTGCTCTCACTAAACACAGTCCCAGTGTCTGACCAATTTATGACCATTTATCTTCTTATCTGACCCCATTATCACCCTTTGAATTGAGGCCTAAATCCAATTTCACTTGTTTGATGCTGTGAAATGTTTTCCCACTCTCTGTTTCCTTCCCTCTGTGTCAAATAACTACTTGTTATTCAGAAGAGTTTTCTGGACCTGATGCTGGGTGATAACTCACTCAGGACACTCTTAGCTTGGCGTGGTGGCTCATGCCCTTAACCCCAGCACTTTGGGAGGCTGAGGCAGTATGATTTCTTGAGGCCAGGAGTTTGAGACTGAGCAACATAGCAAGACTTTTATCTCTACAAAAAAAAAAAAAAAATTAGCTGGGCTTGGTGGCATATGCCTATAGTCCCAGTTTACTCAGGAGGCTGAGGTTTTATAATGCTTAATGGATATCTTTGGATATTCTTTGGGAAAGAAAGGAAGGAAGAATGGAAGGAAGGAGAAAAGAGAGAGAAGAAGAAAGAAAAAAAGAGGAAAGAAAGAGTGAGTCTTACTTATTTCCTGCCATCAGTTTTTAATTTGGCTAGAAAAACTCTGATGGGTTTTCTTTGGCAATTCTCTTATAAATCAAAACACAATTGCTTCTGAGCTGTAGATGTTATGATGGTTAGCATTTACAGGCACAAGATCCAACTGTTTTCATTTTAGCCTCTAGATCATTCATTTTCTGAAGACACAGATCACAAATATGTATACAGACCCGTCCTCTGAGGTATCTAAGCATGCAATCTTTTCTGACCTGGTAACTATTTTTATTACTATCAACATTCATGAGTAGAATTAGCATCACAGTATACTCGTGAACAAAGCATCAGTAGGAGAGAGATGTGGCAAAGCTTAATGTAATTCCACCATAATCCTATTAATGCATGCCTGTTTCTTGAGCCTAGGGGAATCGTTTCATAGCAAGCAAAGTTTATTTTTCTAAATGACTGCTCGTTTTGAGTCATCAAAGACAGTCCTTGGCAGCTAAACTTATTCATCCCCAAACTAAGTACCGCCTTTTCCACGTGGTCCTGAGTGCACATTTTGTCTTTATTGCTGTAGGTTTTATTTCTCTTGATTCAGGGGGTTACTGTCTTCATTAACTGACTTCCTAAATTATGTATTTAATCAAAAAGTACTGACTGTGAACCTAACTGTGTCAGGTGCTGTACTAGCTCATCAGATACTATCCCTGTTGCCGAAAGACAGATGTAAAAAAGCAAACAGGCAAAGAAAATCACTTACATTACGATAAGTTATCTGATGGAAGCAAAGGATTAAGAAAGACAAAAAGGGGGAGGGCAGCAGGTTTAGAACTAGAACCTGAGCTGATACCGGGTGTGAGAGGAGCTCCGTGAGGGTGGGCAGGGGCATCCACACCTGGAGGGAGCAGATGTAAAGGCTGAGTTAGAAAAGAGGAGCGTGAGGAAGCAAAATGGATGTAGGTGACTGGAGGGAAATAACAAGAGGAGGGTCATGGAGGCACAGGGGGCGGGGCGAGGAAAGAAAGCGGGAGTGAAATCTGTACATATTATCGGGGTCTCGAGGCCTAGAAGGCAGCCTATGTTGACTGCCAAACACATGACCTACACTTTTCTTTGGGCGCTCGGCCGAATTCAGCTCTTGGCGGTCCTTCAGAGGCAGGGCCCCGGACCTTTGGGTAATCAGGAGTTTGGACGTCTAGTCCCAGTGATGTGAGGTTCTGCGGTCCAAGAAGGGGCCAAAGAAGTCCGCCCAGCTGTTTAGGGCGTGGCATTTTATGGGGAGGGGAGGCAATTGATTGGCTTTTGGGAAACAAAGTGAAGGCAGCTTTATTGGCTATTGGGAAACAGGATGTGCATGGAGCAAGCTGTCATTGGTAGGCAGGCGGGACTTTGGGTAAGTGGGCTGGTGGGGGGGGGAGGCTATTGGGCAGGTTTTGGTGGGGCTTGTTTAAAATTTTTTGGTGGGGTTTTTCAATGGCAGGCTGGGGTTGAGTGTATAGTTTGGTGCTGAGTGTGGGCTTCGGTATGGTATGCTGAGGCGCGTGTGGGGAAGCCATGTGGCAAGGCCAGATAATGAGCTTGAGGTGATGACGTAGTCATCACGCACGGAGAGGGGTGGGTATGTCCATTCAGCTCCCGGCCAGGCAACCGGCCTTACAGATGAGTTTCTATTTTTTTCAGAGAAAAAAAATCAGTAGAAATAAATAAAATAGAGATTTTTAAAAATTATATGAAACAAAGTTGTTTTTAGAAAAGATAAAACTGAAGGGCTGATATCCAGAATTTACAAAGAACTAAAACAGATTTACAAGAAAAAAACTAACAAGCCCATTCAAAAGTGGGCAAAGGATATGAACAGACACTACAAAAGAAGACATACATGAGGCCAACAAACATATGAAAAAATGCTCATCATCACTGGTCATCAGAGAAATGCAAATCAAAACAACATTGAGATACTATGTCACCCCAGTTAGAATGGCGATCATTAAAAAATCTGGAGACAACAGATGCTGGAGAGGATGTGAAGAAATAGGAACACTTTTGCACTGCTGGTGGGAGTGTAAATTAGTTCAACCATTGTGGAAGACAGTGTGGTGACTCCTCAAGGACCTAGAAATAGAAATTCCATTTGACCCAGCAATCCCATTACTGGGTATATATCCAAAGGATTACAAATTGTTCTACTATAAGGACACGTGCACACAAATATTCATTGCAGCACTGTTTACAATAGCAAAGACCTGGAACCAACCCAAATGCCCATCGACGATAGACTGGATAGGGAAAATGTGGCACATATACACCATGGAATATTATGCAGCCATCAAAAACGATGAGTTTGGGTCCTTTGTAGGGGCATGGGTGAACCTGGAAACCATCATTCTCAGCAAACTGACAGAAGAGCAGAAGATCAAATACCGCATGCTCTCACTCATAGGCGGGTGTTGAACAATGAGAACACATGGACACAGGGAGGGGAACACTACACACTGGGGTCAGTTGGGGGTAAATAGGGGAGGGATGGTGGGGGGTGGGGAGCTGGGGAGAGATAGCATGGGGAGAAATGCCAGATATAGGTGATGGGGAGGAAGGCAGCAAATCACACTGCCACTTGTGTACCTATGCAACAATTTTGCATGTTCTTCACATGTACCCCCAAACCTAAAATGCAATAAAATAAATAAATGGGGGGAAAAAAAGAAAAGAAAAGATAAAACTGACAAACATTTACCTAGATGAAGAAAAAAATGGGGAAGACTCAAATAAAATCAGAGATGAAAAGGTTACATTACAACTGATAACACAGAAATACAAAGGATCGTAAGAGACTATTATGAACAGCTAAACGCCAACAAATTAGAAAATCTAGAGGACATTAATAAATTCCTAGACATGTTACAGGCTACCAAGATTGAATCATGAACACAGAAACCTGAAAAGACCAATATCAAATAATAAGTAATTTATCAGCAATAAAAAGTCTCCCATCAAAGAAAAGCCTAGGACCTAATGGCTTCACTGCCAAAATCTACCAAACATTTAAGGAAGAATCAATTCTTATCAAAATCTTCCAGAAGATTGAAGAGAAGGAAATACTTCCAAACTCATTCTACAAGGCCAACATTACCCTGATACCAAAACCAGACAGGGATACAACAATATAAGAAAACTACAGACCAATATCCCTGATGAATATAGATACAAAAATCCTCAATAAAATATTTGCAAAGGGAATTCAGCAACACGTTGAAAAGATTATTTACCATGATCAAGCGAGATTTATCCCAGACATGCAAAGATGGTTTGGCATACACAATAAACATGATACATCACATTAAAAAAAAATCAAGGGCCCAGGGTGGAGTGCAGTGGCGTGATCAGGGCTCACTGCAGCACCAACCTCCTGGACTCAAGCAATGCTTCCTGATCAGTTTCTCCAGGAGCTGGGACCACAGACATGTGCCACCATGCCCAGCTCATTTTTTGAGTTTTTGTAGAGATGGGGGTCTCACTTTGTTGCCCAGGCTGGTTTCAAACTCCTGGGCTCAAGTGACTCTCTCACCTCAGCCTCCCAAACTGCTAGAATTACAAGCATGAACCACCATGCCTAGTCCCAGCATTTTTTAAAAACATGAGCATTATGGCTACATTTGGATGAAAATATATTTCAAAGTGGGGAATATAGACAAATATTTATCAGTTCTGACTTAACTGATATCCCAATTGTCTAATCTAACATTCAGGATTTTCAGAAATAAAGTATTTTACGAGAAAGGATACCATAGGATACTATGAGGCTCAACTATAAAAATACATATATTAATGTAATCCCTGAACATCAATTTAACCAAAAATTATGATGTAACTTAACTGGGAGGGTGAGAGGGTAGGTAGAGAGAGACCATGGTGGGTGAGCAGAAAAGGTAGAGGAGCCATAAATCCTCAGGTGGTAGAAGGGGGAAAGCCACTCTCCAGGGCTTCTTTTGTAAGGGCACTGACCCCCTGATCCCACTCAGGAGGGCTCCACCCTCATGACTTATCACCTCCCAATGGCTCCACTTCCTGATAGCATCATTTGGCAGGGGATGCATATGAATTTTGGTGCAGACACAAACATTCAGACAATAGAACCATGATTTTGGGCTCCTGTGAAACTAGAAGGAAGTTGTAGGAGTTTGAACCACAGGCCTCAGTTTAATTTGTCTTAAAGGGTTGAAAACATTATTTTTGGAATCCAATAGAATGTGTAAATATTTAAGTATAAGATTACCAGGCAAAATTATGGATAAAGATAAGGTCAGATCACGTGACATTGTGGTAGATTGAGTTGGCAGTGTTTTATGACTTTCTTCGAACTATTTGGCAACTTCAGCGTGAGCATGGATGCTGCAAGGGGCTGGTTGGTAGGGTCCCAGAGTTGGTGATTGTGACAGTAATAGAACAGAAATTCAAGGGACTGATTAAGGTACAAGAAGAAGCAAAATTAGAAGGGCCAAGAATGGAGTCCAGCCTGAGTAGACAGGCTAGTAAATGTCAGTGCATTGGGAAGATGAAGGGCCTAGAGGTGGCTCGTGATGGCAGAGTGAGGAGAGGGAGCTGGCCGGAGTGTGGGAACGCAGGGTGTGGGGAATTCTCATTTAAAGGGAGTTAGCAGTTTCAGTACTTATTTGTTGAACATTTTTAGTGCTTCCTCTGTGTCCGCAATTCTTTACTAAACTACATTGGTCACTCGAGGAAATGGAAGCTTTTATTTTTATAAAGTTCTAGATTCTATTTCCAGAAAGTTCTAGAAGGGGGAATGTTGAACTGGCAGTTGATTTTATCAAGACTTGGACCAGAGGAACAGAGAAACCACAAGAATGGGACCTGGAAAACGCTGTGAGAATGGGAGAGTAGAATTCAGAGTTGGTGAGTGAGGAGGGGTGCTCTGAGTTACACACAGGGTGGGGATGTGACAGCTGGACTTTACAGTTCCCTTCCAAGCAACTCAAGGCTTCTGAATTGTATTTACCTTTCTAAATTGACACTTGGTGTTTCCCAGAGTCTTAGCCACTTCCTATGATGGTGTACACAGAGAGCTCTTTTGACTCGTGGGGTGCTATCTGGTGCACCCTGGAGCTACACAGTAAGCACTTCTTAGTCTCTGTTTCGGGAGAATGCAGGCCACAGACGGCAAGGGGCTGTTTTCTCTGTGATCAGTGTACTTCAGATTTCGGGAACAAGGTTCCTAGATCTTTTGTATTTACAGACATCAATGTGATTAACTAGACACCTCACAGACATCTGTGCAGGTAAAATGGCCACATAGAACAAGCACTCCGACATCACTCTACTTGAAATTTAAATTTAACAGGGCTTCCATTGTAATTATATTTTGTTGAGGCTATTAAAGTAATTAGAATAAGTTGTTTTGACAAATAGGGAAATTCAGTGACCACGTGTTGGGCGGAAGTAGAAAAGGATCTGGTCCCAGATTATCTGATCTCGATTCTATAGTCCTCTTTGGTGAATTGAGAGTAATCATTAAAATGGTGTTTGGGCTGGGCGCGGGTGGCTCACGCCAGTAATCCCAGCACTTTGGCCTGCCAGAGCGGGCAGATCACCTGAGGTCAGGTGTTTGAGACCAGCCTGGCCAACATGGTGAAACCCCATCTCTACCAAAAATACAAAAATTAACCAGGTGTGGTGGTGCATGCCTGTAATCCCAGCTACTTGGGAGGCTGAGGCAGGAGAATGTCTTGAACCTGGGAGGCAGAGGTTGCAGTGAGCTGAGATCATGCCACTGCACTCCAGCCTGGGTGACAAGAGCAAAACTCCATTTCTAAAGATAAATAAATAAATAAAATGAAGTTTGAAAGTAAATGTTCCGGGTTCCATAATTTCAGATCAGTCCTTGGTTAGAAGTTAGTAAGTATGTCAGGAGCACTCCACCTAAGACAGAGAGGCACAAGCCAGTGTCTGATACATGTAGTTCGTGTGCTAGAAGGAAAATCTCCAAAGTGGAAACACAGTGGAGAAATTAATAAATGGCTTCAGTTCTGAAACTGATACTGATGATAACTCCACCAATCCTTCCCAGCAAATTTTGGCTAATCCCACACATTTTCTGGGCATGAGATCCTGGTAGATCTTGAATATTTAGGTCTAGATGGTTTGAAAAATCCATGGGGGATGATTAATTTTCACAAATCTAGTTCTCTTCCCCATTTTCCCTTTTCTTTCTACCTATGTGCAGTGCTGATGAAGGACATGAGGGAAATGGTGAAGCTCAGGTTCTCCCTCAACTTCTGTATGTTTCATGATGGCACCAACTTCGGCTTCATGGGCGGAGCTGCACCTCTGAACACTTATGCCCCTCACCAGCTATGGCAAGTACTTGTCCTCCAGAGTTGCCTCCAGCCTAGGCCACCCCACCATTTGAGACTGGAGCTTCTTAGGATAGGCTTCTGAAGACACTCTCTGGAACTGTTCATCCGTTTTGTGTTTAACTTATGCTGGAGATTGAGGATTTGGCCTTTGTTTCATTTGGCAGTAGTAAAGTTTACCTGCCACTGGAATCTCGGCTGTCTGGGGCTTTCAGAGACATCAGCAGCTTCATCTTGTCCATCTTCTGTGCAGACCCCTCTTCTTAGAAGTTCCCTACAGAAGCAGTTACTTTGGATCTGCCAATAGCACCAGGGTATTGACGAATGTGTCTTCTCCAGCCTGCAAGTCTACTAAGAGACAGAGAAGTTAAGGGCAAAAGAAGGGAGCTCAGTTAGAAATGGAAGGGGAGGGAGACACCGCTGCATTAGAGTGCCCTGGGCTCCCAGCTGGCTTACTAGATACCCAAGGATTGGTGCTGTCTGCCTCCTAGTGGAAGCCCTGAAAACCTTGGCTGCTAGGTTGGTCTAACTGGGATGCGGCATTTTCTTGTCTACTGCCGGAAGCGTTTCTCCCAGAGCTGCTGTATTAAGCTGCTTTTGCTCTGTACTAAGCTCTGATCTTTTTCTGGGGATATAAGCTGAATGAAGCGGGGCTTCCTTGGGGGAAGAATGACACATTTCTTTCTACTTTTCAGACCATGGGGCTCTTCTAATAGGATGGAGAGTATACACCTGAGTATCTCACATTCCAAGAGTTTTTTAGCCCAGTCAAAGGTACCTGCCACAACCTCAGGCAAAATGATAAGTTGGCCTTCTCAAGTGGTCTCTGTCCTGTGAAGCAGAGAGTGAGGGAATGCATGGAGGTCTTTTGGGGAGATGTCCATTGGCTCCACTTTATTTTATCATTAGGCACTTGAGATATGGGGTTTGCTCTCTAGGTGCTCCATACCAGTGCCATATTGCTTAGACTTGACTGTGTATTAGAATCTTCTGTGGAACTTTGAAGATTCAGAGGTTCTAGGACATTTCTAGAGCTATCAGATGAGTACGTCCTGGTCAAAATTGGAAGGAAGGGATGGAATCTGAGCATATGTATTTTCTCATTGGGCCTTAGGAGATTCTGATGAGCAGCTGAGGCTGAGAGCTACTGGTCCCGTGGGTGGGGCTGAGGTCTCCTCTTTTCCAAGACAGCAGAGTACCCTGCCTCAGAGCCTGTGGCTATGAGAGGAGTCCTGCTTACTCACTGCCTGCCTTATGACCCTTCCTGGAATTAGCAAGTCATGCCCTGTGACTGGATGCTTCATTCTTGTGGCTTTGGGATAGCGAGGTGCCCTTGACTGGGTTTCAGGGAGATCTTGGAATGGCCCAACCACCTGCTTTTCATTGCAGAGGTCCCCACGGCCCTCCAGCCAGAACCTCCACCAAAGGCTGTGCATAAGACAGTGAGCGATACAATTATACCTCATGTCACTGTGGGATGTCCTGCCCTACCTGGACCTGATGAGCATTTCCAAGACACGGATATATGGCATAGTCTTTGAACAAAAGGGAGGAGAGGAAGGCTTAGCTCAAAAAACAAATTATTCCCCAAATTATTGGGGAACAAAAAATAATCCTTAGCAATTTTAGTTCCTTCTCCTAATTTTACAATTCAGAATAATAATTCAAATTAGAAATTTGAATTTGGGCTGGGTATGGTGGCACATGCCTGCAATCCCAGCATTTTGGGAGGCCACGGCAAGCAGATGACTTGAGGTCAGGCACTTGAGACCAGCCTGGCCAACATGGTGAAACCCCTACTAAAAATACAAAAATTAGGATGGGTGCGGTGGCTCACGCCTGTAATCCCCAGAACTTTGGGAGGCCGAGGCAGGTGGATTGCCTGAGATCGGGAGTTCGAGACCAGCCTGACTAACATAGAGAAACCCAGTCTCTACTAAAAATACAAAATTAGCTGGGCATGGTGGCACATTGCCTGTAATACCAGCTAATAGGGTGGCTGAAGCAGGAGAATCACTTGAAACTGGGAGGTGGAGGTTGTGGTGAGCTAAGATCACTCCATTGCACTCCAGTCTGGGCAACAAGAGCGAAACTTTGTCTCAAAAAAAACCCGAAAAACAAAAATTAGCTGGGAATTGTGGCATGCGCCTGTAATCCCAGCTACTTCGGAGGCTAAGGCAAGAGCATCACTTGAACTGAGGAGTTGGAGGTTGCAGTGAGCTGAGATTATGCCACTGCACTCCAGCCTGGACAACAGAGTGAGACCCTGTCTCAAAAAAAAAAAATTGAATTTGAAGAAATGATATGAACAATGCAGGATACTGGGAAGTATCCTAGCTAATAATACCTGCACACTGGGGAGCTGCAGTTAGGATTGGAGCGGAATCCTCTTCCTGACCTAGCTGGGAAGAGATCCCTGCTTTCTGAAGAAAAGCAGGGGAACTGTCGTTCTTCTGTCACTCTGGTTAGAGTGAAGGCACCTTGACTAGATACAGGGCAATGATTTTCAAGCTTCTGATTTAGTAGAGGGACTTTTTCTCCAAACTTACCGCAAAATTTGGTACATGAGACGTACACTGGATATATTGGGGGTGGTAGTTCTGCAGCTCCTCCATGAGGGTCAGCTGTCCCTTCTCTAGGTTGTTCCCTGGGCTACGTCTGACTTGCCCCTAGGCTTCTTAGGAACACAGTTTGAAAACCACTGGCCTAGGGAAAAAGCGCATACTTATACAACATTTACTGAATATTACTGTTTGGGAACTGTATTATCACGATATTGCTTTAGGCCATCCGCAGTCTAATGGGAAAGAAAGGCAAGTACAGGAGAGACAGGAAGGCCCTGGGTCCTATGGCAGAGGAGTAAAGGCCACATAGCACTGTCAAAGGGACACACTGCTGTGCGGGGAGCAGAGGCTCTGGAGCCAGGCTGCCGGGGTCCGAATCTTTTTTCCTGTCTTAGCCAGCTGTGAGACCTGAGGGGGTCATTTAACCTCCCTCTGTCTCAGTCTCCTCATCGGCAAGGTGAGGAGAATAACTGCAGCTGCCTCATGGCATGGCGGTGAATTAAACAGTGGCACGCAGTGAGAGCTGGATATGTGTCAGCTGCTGTTGGTGTCGCTGCAGAATGCTGGACAGTTGCAGGATGCAACGTGACGCTCCCGTTGCGTGACTTTGAGAGCTGCAGAATGAGTGAGAGCTACCTGATGACAGCAGGGAGGCGTGGGAGAGGGAGAGGCCTGGGGGGAGCTGCAGGGGCCCAACTGTGAAGATGAGGAGGAAGCTGCGCATTGGAGAACTGCAGTTAGGACTGGGGCGGAAGGTCTTTGAGGGAGAGTGTTGGGAAGGAAGCCGGCAGCACATATGGGGGGCCTTTGTGGTTGTGCTTTTAGCTTTTCCCTATGGAATTTTAAAAAGCAGCGAGAATAGTAGTGAACCTATATGAGCTCAGAACCCAGCTTCCACTTGATCAGTACATGGTTAGCCTTGTTGAATCTGCACCCCACTCTTCCCTCCTTGCCCTTTATTCTAAAGCAAGCCCTAGACATCATATACTCTTAGTGGTAAATTGTTCACTATGATCTTGAAAGATAAGGATTGAGATTTGCTGGGAAGTATTTGGCAGCTTGCTGTCTGGGAGAAAAACTCTGATGAGCAGCGTTTGCCAATTTCTGAGGTGTAAATCCTCCGACAATAGGGAATTTCAGGCTACTAACATGTTAACAGGGAAACATAGCTGGGAAGAGATGTGTGCCATTGGCTCTGATGAACTAGCATAGGTTCATCTAGCTAGCACTGCTTAAAATTATAAAATATACAGTGTTGACCTGACTCTCATAGCTTTGATATCTTCTTTGTTTTTGGTTCCTTAGTGTGTTTCAGGCTGTATAGGCATCTGTTTCTCCAATGAGTTCTGAAGGGCCATGCATGTTTTTATGCTAAGAAGCTTGAACATTCCCTGAAAGTTGTGGGAAGTCTTTTTTTTTTTTTTTTCCTTGAGACAGGGTCTCCCTCTGTTACCAGGCTGGAGTAGAGTCATGTGATCTCGGCTCACTGCAACTTTCACCTTCTGGGTTCAAGGGATTCTCCTGCCTCAGCCTCCTGAGTAGCTGTGATTACAAGTGCGTGCTGCCACGCCCTGGCTAATTTTTGTGTTTTTGTAGAGACCAAGTTTCACCATGTTGGCTAGGCTGGTCTCAAACTCCTGACCTCAGGGGATCTAGCCACCTCGGCCTCCCAAAGTGCTGGGATTACAAGCATGAGCCACTGCGCCTGGCTGGAAGTAACTTTAAAGCAGGGCCAGGAGCTCGGTGGCCGGCGTTGCATTTCAGAAAGGTTTCTTTGCTGGTTTGGGGCGGTGCTAGAACACCAAAGCCCAGTCGAAGTCTACTGAACTTGAACTTAGGGAGTAGGAATGAAGAAGGAGGATTAGTGAAGCAGACACTAGAATCAGACTGCGCAGGAAGTGATGACTGGTTTATGTAGGATGTTGGGGGACGGAAAGGGAGGGAGAAGACATTGTTCTTGCTTTTGCCTTTTTGACTAGTTGGAGGGTGTTGCTCTTTTTAAAGGAAAGATGGATGGGGGTGTTGTTGTAAATGCAGTTCAGTGATGCTTCCTTGGGACTGCATATGGACCCCCCGGACAATAACTCCAGTAGAGGAGAAACAGACATGGGTGCTTCAGGGCAGTGGTAGATAAGCAGATTGATGAATAATTCCAGCTGGTTAGACCATGGGCTAGCTGATTTCTCTTAGGTAGTATAGAAAGAAGAAGAAGAGAAGGCTGGGACACATAGCTCTGGCATACCTGGGTTGGGATTCCTGCACTCAGGAGTCTAACCCAGACTCTACTGTGGACTGATGAGCAAGGCCCACAAATCACTCCCTTTTCTTGACGTCAGCTTTTGCATTAAAAATAATAATACCTAGCTAGCAGATTCAGAAAATGTGTGGCTAACATGAGGTTGGTTTGGAAAACGAAAAGGGCAGTTTCCATGCCATGCTTAAGAACGATTGCTGTTGAGTGTTCCTTTTTTAGGCTCCTGTTTGTGATGGTCTTGGGGCCATTCTTTTGGATAAATGGGTTTTGGGTGGGGGTTTCTGAGATCCTCTGTGCAGCCTGAACCTCCTGCCTGGTGTTTGCGCCTGTCTCTGCCAACAGCTGGTCCAGTCTACCAAGCTGCTGTCCATGGGGATGCTGTCTGTGAACCAAGGGAGCGGTGAGTCCTCCGGGCACACACTGTGGGACCTACATCTCCAGTGGAGCCTCCTTTCCTCAAGGGGTCATGTTTGAGATCGGGGGCAGGTCGGAGACAATGGACGGGCCTCACGGGGCACTTGTCTGTTGTCGTAGACCAGCTGTGCTGCTGGGATGGATGTCTAAACAATGGTCACAACTTTTTCATTCTCAAAAAAGTGATGAGTTTCTCGACATTTGTCTTTCCAGTGCAGTCTTTTATATGAATGCCACTGCAGGGTACCCGTCGAGTCTTTAGGGAGCTGATGGTGTGTTTTTAAGGAGATCTGGAAAGAGCATAAATTCCCTATACTTATTATACATCAATCCCTAACATTTACAAGTTACATATATTGCAGTTGGCTCTTCTCTCTTAAAATAACCTGAGATATTATGCCCAGTGAGGAAATCTCAGAGGAGTCAAATGAAATTCAGCTGGGGAGTCGCAGAGCTGAGGCTGAAGGTTTCATCTCATTCCAGGCTCAGAGCTGTTTTCTCTCACTGTGCTCCCTAGATCATCTTCCTCCAAGGCTTCAAGGTCTTCTTTGTGTGCACGTGACTCCAGCCACACCTCCTCTCCTTAGCAGCAGACCCGTATTTCTTGCTGTTTGCTGGACATTTATCTTCAGGTAGTGTATGTCATGGCATAGGCTTCTAAACGTCTCATGCCGTTAGCTCCTAAGTCAGCTCACACTGGTTCGTGGACTCACAGCCCCCCATCCTGAAAATGCTGCTCCTGTGGTCTCTTTCCTGTTTCTTCGTTTCTTCTCTTCAACTGGCCCCGTCTGGTGCCACATTGCTTGATTCGTCTTTTAAAATTCATGCTGCTGTTGCCTCCGTCTTGCCTTGGTGTCTTCTGTTGTGAGACCTTCACAGCTGAACTTCTTGTTGTAGGCCATCCACCTTCACCCTAGGGTTCCTCTCTTTCATGCTGGTTGCCTCCCTCATATGCCATCAGGGTTTCTTCCCGAGGCAGCAGGCTCGCCAGGATGCTTCTCTCTGTTCGACCCTCCATTGCTCTCCCTGGCCACCTGTGCCCATGCCTGGGAAGCAGCCAGCCTCTGTGGTCGGACAGGACTTGGCATTGCTTTCTTGGTGCTTCCTGGCAGCCTGTCCACAGCTGTATGGCACCTGCTGCTGTGTGTGCTCACTGCGCCTGTGAAACTCTCCAAGTTCCTCAATGGTCAGGGTTATGTTTTCACTAAGCAAAGCTTCCCCAGGGAAATACTGAGTCATGCAGTAAGTAGGTGTCCCATAAATGACCATGTGATTAGACTCTAGTAAGCTTAAACTGTGAATTCGGTGTTCTGTGTAGCAGCAGTCCCCAACCTTGTTGGCACCAGGGACCAGTTTTGTGGAAGGCAAGTTTTCCACAGTGGTGGGGGATGGTTCAGGATGAAACTGTTCCACCTCGGATCATCAGGTATTAGATTCTCACAGGGAGCTTGCAACCTAGATCCCGCACATGTGCAGTTCACAATAGGGTTGGCACTTCTGTGAGAATCTAATGCCTTGCCGATCTGACAGGAGGCAGAGCTCAGGTGGTAATGCTGGCTTGCCTGCTGCTCACCTCCGGCCATGTGGCCCTGTTCCTAACAGGCTATGGAAGGATACTGGTGGGCCCTTCTAAATAATATAAACATTTACATGTTTTTAACATGTAAATTAACATTTCTGGAATACATATATATATATACACACACATATATTTTTTAACCCAAACCCATAATCCAGTTACAGTTTTAGAGTTAAATTTGATTTGAAAAATTGTGATTTAACTTTAACAATCTAAGAAGCAAATTATTTATCCTTATCTGGTGTTACATGGCTTGAATGGAGTCTTCTGGGTGGCTCCATCTGGGGCTGAAGCAATCCTGTAGGGAATAGAAAAGAAACAGGTTTACATTTAGATCACCCCCAAACCAGACAGGGTGGTGGCAATAGCCTTTCCAAATAAGAATAGGAGGCCAGGCATGGTGCAGTCTTCACACTTTGGGAGGGCCAAGGCAGGAGCATTGCTTGAGCCCAAGGGTTTGAGACCAGCCTGAGCAACATAGGGAGACCCTGTCTCTATAAACGATGAAAAGAATTAGCCGGGTGTGGTGGAGTGCACCCGTGGTCCCAGCTACTCTAGAGGCTGAAGCAAGAGGATCACTTGAGCCCAGGAGGTCAAGGCTGTAGTGAGCTGTGATTGAGTCCACTGCACTCCAGCCTGGGTGACAGAGCAAGACCCTGTCTAAAAAAAAAAAAGTTGATGAAGCCTGCCAGCATGGGATCTGTGGCAGAGAGAAACCCAGGTGGCCAGGCGGGGAGACACAGGAACAATTGCCGTTCCCACATCTCCATGCCTTTGCTTTTATCACCATTTCTTTGACAATATCTATTCATCCTCCACCTTCCTTTACTCCGTCATTCCCTGCAGGTCCTTTAAATTTCCCCGTCTTGCCCTGCAGTGGAGCTGGGGCCTTGTTCATCCTGACTGCACTTCCTCCGCCTTCTCCTCCTGCAGGGCATCCCTGTGCCCCTTGAACTCCGGCTGGATTTTGTGAGCTCAAGGGCAGCTGGCTTATTCTGGGAGTCAAAGAGTTTATTATTCCCCTCGATTTGCCCTTTTCTTTGCTTCTCTAAGGCCCCTGTCCTCCCTTTCTTAATGAAGACCTGATAGCTCTGCCTTCTTTCTTTGGCAGGTGTTTTTGAATGAGAAGTCTATGGGAGTCCTGGATAATGTCACCCATCAGCTATTAACAAAAATGTATCCAACCCAGTGAGGGACAAGTTCTAGCTCTGCCAGGCTCTGTGTGGGATATGGGCGCAGCCTGGCCCTGGGTAGCCCTGCCAGGCCCTGTGTGGGTTGAGGGCGCGGCCCGGCCCTGGGTAGCCCTGCCAGGCCCTGTGCGGGTTGAGGGCATGGCCCGGCCCTGGGTAGCCCTGCCAGGCCCTGTGCGGGTTGAGGGCATGGCCCGGCCCTGGGTAGCCCTGCCAGGCCCTGTGCGGGTTGAGGGCGTGGCCTGGCCCTGGGTAGCCCTGCCAGACCCTGTGCGGGTTGAGGGCGTGGCCTGGCCCTGGGTAGCCCATTTGCTCCTCCCCACCCTTTAGCTTGCTCCTCACAGAGGAGCCCAACTCGGAGGAGGGAGAGTTCTGTGGGTTTCTGAGGTACAGGCGTGTGTGCCATGGGTAAGCAGAGCTTTTATATCCTGAGTATCTGCTGCTCAAAAAACTCTGAATTGCCCTCCTGTCCCAGAGCAGTCTCTGATAAAATGTTCCAGGGATTCTTTCTTTTCCTGCAAGGCCTGGCCCGGCAGGGTGGGTGGATGGGCAGGGGAAGTAGGAGCCAGGGGTTTGCTTGGCTCGGTGCTGGGGGTCTGTAGGGCCTGAGGCCTGCTGCCTGCCAGTCCTGCAGCTGTGACCTCATTGTGTCGGGGAGGCCAAGGAGTACAGAAGAGTGCCTCATGGTGCCCACCCTGGCTGTTCTGTCCCGGGCAGGGCCACCAGGACAGCGGCACTTTAAGGATCCTGGTGGAAAACCAAGGCCTCCTCACCCCTAGGTGGGACATCGGCACGGAAAGGAAAGGTGGGCTCCAGTCGCTGCTGCTGTCACCCCAAGCTGAGGGCGGCGAGCATAGGCGTGAGATGTGGAAGAGGCCAGGGCCCTCAGCTCTGAGACACCCACATGTGAGGGAATACTGGGGCCTCAGCTACCCCACGTGGCACAGATATGTGAGTAGTGTGTTCCAGTGGGAGTGGCTAGAGAAGCCACTGCATGACAAAATTGGGGACAGTCATCCACTAGTCCCCAGATGTCATCCAGCCCGTGGCAGGGATGTGGTGGGTAAGATGCTAGTATACATCTGCTCCACGCCCGAAGTTCTACAGCATGAGCTTAGAGGCATCTTACCCACCAGTGTGTTTTGATGAACACCTGATGGTAAAAAGGAATCCACAGTCTCTGTTGGCTTGGGGCCGACACAGGGAGACTTGTTAGAAATCAGAGCCCTCTCCCGTGAGGCCCGGGTGCCCAGCCAAGCCCAAGCCAGTGGCGGTACAGAGCTCCGTGGGGCACCTCCCATCCAGGGACCCAGTTGGTCGTCCATCCTGTGTAGGTAGCTCTGGCTGAGACAGAAACAAAGGAGGAAGGATGTGCATTCTCGCAGGAACCCAAAGCAGCCTCCCTCCTTGCATGATCTGATTTGGTGTGTTGGTGGTGTATGGTGTCTATGTGTTGTGTGTGTGTGTGTGTGTGTGTTTCACCCTTGTGTCTTTACATCTAGAACTCAGATCTTGAATCTGCCATTCCAGTCTTTTTCAGGGCTAGATGAAAGGAGTTGTGTTCATCAATGGAAAAAACCTAGGCTGCTACTGGTCATTAGGTCCCCAGAAAACCCTATACCCAGACAGCACTATGGCTTCATTCTGGAACAAATGAGGTGAACTCTGCCCATGGCACCTGTGCCCCAGTCCACCCAGAGGCAGAACTTGAACCTTACACCAGCCCCACCTTGTCCTTGACAGATCATCGTGTTTGAGGAAGTGGAAGCTGGTCTCTAGCTGATCCAGTTCACAGAACAGCCTTATTTGGGTATGGCATTCTGAAGGGTCTTTGTGGCATCTGGATGACCTTCTGGATGTTTCTAGCTGAGACAGGAACAAAGGAGGCAGAATGTGTGCTTTCGCAGGGCCTTGAAGTGGCCTCTGTCCTTGTCTGATGGACGGGTTCTCTTGGGCCTGCACAGCCCCGCTCATCCCCTTTCATTTTACTATGACCTAACTAGTCCACCCCTCTGACAGCCTGAGCCCGACTCCCTCGGCCCCCCTCCACACATCTCCACTGTTTTCAGGATCCCGGTCTCACTGTCAGCCCATCCCAGCCTTCACTCCTGGCCTTGCTGAAGCATACCCTGCTCCCACTGCTTTCTTGTGCTGCTGTGGAGGTAGCGCCAGGGCACTTTTTCTAGTACCTTTTCCTGGGCTGCCACGGGTAGAGATGGGTTGGACCAGTTATGTGAGGTTGCAGTGCGGCCGTCTGGTGCCTGCTGCAGTGGCTGCCCATGGTCTGTCCCTGCCTCCCCAGCTCCTTTTGTTAGCAGTGGGATCCAGACATGCTTTTGGGGAGTCACCCCACTTCAGTGAAACCTTTGTGGGCCTAATAACTGAGCTACCCTCCTGCCCCCGCCCCACGTGGGAGTGTGGTATACAGGAGGCTAATGGGACATTCTTTTCCAGGCCACGGAGCCTCGAGGGGTGTGACATGCGGCAGAAAGCAGACAGAGCCGAATCCCTTCCACAGTGGTGACTGAGTAGCCTGGGTCACAGGATTTGCCCTGTGTTGGGCCCGTTGTCCACCCTCTAACCTGCGGGACATTTTTTTGCTTGGCTTAAGCCCACCCAGTGCACACCCTTCATTATAAGGCGACAACAAAAAGTGTTTGACCCCCAGATACAGTGTTGAAAACAGAAAGGAGATGCTCAGAATCCCTGAGTGTGCAAACGCATATCTGGAGCAAAGTGACCTTTCTAAGAAATCAAGTAAAATAGAAAAGCAAATGCAGGAGATTATGGGTCGTTCATAGATGCTTTGTGTTTTCAGTGTTACGATTTTTAAAAAGTGTTTCCTTTTTTCTTCCCCATAGTTTTCCATACCATTGGTTTTCCATAGTCAGGCAGAAACCCTGCTTCTCTGAGATTTAGGCCAGCCCACTGTCCCTCTCCTCATCACCATTTGTACCTAACTCACAGCCCTGATGGTTCCCTGTTCTCCCGGTTTTCTTTTGGGTGGTACTGGTCTTTCTGAGCCATAGCAAAGGGGAGAGAGAGCCATCCCAGCCCCAGGGTGAGTCAGCTTGGTGGCACCGCATGGGAAAGCAGAGGGAAGACTTATGGTATTTTTGGTGTGTTGTTTTTTTAAGCCATTACAAGTTCCCAGGTGGTACAAATGCCCAGGGTTACCCAACGGGCTCTCTGGGGAGCTTGGGGGAGTGGGTCACCCTAGTGGCAGGCTAGCACTGCATGAGGGCTGCAAAGAGCCCATGCCAACACCCGAAGGAATCCAGCCAGACCTAAAGAGACTCCGTGAGCTCCCCTGGGAGCCAGCATCAGGCCGGTTGCACAGGGTCTAGCAGACCCAGTCAGCCCAGGCAGGATGGTGAGTGCGCCCCTACCAGACCCAGTCAGCCTGGACAGGATGGTGAGTGCGCCCCTACCAGACCCAGTCAGCCTGGACAGGATGGTGAGTGCGCCCCTTGAATCCTGCACTTGTCAATGCCAGGAGGCCACTCATGTGGATGAGGCTCTCCATAGCCCACGTAGGTCAGGGGGAAAGAGCTGCCTGCTCAGGTGTCTCCTTTGCTGCCCATCCCAAGCTCGGTTTCTCAGCTGCAGCCCACAGAAGAGGAAGAAGCACAGACGGCAGCTTGGCTCCATCCTTTTGTCTCTTCCTCCTCTTTTTCCACCACTGTCCAGAGCCAGAAAGTGTCAGGAGTCCCCACGTCATGGCCTCTTACTTCCATAAACTTCAGGCGCATCACAGCACCTGGCGGGCTTGCCCAGGCAAAGGTGGCCACCTGGAATTGCTGGCAGGCGGGTCTGGGGGTGTGCGTTTCTAGTGGGGTTCCAGGTGACGCTCACAGTGCTGCTCCAGGACCCCACTCTGAGGACCTTTGCCATCAGCAGGGTCTCACCCGCAGCACTCACAGTGTTTGGGGCCAGGACATTCTCTATGGTGGGGGCTATGCTGTGCATTGCTGGATGTTTAGCAGCATCCTCGGGGCTTACCCACCAGATGCCAGGGGCACACGCTTCACTCCTAGTTATCCCAGCCCAAATGTCTGCAGACACCACCCAGTGTTCTCTGGGAATGAGAATCTCTCCAGGTGAAAGCTCCTCTGTGGAGCCGTCAGCTGTCCCAGGCAGAAGGTTGTGTTTCTGACCCTCCAGCAGAG
Organism: Cebus imitator; assembly: GCF_001604975.1. Taxonomy (NCBI): domain Eukaryota; kingdom Metazoa; phylum Chordata; class Mammalia; order Primates; family Cebidae; genus Cebus; species Cebus imitator. The sequence goes on from NW_016107720.1 coordinate 943,247, forward strand.
CACTAGAGCTGGGCCTCATGGGTCAGTCCTTTAAAAATGAAAAAAACAGCCGGGCGCGGTGGCTCACGCCTGTAATCCCAGCACTTTGGGAGGCCGAGGCGGGTGGATCACGAGGTCAAGAGATCGAGACCATCCTGGTCAACATGGTGAAACCCCGTCTCTA
>NW_016107720.1:943649-949942 GCF_001604975.1 Cebus imitator
CTTCTGCACAATCTATTTCTGAATATAGAAACAGCTTGTTCCTTATTTCTCCTGTTCTGCTATTGAAACAAATGCTGATATTCCCACAGATAATGGATTCCTAGGGTAAATTGGGGTAAAAGACATGTATGGGGGAGGCTAAAGAGAAAATGATTGTTACACTTTTACAGATTCTGCTCCCTTTACACCTGTAAAAGGCAGGCACGCTGAGGGTGGTGCTACAGATCCCGTCTATCAAGGGGCAGCTCCTTGCTGGTGCCAGGCCCTTTCCCCATCTTCATGACCATTTGGTCCTGGGCAGTGTGCAGAGCTCCTGGCCCATCAGGGACTCTCCTCTGTAGCGGGAGTGGTGGGGAACAAACCTCTCAAACACTGAACACAGAACTGAGGAAGGAAGTGGTTTTTTATTCAACTGGAAGCTGTGGGGGGCTACAGCCTCATTCACTGAGCTTCCTGAGTTGCAGCTTCTCTCCCCTTTTATAGGCTTACAAAGCTAAAGGGGAAACTGAGGCAGAACTCTGTCATTGTTCATTTGCTGGATGTCCGACCTTACAAGATTTTGGCTTCTTTGATTTGCTAATTCATATGCAGCGTGAGCAGGGGTCAGCAGCGCAGGGGGGCTTACAGACACAAGACAAAAGCAACGAGCTGTTTGTTGGCAGAGGTGTTTCCAGGAGAGAGCCTGGCCGTGGAGACGTGGGGGCATGAACCAGTGCCAGGCTCCAGCCGGCAGAGCTAACAATCATTTGCAGCTCTTTCAAGGTTAACAGAGAGAGACACTGGGAACTAAAGAGGGAGTCATTTTCCCAGCTCTTTGGGATTTTATTTCATTTTTTTTCCTTCTTCACCCTCCTTACCATCTAGAAGCGGGGAGGGAGGAGGTGAAATTGAAGGAGAGGAGGGGGTTCTTCCCTCTCACCCCCACCTTGAGAATCTCACCTCTCTTTTTTTTTTGTGAGAATTCTCACTCTTACCTTTAGCCTTACTGTTGGGGTTTTTTGGTGAGACAGATTGGTGGTGGTTCATGTCATAGGCCTGTGCTGAGGTTTCTTCTTGAACCACAGCAGTAATCAATCCTTTTATCACTTGAAGGAGCAAGGGCATTAAGCAGGGGAGCAATATGCATGCCCTATTATCGGTAACACACGTATGATAATGGCCTCGAGCCCTCCTATAGCAGGAAACCAGTTCCCAAGCACTGATTCAGGGTGGGACCCATGCCAGGCCTGTGCGGGTACATGTGCCAGTTTTGTCATGGCCCTTACAATAGTTGCAGCCAACTGACCCTGGTCATCTATTTGCAGGCCACAGTTGGTTAAGTTGGATTTTCCACATACCCCTCCTTCAGCTGCCAGTAAGTAATCTGAAGCCAGTCTATTCTGGTAGATGGCATTCCTCATTTTGGTCTCCTGCTGTGCCAGGGCGGTTAGAGCCTGGCCAGTTTTGTTGGTCAGGATTTTTAGGACAGCTTGAAATTGAATAATTCGATGAAGCACGTAGATTGGAGTATGATAGCCCCACGAGCCATCCTCAGCCCATGTGGCTGGCCCATAGGATTGTATTAATCTCTCAGGGACCATTCATCATCTTTCCAGTCCCCTCCCCTATAACTAGGCTTCTCTTGTCACATGAGGAATTGACAGGAAAACCTAACAACTCCCCAGTTTTCATGGCTAATAGAAAGAGGGCTTGATGGTACCAAGGACACAACTGCCCATCCACTGGTTTGGCAGTTGGGTGTAGGCCCTGTGCCCACATATCCAGTATAAGCCAGGAGGCGCTACCCAGTCCCGGTGGAGTTCTGGGTGGGTCCAGGCCACCTGTATGGTGGGAAACTTCTGGCAAGTGTTGGTCTTGTTTCTATTTAAACTCCACTAAGTGACTGTTTTACTGGTTTCCTTATATACCTTCTGTCCCAAACAGTCTAGCTTTCCCACCGGGACCATCATACCCCTTCCTATTCTGGCCAGACAATATTGTCTGGTGATGGAGGTTTTTAAGATCCAGAAGCTGTTACTCAGGCCCTTTTGCACATAGGTCGCATTAGGGACAGGGTTAGCAGGCACAAGCTCACGTGTTCCCATGGTCACTGATCCCCCATACAGTTCCTTCACACACATAACAAGAATGCACTTTTAAAGTCTTGGCTAACTGAAAGAGCAAGTTTCTTTCTGGGGGAGTTTTCGAACTGGTTCATTCAATATATCATAAAAAGTTTGAAACACTGGGTGGGCTGATCGCTGGTGCCAGGCCCTTTCCCTGTCTTCATGACCACTCGGTCCCAGGTAGTGTGCAGAGCTCCCAGCCTGTCAGGCACTCTCCTCTAATCCAAGTTGCCCGTGGGGAGAAGCTTTAAGGGGGGTTTCATGGTGCTGGTGGTGGTGTTTATCCCCGACACCCTGAGGTTAGTGCCTTTGGTGGAATGCCGGATCTAATTATAGAAGCCACGATTTTCTCTACCCAAGTGTGTTGGAGAATGAATTGTTGTCCCTCTTTAATTGTTGTGTCTTTAGGGTTTACCACAGTGTTAGGCATACAGGAGATACAAATAAGGTAAATGGAATTGCACTGCATCTTTCACCCAGATTCCGCCCAGAGTCTCCACGGCGGTACTAAATGCCTGCTGTATCAGAAGTGCATTTTTATTTTTCCAGGGGCAGGCTGAAGAAGTTGGAGGCCAACAGAGAGCTCTGTCCTTTTCTCCCCCGTCATACAGAGTTCCCCAAGTAACAAGAAAGCCTCCTAGGCCAGGTGAGGTGGCTCAGGCTCACGCTTGTAATCCCATTACTTTGAGAGACCAAGGCAGGCAGATCACCAGGTCAGGAGTTCGAGACCAGCTTGGCCAACATGGTGAAACCCCATCTCTACTAAAAATACAAAAATTAGCTGTGTGTAGTGGTGGGCACCTGTTGTCCCACCTACTTGGAGGCTGAGGCAGGAGAATTGCTTGAGCCCGGAAGGCGGAGGTTACAGTAAGCTGAGATCATGCCACTGCACTCCAGGGTGACAGAGCAAGACTCCTTCTTGGAAAAAAAAGCCTCATCCTTTCAACCATGGAAACAGAAATTTGTCTGGGAAGTAAGTGGGGAACCTGAAACATTTATGTAACCTGTTAAAAGCTAGGTTGGTCTATTAGTCCATTTTCACACTGCTGTAAAGATACTACCAGAGACTGGGTAATTTATAAACAAAGGAGGTTTAATTGACTCAGTTCTGCATGGCTGTGGGAGGGCTCAGGAAACTTCTAATCATGGTGAAAGGGGAAGCAGACACTTCTTCACAAGGCAGCTGGAGAGAGAGGAGTGAGTACCGGGGAAACTGCCCTTTATGAAACCATCAGATCTCGTGAGACTTACTATCTTGAGAACAGCATGGGGAAAACCACCCCCATTATCAAATCACCTCCCAACAGGTCTCTCCTTTGACACGTTGGGATTATGGGGATTACGATTTGAGATCAGATTTGGGTGGGGACATAGAACCCAATGCTATGAGCTGGTTTCAAGGAGCCTTTCTCCTTTTTGAGTAAACTAAGTTTGTACAGAAAATGCAAGTTCTGCTCTTTTTTGACAAATGTGTAGGGCAGAAGGTAATTCAGCACAGAGACCCAGACAATCTTTTTTTTTTTTTTTTTGAGACGGAGTTTCGCTCTTGTTACCCAGGCTGGAGTGCAATGGCGCGATCTCGGCTCACCGTAACCTCTGCCTCCTGGGTTCAGGCAGTTCTCCTGCTTCAGCCTCCTGAGTAGCTGGGATTACAGGCACGCGCCACCATGCCCAGCTAATTTTTTGTTGTTTTAGTAGAGACGGGGTTTCACCATGTTGACCAGTATGGTCTTGATCTCTTGACCTCGTGATCCACCCGCCTCGGCCTCCCAAAGTGCTGGGATTACAGACTTGAGCCACCGCGCCCGGCCCCAGACAATCTTTAAGTCTGTATGCCCTCTGTGGACTTGCAGTCCTGTAGAAGATACCTTAATCTTGATTCCCAAGGCAGGTGACACCATGTAGGGCAAATAGTAACAGCCCCTTTCGGATCCTCTCTGCCACTTGGAGTCCAACCAATAGCTGACTCCGCATCCCCAACTTAGCTCCTAACATTTGGATGAGCCAATGTCTCACTTGCTTTGATCAACTCGGAGTAGCAAGTCCTGAGTGGCAGCCTTCAACTCTAAAGAGACAACAAAAGTGACCCAACAGAAATGCTTTCTGTAGCCAGGAACCATAGCTTCATAACCATGAGAACACCAGCCTCTGAGAACATTTCAGCAGCTGTTATCTAGTGACTGGGGGACAGGCCCTCCCTGGCTGTGCAGCAGTGATGAGAAGGAGGCCCCTCAGGGAGACAGGACAGGCTGCTGTGTCCTGCGGAGGCCAGGGTGTGTCTTCGCCACGCAGGTCATCTGGCCCTTGTACCAAGAGTCCTTTTAGTAAGAATCCGTTTAGTTAAAAGCAATACATTTCCTGTTGTTTGTTAGACAGGTGTGGTTATTTTGCTTTAATGAAACTTATGAAAAGCAAACGTGAGCCCAGTTTTTCTGGAAAGAAATGATTAGGTCAACTCATATGCCAGGATCTGATCTGGCCCTTGTAGTAACAGTCCTTTCAGTTTAAAGCAGTACATTTCCTGTTGTTTGTTAGACAGATGTGGTTATTTTGCTGTAATGAAACTTACAAAAAGCAAATGTGAGCCCAGTTTTTCTGGAAAGAAATGATTAGGTCAACTCAAATCCCAGAATCTGAGCCAAGTGAAGGAGCCCGTGTTGCCACCCAGTGCAGGGCAGCGTCAGCTCCCTGGAAGCACGAAGCACTGAGGGCAAGGCCTGCTTGAGCTGCACGGGCCTGGACCTCTGGATTTTTACCAGCTTCCCCAGGTGATGCTGAGAAGGACCCAAACCTGAGAACCATTGCTCTAGGGCACTGGTTTTAAAACTTGGCTGCAAGTTGGAGTGACCTGGGGGAGATTTATAAAGATAATGATGTCTAGGTCCCACCCATCCCCAAAGGATCAGATTTGATTATTGGGTTGGGTGTAGCCTGGATGTCGAATGTTAAAAAAGCTTTTTTTTTTGAGACAGGGTTTCACTCTGTCACCCAGCCTGCAGTGCAGTGGCATGATCACAGCTCACTGCAGCTTACCCAGACTCAGGTGATCCTCCCACCTCGGCCTTCCGGGCAGCTGACACCGTAGGTGTAAGTGCTGCCATACCAGCTAATTTTTTTGTATGTGTAGAGACAGGGTCTCGCTTTGTTGCTCAGACTGGTCTCAAACTCGGGCTCAACCAGTCTGCCTGCCTCGGCCTCCCAAAGCGCTGGGATTACAGGTGTGAGCCACTGTGCGTAGCCTTAACATTTTAAATGTTTATTAATTCATTCAAAAATAATGACAGTAACCCACCACCTGTTTTATGAAAAGGTAAAATGTATATTTTTTAAAAATCAGAAATATGTCATTATATTTTTGCAGATGTCTAATAATCAGCCATGAGAGATGATAGCTGGATTCTCAGGTCTGCCTCAGCATTCAGTTTGTGGTAATTTTTTTAACGCTTAGGTTATTTATTTAACTAAAGTTAATGCATAACAACTTATTACTAACAGGAGCTGTTTTGTCCCTTCCTAATGGGTAGTCCAAGTTAGTAATGGAAAGAACAATAGGTGGGTCTCAGTTGAGATTTAATTGAACATGCATTTAGGTGTGAACTAATTTTTCCCTTTAATGTTATTTTTAAAATATTATTTATTCACTTAAATATTTACTGAGTGATTGATTCTTCAGCATTGTTGTAGGATGTTATTTGAACAAAGGTCTGAGGGAACAAGGGACAAAGGTGCCTGGGAAAGAGCTGGCCATTGCTTTGATTGAAGTATATGCAGAAAATCCGGAGGCCTCATACCATAGGAGGCAGAGGGGTCTGTGGGGAGGTGGGTCTGTCTTTGCCTGCTGGGACAGGTTTTGCATCTTAATCGTGATTCTGGTTCTTTAGTCCTTGGGCAGCACGTGCTCCAGGTATGGAAACTCTTATGCAAGGACTGCGTGCCTCTGGGCTCAGGGTCCTTAAAGCCAGACAGATGTATTTCCATTTTAAAACCCAGACAACAAAAGCTCACTGTAGAAAGCTGAACCCATTAAAAAAGTCATTAGCCAAGGCCAAGAAGATTGAGATGGACAAGCTGGAAAAGGCCAAAAAGGAGTGAAAGAAAACTGAGTTTCTGATGGGCAACAAAAAGGCACCACGACCACTACCACAGCCACCACCAAGGCCACCACCACAGCCACCACCACTACCACCA
>NW_016107720.1:950012-972085 GCF_001604975.1 Cebus imitator
ACCACCACCACTACCACCACCACAGCCACCAGCATGACCACCGCCACAGCCACCACCAAGACCACCACCACAACCACTGCCACAGCCACCACCACTACCACCACCACAGCCACCACCATGACCACTGCTATAGCCACCACCACTACCACCGGTACTACCACAACCACAGCCACCACCACAACCACCACCACGACCACCACAACAGCCACCGCCACAACCACTGCCACAGCCACCACCGCTACCACCACCACAGCCACCAGCATGACCACCGCCACAGCCACCACCACAACCACCACCACGACCACCACCACAGCCACCGCCACAACCACTGCCACAGCCACCACCACTACCACCACCACAGCCACCAGCATGACCACCGCCACAGCCACCACCACGACCACCGCCACAGCCACCACCACGACCACCGCCACAGCCACCACCACAACCACTGCCACAGCCACCACCATTACCACCGCCACAGCCACCACCACGACCACCGCCACAGCCACCACCACAACCACTGCCACAGCCACCACCATGACCACCACCACAGCCACCACCATTACCACCGCCACAGCCACTACCACCACCACAGCCACCACCATGACCACCGCCACAGCTATCACCATTGCCACCACGAGCACAACTGTTGCAGATGCTCGAAAGAGAAAGAGCAAATGGGACTCGGCTATTCCAGTGATGACGATAGCCCAGCCCACCATTCTCACCACCACGGCCACCCTGCCAGCTGCTGCCATGGTCACCACCAACGCCAATGGCTTCAAGACCACCGTCATCTCTGCTGTGGGCACTGTTGTGAAGAAGGCCAAGCAGTGACCTGAGGGGCCACCCTAGGACTTGAAAGGTCCTTGTAGCCCGGTGACCACTGCCCAGTGAGAGGCGCCACTTTGCATATTTCAGGACTGGGGCCTGCTCCCCAGATGCCACCTGAGAGGAGCTTCTGTGTGGCATTCCAGCTGGAAGGACATGCAGTGTGGGAGCCGGGCGCTGTGGACAGGGTCTGTTGCCCATTAAAAGTGCTGTATTTTTGCCTCTTGGCATCTCAGGAAAAAAAAAAAAGGTTTTTAAAAAAATTCTCTAATGTCATGAGTCTTATGTTGCTTCTGGCAACTGTCAATAACCCAGAGCAGGCATGTACTTCATGTCCAGTAGGAAACATTGGACGTGAGTTACATGCCCGCTGGGTTATTTACAGTTCATCATCCATTTTGGAATTACAACAACCCTACACTCCTCTCGCGCTTAGTATTTTGTTTCTCACACTTGCATACCGAATCATTAGTATGATGTCTTTTGTCTGTGCATTATGTTTTGAAATGAAAACTCAAGCCTCTGTGCATCTTCTTTTGTTATTAAAAAATACTTAAATACAGAAAAATATAGCAGCCCCTGACTCCTGGTTTCTGATTAAGATGCTGCATGAGCAGCTCCTGCAGATGCACAGAGGTTGTGGCCAGCTCATGCAGCCCTGAGTTGACCGGGTTAGCCCATTTGGTGTGTAAAGGAAACAGCGGTCCAGGGACGGAGGGTGGGTGCCGGGTCACAGGATTCGGGGCGGGGTATCATTTGTTTTCTCTCCAGTGCTGCTCCAGTCAGCTTATCGCCACCTCTGTGAAGCAGACAGAGTTTTGGAGTTAAAATAATAGGGTCCTATTTTCTAAGTATTTATTTTAGGAGCAGGGCTTTAAATCTAGCATTTTAGGGCAGCAGTTTAGTGCGGTTGTCATTTGATGTCCCCGGTTGGTGCTGTCAAGAGCTGCTCCCCGATGAGTCTGTAGGCTTGCACGTGCCCCATCTTCAGGTGCCCGATGCCTCCTCTTGCCCTGGGCCTCCCTTGCACTGCGGGCTGTGTGGGCCTGTCAGGAATTCGCACACATCCAGCCTGCTCTGTTTATGACAACCTGATGTCGTAGTGATTGTAGTAAATGTGCACTCTTTGAGCTCTGGGCAAGCATTTACAGTTATTGCTTTGTATTTTAGTAAGTGCCAAAGTGAGTCTTGCTTTCTTATTGGACTGCATGAATTTTAGAATAACTTCGATGAGTGCCATGAACTCTTAGAATTCTTATTGGAATTAACATTAAAGTATACATTAATTAAACTTTCTTACAACGTTGATCTCTCCCATTCATAAACATGATATATCTTTCTACTTAATGTCTTCTTTTATGCATTTCAGTTGAAATTTGTGTTTTCTTCGTAACAGTCTTGCACATTTTCATTAGGCTTATTCCCAGAAAAGTTACAGGTTTGCTTGTAATCGTGAACAGAATCTTTTTCCTATTACATGTCTTCACTGCTGCTTGCTGGTGTGTAGGCCCTCTGTTAGTTTCTGGATGTCAGCCTTGGATGTAGTAACTTAGTGATTTCTGATAGATTGTCCATAGAGGCTCCTGAGTTTTGTACAAAGATCATCATGTTGTCTACGATGACAGTTTTGCACCTTACACTCCATCTTTTTTTCACTCACTTTTTTGTTGTTATTGGCTAATACCGCCAGTATAATGTTGAAGAGTGTTGATACAGGAAATCCTTAGGTTCATTCAAATTTCATGTGACTATTTCTCAATTCTCGCCATTGAGTGAGATGTTCAGTAGAGGGTTTGGTGGGTCATGTTGATTGCCTACCTGATGAGAGAGAACCGTGATGACCAGGAGGCTCATCTCGCCTCCGAGTAGCTTAGCACAGAGCTGGTGTAGCAGGTTGTTGGTAGTTCAGCTGAGTAGACCAAGACCTGGTGGGCCCCTGCACTTCCCTGTTTCTAAGCAGGCCACTTGATAGAGCAGGGGGCTCCCACTTTGGCAAGGTCACCAAGAAGTGCTTTGTCTCCCTGAGCCTAGAGAGATGCCATGTTGCGAGAGTAGGGTCCCTCCGTGGGGACATAGCTCTGGAACACTCAGACTTTGCTGTGAAAGATGAGAGCTGGGCAGGCATGGGTGCATTCCTACTCCCCCTCCGCTCGATTTCCCCAGACAGTCTCTGCTGTGTCTACGTTGTGGGGCACTAGTGGTGTGTGTAGGACCCTTTCACAACAGTTGTGATGATTGAGACAAGGACTAGGGGCAGGACCTGTGCCGCCTTGTCTTCCATATACCAGAGCTTATGTGGTTGCTCTTTTGATGTGAGTGGGCGGGCCGGCCTTACTTTCTGTTCTTTGTCCAGTTGTATAATTGATATGGTTGTTTTTGGTACAGAGTGCACTGCATAGACTTATGAGTGGTTGCATGCCCTGTAGACCTGTCTTTGGCACCTACAAAGTCAGCCAAATACATAGCCAGAAATGACCTGGAAATCATGCCAAGATGACACACAATGTGTTAGACCAGGGGAAGGAAGGCACTTGGCCTTTTCACACAAAGTTTAATTCAGGCAGCGTTGCTATACAGCACTGTAAGTTTAGCAGCTTTTTCTGGCCAGTGGAAACCACTTCCTCTTAGAGTACTACTGAAGACTGTAGATGATTACACAAAGAAGTCACTGCTGCCACTCCTGCTGTCCTGGTATCATGACAGTGGCTGAATGTGTCACTATGGTTTGTAGCTGGCTTGAGCAGTGGGATGATTGGAGCTTGGGGAGATTGTGTAAAGTCCACCACTTCACTGCTGGTAAGTTTTACAACAGTTGTGATGATTAAGACAAGGACTAGGGGCAGGACCTGTGCCGTCTGTCTTCCATATACCAGAGCTTATGTGGTTGCTCTTTTGATGTGGGTGGGCGGGCCGGCCTTACTTTCTGTTCTTTGTCCAGTTGTATAATTGATATGGTTGTTTTTGGTACGGAGTGTACTGCATAGACTTATGAGTGGTTGCATGCCCTGTGATGCACGCATTGTACATCTGCACGTCATAGCACCAAAGGTATGTGTTCAGCACGTTTTTGCACAGCACTCCCCAATATTCATGTCTTTACACTTCCTGGTTTACAAAGCTCAGGTTTTGTTGTATAATCTACACTTTAGAAAATGTAACCGCAATTTCTATGCAGAGCTAAATTCTAACTGATCCAAGCCAACTGTGTAATCCCATTGTGTTTGTCAGTGATCGGTTTAGAGGTAGGCCTATGGCTCCATAGTGAACCCTGAGACTTAAGAGCAAGGCAGCTGAGGGCCTCTTGGAGAACGCTCCAAGAGTACGTGGTGATGCTGGACATTACTGAGTCTGTATTGGAGCCTGGAACCACTGCAGCCGCCATGCCACTGTGAGGGCCGGCCTGAGAGTAAGTCGGCAGTCCAAGGACGGCAGGGAGAACAGGTGGAACCACTGAAATAACTGATCCTAGAATCACTCCAGTCTGATTTCTTATTTTTAGAGATTACAAAATTTTCTTATTGTTTAAGCTAGTTTAATAAAAACTTTCTGTACTGTTACAGACTTGATCATGTACAAGAATTTCCATTTTATATTTCTAGTTTTCTAAAAGCATTACTTTTAATTTTATAATGGGTGTGTGTGGAATGCTTTAATGCATCTATTGAGATGATTATATGTCATTTTTCTTTTGATTCATTAATGTGGTAAATTACATACCATTTTTTCCATGCTGAAAATGAACAGCTGCATTGTCAGACAAATCCTACTAAATCATTGTATTTTGGCTTTTTAGTACACGATTGGATTGGGGTTGCTATATGTACTTAGCATTTTTGTATCTATATTTATTAGTGATGTTTACAGTGATTTCCTTCCTTATATTTCCCTTGTTTAGTTAGTGTGCCTTATAAAATGAACTTGGTAGACTTCCACCTTTTCTATTCCCTGGAACAATGGGAGCTTGCTTGGGCTTGTAGTCTGCTCTGAAGCACACACTAGTGTGCAGGGTGCTCAGCAGGAGTGCTTGGGACCAACACCTGTGGAGGGGAGGAGCAGAAGCAGCACTGGGCAGAGGGAGCAGCTGGGCAGCAATGCAGCCCTAGAGGAAGCCGCGCTGAACCCTGAAGTGCGAATGGCTTTCCTCCTTGTCCCAGGCTGGGTGAGATGGGTGGACTTCGCAGGTGCACAGGGATCTGTCACTGGATGTGGGAGAAGGCAAGACTTCCGGGGTGGCACTTGGTCTCTCCAGCAAAGGCAGTCCCTACAAAGGGCTGACAGGTGGGGGTTCTCAGAACACCTTCTGAAAAAAAAACCAAACATTTTTTACACATCTATTTTATTTCTTATGTTGGATTAAGTTATTTAATAGCTTTGGTATTTGAGTTTTCTTTCTGTATGTTTTTTTCCTAGAACATTGCCCTTGTCATCTTGATTTTTATTTCTTTCTGTCATGAAATTTTAAAAAATACTTTTTAATCTATATTGTAATTATAATCATTTTATACTTTATTCCTAATATTTCTTCGTTTTGCCAACTTTTCTTGATCAGTCTTCCTAAAGATTTCTCAATTTCACTAATGTTTTCAAAGTACTACTTTCAGGTTGTTGCTTATCTCTATCGTGGTGTTAATTTTGTTACTTTATTTCTGCTTGCACCTTTCTTCTGCATTTCTTTCTACTTTTTCAGTGTGTACTGTGTTTTTCTTTTTTCCCCACTTGTATTGAATTATTAGCTTCTTTATTTTCTTTATTTTGCATTTCTTAATGGTGAATTTAAGTTTATAAATATTATCTAATTGTCATTTTAACAGCATCCCAGAATATTTTTTCTATTTTAAAATTTTATTGGAAATAATTCTTGTTATTTCTTTGTTATCCCATATAAAGAATCACATAGTTGACTCAACCAAGCCTGCACTCCCAGCGTCTCATCTCATCTTAGCATATCACAAAAAACCATGACCCAGTAGATGCACCTACGTAACATATGAAGAAGAATAAAATAACTACTCATTGCCGGTCATGTAGGGTAATCATTAGAATAGTAAAATGTTAACAACTTCCACCTTTACGTTTTCTCCTCTCCCACGCCAGTGGTAACTGGAATAGCTACATTTTGTTGCTATTCTCTCCTTGGTGTGCTTTAGTGTTTTACTATCTATGCATCTATCACTAAGATACTATTTGTATTTGTGCATTTTGAGTACCTTATATAAATGGTGTTGTATTGTGTGTATTTTGGTGTCATACTATATGTATTCTTCTGAGACTATTTGTTTGTTGTTGTTCAACATTGAGTTCATTACTTACACCGCTCTATAGAAATCTACTTGTGAATGCACTAAAGAGCAATCATACATTCTCTGTGGTGGACAGTTAGCTGTATTTAGTTTGGGGATATTATGAACAATGCTGATGCAAACATTTATGTGTAGGTTTCACAGTGTGCATGTGAACACATTTCTGTAGGATGGACAATGGGAAGTAAAATTGGTCTTAGGACCTAGCACAGTGTCAATTTCACTAGATGATACCAAATTCCTTTCCAGAGTAGTTGAGAATAAACTTCCACCACGGTGCCAATCGACATATGTGTGTAAATTTTTACTTTCTTTTAAACTGTATTTCTTTATTAGTAAGGAAGTCAGTGTCTTTTAATACGATTATTGGCCATTTATACTTCTGTGAAATGAATATTTCTAATATCTTTTGCCCATTTTTGTAGTGTTTTGCTTTAGTTTATTTTTTGATTTCCTTTTGAGTTGATTTTGAATGTTTATTCTTAAAGAATATAAATGTTTCAAATAACTTCTTCCGACCCGAGGCTTGTCTTTTCCTTTTTTAAAAAATGTGGCACATATACACCATGGAATATTATGCAGCCATCGAAAATGATGAGTTCGTGTCCTTTGCAGGGACATGGATGAACCTGGAAACCATCATTCTCAGCAAACTGACACGAGAAGAGAAAATGAAACACCGCATGCTCTCACTCATAGGTGGGCATTGAACAGTGAGAACACATGGACACAGGGAGGGAGGCATCACACACTGGGGTCCGTAGGGGGGGAAATAGGGGAGGGACAGCAGGGGGTGGGGAGTTGGGTAGAGATAGCATGGGGAGAAATGCCAGATATAGGTGATGGGGAGGAAGGCAGCAAATCACACTGCCACATGTGTACCTATGCAACAATCTTGCATGTTCTTCACACGTACCCCAAAACCTAAAATGCAATTTAAAAAAATAGGGTCTTTCTATGAAGAGCAGGCTTTCTGTTTATTTTTAGGAGTCAGGTTGACCTAGCTTTTACTTCATGGCTGAGCTTTCATGTCTTACTTAAGAAAACACGTTACTGTAACAAGACTGTAACAACAATTTCTCTATAATTTCTTCTAAAACTTTACTGTTTGTTTTAATTTTTAAGTCTTTAATTTATATGCTAGGCTCTGATTTGTGTGATGCCCTAACTCCTAGTATGTTGAATGCGACTGTATTTGTGGATATGATCTATAAAGGGGTAACTAAGGTACAATAAATTCATTAAGGTGGATCCTAATCCAGTGTGACTGGTGTCCCTGTATGAAGAGGAGATCAGGACACAGAGGAAGCCATGCGCAGTCACGGATGGGAATGGCCATCTGCAAACCAAAGAGGGTCCTCAGAAGGAGCCAGCACTGCTGACACCTTGATCTTGGACCTCCAGCCTCCAGAACTGTGAGAAAATAAAGTTCTGTTATTTAAACCTGCCAGTCTATGGTACTTGTTACAACAGCCCTAGCAAACCTATGCACCATTCAAATTAATTTTTATATCTGTTGTGAGGTAAGATCCAGTACTTTAAAAGCATGTTAATCAATTGTTCTAGTACCATTCTTCACACAGGGATCTGCAGTGTCTTGTATATACATAAAGTCTTTCAAATACTTTGGGGGTACATTCCCTCAATGGAGAGAACTCATCGCTTGAGACAAGTCACTGAAGAAGATGAGATTGCTAGCCATGCTATTTATTTGCCTTCATTAGAAATTCTCTGCAGCCCATAATCCAAATAGTCTCCATGTCTAGATGCCTGAAATTTATTTTTCAGTTCTTGTCTTAACTTCCTAAAGTTAGGAAGTTAGGTTCCTAACTATAGGAACTGAAGCTTTGTCAAAAGCCAGTTACCCTGTCCCTGCTCACACACAGGCAGCAGTGGTAACAGGATGAATACCTGCCCCAAGAGAGTCCAAAGAAAAGCAGAGAATGTTTGCTTTCCATACGTGGTCTGGCTCCAAAAAGCCATCACAGAAATTCTGACGTAAAGCCCATCCAAGTTCATTCAGTTCTAAACATTTAAACATTTGTATTCTAATTTCCTTTTTAATGCATTGAGTATTTTGACTGTAGTTCCCAAATATGTGGCTTTTAAATCTCTTTGACGCTGATTTCTAATTTGCCCTTTGTGTATGGAAAATGCCTTTTCTAAAATGTCAATTATTCAAAAATTTCTAAGACTGATTTGGAGCCCAACACATAGTCAAGCTTGAAAAATTTTTTATGAATAGGGCAGCTGCATGAGTTGATTGCTGAGGTAGATGTGAGATAACAACACTTAGATAATAAAATTTAAATATTGTTTAAAGCTAACCATGTTGTAGACATGTTTTCATGCCATTAATCTGATCTTTGTGCTTTAGTGATGGTTTTATATCTATACTGACCCTAAAATGCATGCCCTCTGCTACCAGGCAGAAGGGCTCACTGAAATCTGAATCTAAGCATGTCTCCCTGTTCTGCCTGTTGAGATGCGTGACCCCTCTCCTCAGTGAATCCCGTCTCCACCATAATGCCTCGAGCAGCACTCTCAGTATGGTGGCACTTACGTATCGCATCATGTCTTGAATTTCTTTCTACTGGGGCTCCCCAGGGAAACAGAACCAATAAAATGTATGTAGGGAAAGACTTTTATTATAAGGAATTGGTTCAAATCGTTACGAAAGCTGAGAAGTCCCAGGTTCTGCAGTCAGCAAGCTGGGGACCCAGGAGAGCTGATGGTCTAGAGTGCCAGCCAGATTTGGAATTAGAGGCAGGAGAAGGCCAGTGTCCCAGCTCAAAGACAGGTGGAGAGGGTGAGCTCTCCCTTACCCTGCCTTTTGTTTATTTAAGCCCCCAGCAGATGGGATGGGGTGGACGAACTGTAGGTGGGGCAACCTGCTTTACTCATTCTACGGATTCAAATGTTAGTCTTGTCCAGAAATGCCTCATCTACACAGAATAATGAGTAACGAAAGTGCTGGGCACCCCAGGCCCAGCCAAGCTGACAAATAAATTAACCATCACATTCTCTTTGTACAATTATAATCTGCCTAGGCTGAAAGTGCCTGAGGGTAGGAAACACATCCCATTGATCTTTACATCTTGAGTCAAGCATGCAACTCCACGAAGCAACAGACACATATTTTTGAACAAGTAGTAGATCATTTGTATACCTCTAGTTCTATGTTTCAAAAAGTAAGGCGATGTTTAGAAACATCTCTACTTCTTCTGCTTCCAGAGATCCTGAGATCCATGTAGGGCTGAAGATGCAGGTCTCTCCTATGCAGGGTGGGGTTTCTTAAAAGTTGTCAAGAGTAAGGCCTGCTTTCAGAGACACAAGTGAAATGCAGAAGAGGATGTGAGAGTAAAACATGACTGAGCTCAGAAACGCTTGGCGATACAGGATAAAAATAAGTACAACACACCCAAACACAGGATGATAGCTTGTGTGGCAAACAGAGACGCCGTCAGTCGGACTGCTTATGCCCAGATAGGAGATGTGATGGTGTGTGCAGCTTACGCACACGAGCTGCCAGGATTCCGTGTGAATGTCCGCGGACAGCTTGAGCTGCAGCGTGTGGTACTGGCCTGTGCTGTCCCCAGCTTCTCAACAGGCTTGGCGTGGGCGAGATCCACGAAGGCCAGGTGGAGGTGACCGAAGATGAGTACAGCATGGAGAGCACTGACAACCCGGTGGGGGATAGGGGGGCTGCACCTGCTATTCAGATGCAGGCCTTGCCAGAACTACCACTGGCAATAAAGTTTTTGGGGTCCTGAAGGATGGAGGCTTGTTAATCACTCACAGTACCAAATGATTCCCTGGTTATGATTCCAAAGGCAAGGAAGTACAGTGGGAGCATGTCATGGGAGAGATGTTGCAGGCTACATGCTGACCTGACAGAATAAGCTGAAGAGGCTCACAAGAAACCCCTCTCTCAGCACTTCTGTGTCGGCCAGGCGCGGCGTCTCATGCCTGTAATCCCAGCACTTTGGGATGCTGAGGCAAGGGGATCACAGGAGGTCAGGAGCTTGAGAACAGCCTGGCCAACATGGCAAAAAACCGTTTCTACTAAAAATACAACAAATTAGCCAGATATGGTGGGGTGTGCCTGCAGTCCCAGCTACTCCAGAGGCTGAGGCATGAGAATACTTTGAACTCGTGAGGCAGAGGTTGGCAGTGAGCCAAGATCATTTAAATAATTAAAATTAAATTTAAAATTTTAAATTGTGAAAAAATTTTAAATTGTTAAATTTTTAAATTGTTAAAAATTTAAATTTAAAACAATTTCTGCCTTCAAAAGCCTCATGGTTAAACAGTATAAACATTTAGCTAGAAGGTTAGGTCATGATACATGTTTGTTAGAAGGAAAAAGTATTTCAGGCTGGGAGGATTTAGAAAGAAAAGATTCATGATGGAGGCTACTTTGAGTTCAATCTTCACAAATAGGCATGATGTTGGAAGTGAATGAGGGAAGCGCGTCCTACCAGGGTAGGAAGGGAGGTCCAGGGTGTGCTGGGGTTGGGGGTGGGGTGCTTATTTTTTAGCTTATGGCTGTCTGCGGTGAACATGGAGAAGAAAGCTGAGTAAGGTTGGAAAGGTAAGTTGAGCCTGAACTCAGAGGGTTATAAATGTTAGGTTAAGAAGTTTAAATTTTATTTAATAGGCAATTGTTAATTAGTTTTAAATTTAAATCTAATTTTAAAATTAAATTAAATGTTTTAAAATTAAAATAAAATTTAGAATTTTTAATTAAAATTTTAAAAATCAGTAGATCTATTGAGGGACTTCCCTTCCCTGGTCCGCGAGGGGCGTGGTTTCAAATACAGGGATTTCAAATGCAGGGATTTGAGCCCCTCCTCCACGCCTCCATCTGGGGACCAGCGGGGTTTCAAATGTAAAGATCTTGGTCTGATTTTTGCGGGCGCCAGGCCAGGTAGGCAAAGCCAAGCCAGATGGGGCTCTTTTGTCCCCAAATCCGGCCGAAAGCTCTGGGAGGAGGGGGCTCTGTAACTCAGGCTTGTGGACCAACTAACCAATCCACTAGCAGAGTCAAAGATCAATCACTCCGGAGGAAGTTCGAAAGAACTCTCATTGGACGAGAACATGAATGGGGCGGGAATAACTCAAGGGTTAAATATCCAGCTGCTCCCACCTAAACGGATTTCCCTCTCTGGGGTCCCCTCCCACAAAAGCGTGAGAGCTGTCTTCTTTCTCTCTCTCTAACAAATCGCTTTTCTGCAAAATTCTTTGGGTCCACGATATTTATTCGAACTGCAAACTCCCCGCTCCTCCGGGTCCCTTTCCCCATTCTTCGGGGTTAGAGAGGCCAAGAACCTCTATCTCTGGGAGCTGGATGTGCTCCCACCGCCCCCCCCCCACCCCTTACAATACATTTGAAAGAGATTTTGAAGAACAAATATGAATGGGGAGGCAGCAGATAAGAAACCCAGTTGGGTGGTGACGATGGCATTGAGGATGTGCTGTAAGCCAAGCCTGAGCTTGGCAGGGGCAGGAAGAGGTGGTCATGAGTGGGAGGAAGGCAGCTTCTTGGGACCCCTGTGGCGAGAGGCCCTCCCACAGAAGTAAGGGCTCGCTGAATGTCCCCTTAATCTCTTTCATGGTTTTCCACCCACTGACGGGCACTGGGTGATACTGTGGTTTATTAAAAGCACATAGCTCACAGACTCCCCCAATTTTGTTTTCAGGGTCCTGCATGGAACTAGCAGCTGGCAAGGATGTGCTGTGTGCAGCAGAGCACCTGGGCGCTGGGGCCTCTTCTGGCATTTTCCAGTGAGCTATGATTGGGCAACAGAGTGGGACCCCATCTCTAAAAAAAGATTTTGAAAAAAATATAAAATCAATTAAAAAGGATTTTTAAGCCTTCTAATATTTGGATATAGTTTTCCATGTTACTGTAGTTTATTTTATAGACCTGACGGTTTAGATGCATTTCACTTTCCCTTTTGCTAGTCACGTGGTTATACTTTCATTTGAAATACATTTGTGTACTTGTCCTAAAACACTTTCACCTACGCCATCACACTTAGTTTGAACAGGAGCAGTGCTTTGCATGCGGCGGTTTGCTGAGCAGAGTCTGGTGAACCAATCTGGGCCATGTGAGACTGAATCTTTCTATTCCAGGGCATTCAGATCCCAGCTGTCACCAACCTGCTGTGTGACAGTACACATTACTGAAAGCCTCTGTGCTCTAGTTTCCTCACTGATAAAGGAGGGATACTAATGGTACCCGCTTTATGGTGCTGTGAGAGTTAAGAGACAACAAAAAAGTCAAACATGGGGCTGGGCGTGGTGGCGCACGCCTGTAATCCCAGCACTTTGGGAGGCCGAGGCGGGTGAATCACAAGGTCAGGAGATCGAGACCATCCTGGCTAACATGGTGAAACCCTATCTCTACTAAAAATATAAAAAGTAGCTGGGCGTGGTGGCACACGTCTGTAGTCCCAGCTACTCAGGAGGCTGAGGCAGGAGAATTGTTTGAATCTGGGAGGTGGAGGTTGCCGCGAGCCGAGATCGCGCCACTGCACGCTGGCCTGGGTGACAGAGCGAGAAAAAAAAAAAAAAAAGGAAATGTCAAACACGTAGAACTGTACGAGTGCTTGGTAAATGTCGCTGTTAATAACAGATGAAAAAACCTGATAAAAATAAATCACTTTGGGATAAGGATTTTAATATTCTTACAGACACTCCCCATCCAGTTCTTAGCTCAATGGATCGGGTTATCTGTAAGGACAGCTGCCTCTTTCCGGGTGCCCCATGGAGACAGCAATCCTCCTCTCTTACCTTCTCAAGGCTGGCCCTTTTCCATCATCAAGGCTGCATTCATGCAGAAGGCAAACCTTCCACCCTGACCTGATCAGGCTGATTAACTTCAACTCCTAGGAGAAAAGACTCTTGATAACACATTTTGACCCTCGGTTCTCACCTATAGTTCTGCCTGAATTTCCATTTGCTTAACTAATGGATGCATCTAGCAGACTCAGTCCCTAAAAAAGACACATTTGAATGATAACAGCCAGAGCCCAGCAGCTGAGCTGGGCTGCCCAAAGCTGAGCTCCTCCTTTGGAGAGGACTGCACTTGGCATTAGTTACCCTGTGGAGGAGCAGGCGGAGGCAGAGGTGGAGGCGGAGGCAGAGGTGGAGGCAGAGACAGAGGCGGGCTGCTTCACTTCCCTCTTCTGGGAGCAGCCCTGCGTGGTGCATATCCATGTCATTTGTTTTTTAATCTTTTGGAGACTATCCGTATCAATTTGATTATCAATTTACCTGAAGTTTGAATGTCTGTAAGGACAAAATATAAAGCTAGGGGTCTGAAGATCTCTAGCAGGGATGTATCTGTAATCTACCTATCCCTCCATCTCAGCCTGTTAACTGTGTATCATCATGGGTTAAATTAATTACTGGGAGACCACAGAGTCAATTTAATAGCTCAAATGAGCATTTTTCAATTTCTGTAATAATCATGACTTAAGCAAACAAAGTTTCTCTAACAAGGATGGCTTATAAGTAGAAGTGGCTAAATCTTCACTTCTAGAAATTATGCTGCTTTTTATTAACTATCAATAAACCTAGAAAGATGATCTTATAAGTAGACAACAGATTTTGCCTACTTTAATCTTAAGGATACCTCTGTCTCAACTCTTTGTTCACAGCGCTCTGACCACTGGAATATTAATAGTTGATAATCTTTCCCTTTAATTTTCCACTGATAATATCAATTCCTAACCCAGATTTTTGGATCTCTCAAGCGTTCTTATTATATAGTTGTCACATACATTTCTTTTTCCTTTTTTTTTTTTTTTTTTTAGGGAGTCTCGCTCTGTCACCAGGCTGGAGTGCAGTGGCATGATCTCGGCTCACTGCAATCTCTGCCTCCTGGGTTCAAACAATTCTCCTGCCTCAGCCTCCTGAGTAGCTGGGATTACAGGCACGTGCCACCATACCTAGCTCATTTTTGCATTCACCATGTTGGCCAGGATGGTCTCGATCTTCTGACCTCGTGATCCACCTGCCTCAGCCTTCCAAAGTGCTGGGATTACAGGTATGAGTCACCATGCCTGGCCTGTCACATACATTTTTTAAAGAAGTCCACCCTAAAAAGAAATCAAGAATGGTCTTTTCTGGTTATACATGAACTCCTATAGGGTCGTCCACTACTAAAGCAACAGAGGGTGGTGCCTTTTTTTTCTAGAAGCTGCTGTTCTTACAAGAGAGCAATCTAAAAGCAGGAACTGTGCTTAATTAACATCAAAGGGCTGGCCCAGGAAGTTCGCAAGCAGTTCTGGAAGCTTTCCGATGTTTTCTGCCTGCTTTGGGAAGGTAACTCTTTGCTTCATCATCAGTTATCTGGATAGGAACTGAAGGGAAAAATATCGATTTTTTTTTCTTAACAAACTGCATCAGGATGCTGGGTCTGTGGCTCCAGCAGCTGGTGTTTCCTGTGCTCAGGATGTTGGCCTTGTAGAGTATCTTGAAAGTACTTCTGTACTCTCAACACAGAAACTGACAGCTTAGTTTGATCAAAATTGTTACTTTACCTTGCACATTTTCAAGACTTCTACAGGTTTAATGAACACAGAAATCTGGGGGAACTTTCACACTCTCCAGGGCTCATTTGTAGAGGTTCTCAAATACTCCCATCAGCAAAGGGGAGCCCCAGATGGCAAAAGGACACAGGATGAGTCACCCTTCAAATGAACCAATAATCCATTCTTTGGTTCTTCTACCTTTGTCAAAATTCCTCCATCAGCGTCTGCAGAAAATCACAATTCTTGATACACAGCTTGTTCCAATAAATCACAACAGGATTGCTGGTGACTGTAGACCCAGCTGTCAAACTATTTCAACTTGATAGAGAATATGTACATGAAACCTATAGCTGTCATCATACTTAATAGTGAAAAACTGAATGTTTTCCAGCTGGGGACAAGGTAACAATGTCAGTTCTTGCCACTCTTTTTCAACACAGAAATTTTAGTTATCATACTAAGACACACAAGAAAGGAATAAAAAGCCATGTAGATGGGAAAGCTGGAAATAAAACTGTCCATATTTGCAGATGACATAATTATCTATGTAGAAAATGCCAAGTAATCTATAAATAACCTCTTAAAATTAGTAGGTGTTACCAAGCTCACAGGATACAAGATAGACATGGGAAACTCAATCACATTTCTATATGCTAGCAACAAACATGTCAAAACTGAAATGAAAAATATAATAACACTTTAAACCTCTTAAGAGCAATGGAAATAGTTAAGTATAAACCTGACAAAACATGCATAGGATCTGTATATTGAAAAATCACACAATTCTGATGAAGTGGAAAAAGAACTATTTAAATAGAGAGACATACATGTTTGTGGGTTCAAGACTCAATAAGGATATAATTCTCAATTTGATCTGTAGGTTGATTGCAATTCCTATAGAAATAACAGCGTGGCTTTTTGTAGAAACAGACAAGTTTATTCTAAATTTTATGTGGGAAGGCACAAGCCCTAGAATACTTTAAACTTGACAAAGGAGAATAAAGTGTGTGGCCGTAAAACCACAGTGTACAAAAGTATTAACAGTTCATTACTTACAACCCAAAAATGAAGAAAAGATGGGCAATTTGGACATTTTCAGGGAGCTAAGGTTTTAGAGAGGAAAGTATCCTTGTAAGGAATGAGACAAGAGAAACTCCCTTACCCCAACACAATATTCTCTGAGAACTGCATTCCTGGTTTCAACCTGATGTGATAGGCTCTGTTCTTTCAAATGGGAGAAGCAAAGACGTCAAAGGGAGAAATCAGAAGACGTATTTTTTTTTCCATCGTAGAGATTTCACATCACCGTTTCCAAAATCGAGTTCATCACCTTTCCCTCTAGGCAGGCTCTATCCCTTCCTATGTCTCCCATCCCAATCGTCGTCACCGCCAAGTTACTTAAGCCGGAAACACACGGCCGTCCAGACTCCTCGCTCTGTATCACCGACTTCATGCGCTCCATTATCGAGAGCGGCGGGTTTAACCTCGTAAGTCTTCCCGGAACGCGTGCCCTCCTCTTGGGTAGCGTTACTACCGTGAGCGCCCACCGGAGAGGACATGGTTCTCATCCAGCCTCCACCCTGCAGCCGAGTAAATCTCCGTGAAACGAACACCTGGCTTAGTTTCTGCTGTAAACCGTGTAATAGTCCCCACTGTTTTGTGAAGGGGCTTGGCGTCCACTGCCCCCACCCCGCGCCTGCCTCCTGCCTGTCCGGCAACTTCGTCCCCGCAGCCTCCGCGGCGCTCGCACCTGCTGTGAAGCTGTGCTCGGGCCGCTCCCGCCGAGGGAACCGCTTTCCCACGGCTCTGCGCTCCAATTCTCACTCGTTTATCACGAGGTAACAGTGTGGGGAAACTAGAATTTTCCGAGGGCTCTCGCCTGTACTTTGTGCTTCTCTGTGAATCCTTGCTTTATGATCTGCACATGGTTTCTAGAGCGCGCTGCATGGAGACTTCCTGCGGTGCCCAGCGCCGGGCTCTCTCCGCCTCTCTCCCACGCGCGGACCTTTCTGTGCCAGCTGGCTGTCGACCCAGGTCAGGAAGCCCAAGGTCGGGGCGTTAACCCACGGGCCCTCCCGCTTTCCCTCCAAGGGCCGAGAGGCGTATACACCCGGAAGGGCTGCGCGGACACCTGGAGCGCCAGCGGCGCCGGGCTGTCCTCTTGGTGCGGAGCCAGACAGCGCAGCCTTGGGACCCCGACCCGGCTCCCGCGCCTCCGGACAGATATCTGCCCCGGCTCCCCGCGCAGCGCGCAGTCCTGAGCGGAGAGGGGCGGGAACCGCGAGAGACCCTCGGCGCCACGGCCTCGCCGCGATGGGGTCCTCGCCTCTACTCAGGTGAGGGATCGCCGCTGCCCCGGCCGCAGCCCAGCCCGCCCTCTCGGGCTCCCCATCACCCCAGCGTGCCTGGGAGCCTCCGGACCTCCCCGGGTCCTGTGCCCAGCCAGGCGCCCGAGGCCGCGCGGCGCCAGGCTCCGTCCTCAAGCCCGCTCTCCCCAGCTTTTGTCTGAAGATCCCCTCGCTGCGGAGGGGCTGTTCACCAGATGCCAGAAAATCAGGGTTGGGGATGCAGGCCAGGGGCTCCAGCCGCTGGGCGCCGCGTCCTTCCTGAACCTGGTGGTGGAAGCGCGCCCACCTCCCCCTTTCCCGGACACCCGCCCGCGGTGCCCAGCCGTGTCTGTAGGATCTAGGACTGGACGTCTGTCCCCGGCCTCCGTCGTGACCGAGGAGGATTGGCCGGGCGATGCGGCGCTCTCCTGGCCCTGAGCCGCCTAGAAGACCCCTCCGGGGTTCCGGCCTCTAAAGCGCCCCGGTCCTTGCCGCTTGGTGGGACGAGCGCCTTCCCCGTGTCACTGTTATCCTTTCTCCTTTCAGCGCGTGTCTCTCCTGGAAGAGAATGGTGGGCATCTTTTTCCTGCCGTTTATCTTATCAGGTTTTGGTCCTCGGTTTAAACAGGAAGAGAACCTCGTGTTCGGAAAAGCGCATCCGCCCCAGCCCAGGTTTGACCGAGAGCTACATTCCTGGGGAGGGAGGGGAGCGATCTCTTCTTTCTTGGAGAAAATAATATCACGAGTGTGCACAGAACACGCCCCACTAACAAGAACTTTTTTTTTTTTTCGCTAGGGTTTCAGCCGTCCCTCCGAGACCTCTCCCGAGCCCTCTCTCCCTTTCCACTTTCTTTCCCTCGCCCACCTCCTCCAGGTTTAATTGGTCTCATCTGACTCCTTTGGAGCTGAAGAACCGATCTGTGGGACTTGGAACTGAAAGCACAGGTCAGGGTAACCCCCACTTCACACTGGAGGGCCACAAGTTCCTGATCTTCGGGGGCTCCATCCACTATTTCCGGGTGCCCAGGGAGTACTGGAGGGACCGTCTGCTGAAGCTGAAGGCCTGTGGCTTCAACACTGTCACCACGTGAGTGCCGGCCCCTCACCTCCATGACCTTGTTACCCTACAAGTGCATCCTGCCTGGGAGCCCCGGTTTTGGGGTCCAGCGTGAGGACTTACCTTCTGAATGTTTCCAGCACATACCTTTTATGCTTAAGCCTCCCGCTGTCACTTAAGTCTCCTGCTGAGTTTGCTCTGTGATTAAAGACTTGGATAGGGGTGAGTAGGAGACGCTAAAGGGAGGAGGTTATTTCCTCAGAAATCTGTCTAACGAAGGAATACCGGGATCCCTAAGAGCACTCAGTTTAATGACATAAGCTTAAGGGACACGTACAGATAAACATGTACTTACAGATACATACATGGTTTGGTTTTAAAACAACTTTTTGGGGAACAGGGTCTCACTCTGTTGCTCAGGCTGGAGTGCAGTGGCATGATCTCAGCTCATGACAGCCTCTACTTCTCAGGCTCAGGTGATCCTCCTGCCTCAGCCTCCTGATTAGCTGGGGCCACAAGTGCATGCCCCCACACCAGGTTAATTTTTTGAATTATTTGTAGAGATGGGGTTTTGCCATGTTGCCTGGGCTGGGCTCAAACTCCTGGATTCAAGCAATTCATCCACCTTAGCCTGCCAAAGTGCTGCACACCACCAACAATTTTTATTTATGTTTGTGAAGATGAACAGGTAGAGAAATAATGGCAGTATTAAAAATGAACGTGTACGGAAATACCAGTATTGCTAAAGTGAAATTTAAAGGCATGAAAAGAATGAACACTGTAGGTTAGTGATTAAGATAATGGGGATTTAGAGGCAGGTAGACGTGACTTTCAGTCCCAGCTCTGCCTCTAACTAAGCACCATATCAAGGCCTGGTGTCCTTGTCAGTAAATGGGCAGAATAAGAATTACCTCATAAGGATGTTTAAAGGGGATAAAATCTTTACCTTCTTTAAGTGCAATGCCTGTCATAATGCCTGCCATGCATATGTACTCAGTAATGTTGGCAAGAAGAAATGGGAACCCAGTTTAGTCAATCAGAAGTATTGAAATATAATTGAGCATGAATTTAACGTGATTACCCATATGCTGACAAAAGGTCACATGCATTTAGTAGGTGCTGACAGCCATGGACTTCCTAAGTGCTTTCACTCAATCCTTGAAACTGTCCTGTGAGATGGAGCTTGTAACTCCTACTTTGCAGGGGAAGACACTGAGCACACAGAGGTTAACCTGCTTGTTCGATGGTGTGCAGTGTCTGGACTGCGGTGAGGCAGGCAGTGCGGCTGCAGAGCCCACACTCCTTAATACAAGCAATGCCCTTCCCAGCAGGATTGCCTCCAGGTGTGACCACGCAGCTGTGAGCGTGGATGCCACAGAAGACACACGCAGGACGTAGGCTCCTGCCTGCACACAGATGGCAAGTCAAATAAAAGCTGTGCCAAACCAAAAATCGTATTTTCTTGTTTTTTTTTGTTTTTGTTTTTAAGACAGGGCTTTGTGGCCGAGGCGGTGTTACAGTGTCACAATCATGACTCACTGCAGCCTCGACCTCCTGGGCTCAAGTGGTCCTCCTGCCTAAGCCCCCTGAGTAGCTGGGACTACAGCCATGCCACCATGCCAGCTGATTTTTAAATGTTTTGTAGAGATGAGGTCTCATTATGTTGCCTAGGCTGGTTTTAAACTCCTGAGCTCCAGCGATCCTCCCACCTTCCAAAGTGCTGACATTACAGGTGTGAGCCACTCTACCTGGCTGCAAAAATCATATTTGAATTGGGAACAGTGGAATTGTCTTCATAACATAACCATTTCCAGAAAACTCTTGTAACTCAAGAGAACTGGGAACTAATTAAGGTGCATAGAAGAGTGAACCCCAAGAAAATCTTTTGTGGAAGAGTGCATTGTTGAGGCTTCATGTAAAAGGATGTACAGCTAACTTCATTGGATTGGTGTTTCTGGATTTTACAGGGAAGGCAGGAAGACCACCCTTAGCATAATGATTGTGCCATTGCCAAAACAGAGATGCTCATTTAAATATCCTACTACTATAAAGTAAGATACCGATTTTTGTTATTGACTAAATACTCATGTCGTATTTACACATAACCAGGCGTGCTGTAAGGCGTGAGAAAGACAAATTCATTTAATCCCTATTGCAGTCGTATGTGGTGAGTAGTGTTATGATCACCTTTTGCAGATGAGAAAACAGACCAAGAGAGGTTGTCACTTTCCCAAAGTCAAGCAGTGACAAAAGTACATAGTAATAGTTAGCAGAGCTGTGCTGGGACCACAGTGGGGCTCTGGGCCGGCTGCTGAACAATTCCACTGCCTGCAGACCTGCGGGCTTTGCTCAGGGATTGCAGGGCACGCTCACAGCACTTGGCAACATTTAAGTCTAAGTGTCCTTTGCAGGGGCAATGTTATGATACAGAATATATGTGTGTGTGTGTGTATGTGGACATCTATCATCTATCTATCTATCTATCTATCTATCTATCTATCTATCTATCTATCTGTCATCTGTCTGTCTATCATCTATCTATCTTTCTATCATCTATCTATCTATCTATATGTTTCTTGATGAGATTATTGCACCAGCAATTAGAAAGGTCTGTTGTTTTCATGAAGTTAACAACAGAAAAAAATAAAAGTAAATCTGAGAAGCTCAGATTTACACTATGGAAAGCGAAAGACTGAAAAAGTATGAGCAAAGTGCTATGGGACATATAATGTAACATTTTACACCTGTAATTATATGGGTTATGTTAATGCCATTTTTTTTTTGAGACTGAGTTTCACTCTTGTTGCCCAGGCTGGAGTGCAATGGTGCCATCTTGCTCACCGCAGCCTTCGCCTCCTGGGTTCAAGTGGTTGTCCTGCCTCAACCTTCTGAGTAGCTGGGATTACAGGCATGTGCCACGCCTGGCTAATTTTGTATTTTTTAGTAGAGACAGGGCTTTGCCATGTTGGTCAGGCTGGTCTCGACTCCTAACCTCAGGTGATCTGCCCACCTCAGCCTCCCAAAGTGCTGGGATTACAGACGTGAGCCACTGTGCCTGGCCAATGCCAAAATATTTAACTCTACATTGCCCTCCTTGGTTAATTCTACATTGTTATGGCTTGTACTTACACTACATTGGATTTTTTAAAAGGACATATGATGGTTGTCCTGATACTTCTACACAACTGACCAGCCACCCTATATGACCAAATACAGAAATGTAAAAACTGCTCCAGAATTAGACGCCCCGTCCACCTGAGGGCCTGCCACCACCATCTCGTGGCCAGCTTACCATCACACTTACTGTAAAGTAGGAGATGCTTAGAGGGCCCTGTGCCTTATTGCCGAGCTGGTACTGAAGGGTGAATTTGAAGCTGAGAGGCAGTAAATTGATAACTGGCTCATTTAAAATGCAAAGCATTTAATCAGAAATAATTATTGAGTTTTACTGAGAGCTGCTTCTGCATCTGTTGGGGGATAATACAGTTTTTCTTCACTCTTCTTTTGAAGTGTTGAATTACATCAGTGATTTTTCTGATAGTCAAGCAACCATACGGTACTGGTATAAACTCTGCTGGGTTCCGAGATATGCACACGTTACATACACATAGACTTTATTTGCTAGTATTTTATTTTGAATGTGTTTATCTATGATTATAAGTGAAAGTGATTTAAAATTTTATTTTTGTTAATATTCTCATCCAGTTTTTTAATCAATCTTATAATAAGTTCATAAAATGTGTAAATCTTCTTTTCTTACTTATTGAAAATATTCGGCACAAGAATTATCTTTACCCTGAAGGTTTCTTAAGATTCACCTGTAAACTCTATGACTACTATCTTTTGAGGTTGTGAGGTGAAGGTTTTTAGGATGACGTAGCTCTTTGGATGGTTATTAACTCATGTTCTCTGTTTTTCTAGAGCACATCCTGTTTTCCCCCTGTAGATCTTTTTTTTTCTTAAACTTTTTTCTTTCTTTCTTTCTTCTTCCTTCCTTATTTCTTTCCTTTCTTCC